>NW_004524636.1:7655283-7656434 GCF_000260255.1 Octodon degus
AAACTCTGGGAACCATGATTAGGGGAGTGCAGCACATCTTAGTAGCTTAAAAAGCAGAATCTGGGCCAGCCAAATAGCTCAGCAGATTAAAGAGCCTGCAAGCAGGCACAGGCATCAGGGGTTCAATCCCTGGGCCTGCTGTGCTTCCCCCCCAGGCACGCTGAGACTGCAATTGAGACTGGGTGTGATGGCGCGTGCCTGTAATCCCAGCTCCTGGGAGGCTGTAAACAGGAGAATTATTATGTGTTTGATCTAGTAGTGAGACCCGGAACATCCTGCAGACCCTTCCCTAAAATACAAAACAAAACAAAACAAAAAAGAAAAAAACTGGAATCTGGAGCCAGGTGAGCCCTGGCTTGACCACACCTTAACAATTTCACTATAAGCAAACTATTCACTTGTGTCTCCATTTCTTCTTCAGTAAACAGGGATCATTGTGAATTTCATGAAATATAAAGACAAATATAGCAAGTTTTGCCACGTACTGCACATATAAAGGATAATTTTATTATTGTCACGATTATCATAGTATGGAATTCCCTTAATCCTTTATTCCTTAGTGTGTTTGTCCTACAAGAGGTGGTCCCATTTAATCAGGAGTCAAGAAGAGCCCCAGAACATAAGTTATATAGACATGACCCAGGTTTTGGGAGTTTTAATTTATTAAAGATTCTCTGATAAGCTAGAATGAGCCTAACCAACTTCCATCAAAAGGAAGTGCTCAAGAAAGAACTACTTTAAAGAGAATGAAGTTCTAGGGACAGAGAGACAGCTCAGTGGATTAAGCACCTACTTTGGCAAGCACAGAGACCAGCTGCACCAACCCTGCCCCCAGGTATGCTGAGTCAGCAATGACATCCAGATGTGGTAGTGCATGCCTGTAATCCCAGCACAGGGGAGGCTGAAAACAGGAAGATCACTGTAAGTCTGAGCTACCTAATGAGACCCTGTACCAAATACATAAAATGAAAAATGAGAATGAAGTTCTAAAAACTGGTATGATAACCAGGTAGTCTTCAGATCAATACTTGCCTGAATCTGGAGTCCTTCCAAACACAGACCCCTTAGTGGTTTCAAATAATATAAAGCAAATAAGTAATGTTTCTCAAATTGAACTCTAGGACTCAATAGTAGGTGATGATATCAATTTA
>NW_004524636.1:7659070-7663946 GCF_000260255.1 Octodon degus
CTACATCTCTACCCTTGGGTTCAGAACCAAAGTGTAATGAAAAAGTTGTGGGGTCTCAAAACAAAGAGGACCAACACCCAGCCACCTCAATGTCTCCATTCTAAGGGGCTCATTTGTGGGAGGAAAAAGACAAATCTCCATGCCCTGGGGATAGCATAACAAAACCACTGTAATTAAAAGACATGGCCTTTGCTTTCCTGGACAGCTCGTGAGCACTTAGGTCAACAGCACAATCAATAACAAGATTCCTACTCTGCTGTCTGGCATTTCAGAAATCTATCCTAGAACCCTGCCATGAATTTTGGGGAGGAAAACCCTTTGAGACACCAGTTAAATTATTCTGTTACACTACAGGGGTGGAACTTCAAAATGAAAATATTTTGAGTTCTAGAAAATAGAAATGTATTTTGAAGCCATGAACTCATTTTGAAGCCATGGATGGAGTCCGGCACTTTAATTAAGATAAAACAAATGTTTTCTGCATTTGTTTTTGTTTCTGGTAAACTAACATCACATGCAAAACCAACACTTTCTATAGAAGAAACAGATAGCTCTGCACCAAAGTGCACACTGTCTAGTCTGTGATGTAGTGTTTAGCTTTAAAGCAGCTGCTCAGCAAGAGAATGTAAGGTTAAAAGATACAGCAAATATTTAATTTTTAAAAACATATGCACTCTAAGACACATTGTTGTTAATTCCCTTCAAAATGTACTTATCCCAGAGTTCTTCCCACTTTCTGAAGCAGTAATGAAAGTCCTATTTCTATGAGTGTGTTTAGTTGCGTTGTTGTGGTTGCCTCAATGTCCTGAACCTATTCAAACTATTTACCTTCCATGATCACCTTAACTATGAGGCAGAGTCAGAAGTTGCTCTGCGTCAGTTGTAGGGAATAAGCTAGATGAGGACACACTGTGGTCTTCATGCGCCTGTCTTCCCACTGGATGGCACTTGGAAGTAGCATTGATGGAAATGATTCTTTTATTGTAATTTAAATATCAACCATGTTTTTCACTCAGACTGAATCCATTTCCCACAACCCACTGCGCCTAGTGGAGTCACATGATAAGTTTCTGCCAATAGACTGTGAGTAGAATTAATGTGCTCTCTTCTTACTGAAGTGTTGTCTATGGTCTCTTTCCTTGTCAGTGTCTAAATTTCAGAATACCCTGAAAGCCTTGTAGGAGACAGAAACACAAATGAGGAAAAGGAGCCTCTGGCATATTTCCCAGAAGGCTCACCTTCTGACCAGTAATGCCACTATCACACTATTCTGAGAGTGAAAATAAATGTCTCCTTTCTTGAACCACTGATACTTGGAGGCTTATTTGTTACAGCAGTTAATGTCACCTCAAAAGATACAAAATTGCCTCCATGAATCACCAATTGTCCCCTTCAAGAAACAGCCTCTAAATTTTGAGAAACTCATTCCGAAAAGAATTAATCCTATGATAAAGTACACAATTCATGCTTGATTAATTAGATGTCCTGGAATAGATCTTCTTGAAATAGCTATCCATAAAGGTATAAATTAAGGACTCTTAACAATAATGTGGAGAAGCTGGACACGGTGGTACATGCCTATAATCCCAGCACTCGGGAGGCTGAAGCAGGAGGATCATTGCAAGTTCAAGACCAGCCTGGGCTACAATCTGAGCTCAAGACCATCTTGAGCTGCAGAGTGAGAAACAGTCTCAAAAAGACAATAATAATAATAATAATAATAATAATAATAATAATATAATAATAATAATTTGGAGAGAATCTTGAGATTTAATGCAAAAGCTCAAAGTTTTTGTTTGTTTTGTGGTCCTAAAGATGGAGCTAGGGCCTTCACGCTGGGGCAACATTCCCAGCCCTTTACTTAGTGTTGTTTCTTTTGAAGAAGGGCTTCCCCAAGTCATTGAGTTGCCCAGATTGGGCTGGAACTTACTTTCCTCCTGCCTCAGCCTGCCGGAGGGCTGGGACTGCAGGCATAGGCCGCATTTCCAGGTGATGGCCCAATTTTTAAATAAAGAAGGATCAACCTGCCTCAAACTTTTCTTCATACCAAAGTACCTCCTTTGTTTATTGCAGCAATCAGGGCTGCTGAAAAAAAATGTTAATAAGCTTGGTCTCTTAAAAGCAGCTTAAATTTCATGAGTCCTATTTTCTTACACGAGTCTGGTGTCACCTGATATTTTTACATCAGGAGAGTTGCCTCCTGGAAAGGTTTATAAAGCTGCATGAGCTAATCCTTCAAAGCCCACAGAAACTGCAAACTCTGACCTAGAAATATGATTTGGTGGTTCCTGCTGAACCTCATGAGTTCAATGTTTGTCTCTGCACAAGGTTTTCCTTGTGGTAAGCCCATCCTCAGCAGGAGTCACTGTTTTTGGAGCAGGAAGCTGATAAACACAGAGGCCCAGAAGCCTTTCCTGACTAACACTAGGTCCTTAATACAGAAGAAGCAGGGCCAACTTTGCATTTTTATGCTGATGAAAAATTCATCAAAATCACAATTTCCAATCAGAGATTTTTCATAGTGAGAGATCAACTGTGAGATCACAGCGATTCTACAGGCACCTGACTGGACACCCAGGGCATTCAACGGGCCAGTTCTTACTGCAGGTTCAAATGACTCTGGAAGCTATCTGCAATATTACACATGAATTGAAACTACCAACAGGAGAACAAATAAATAAAGTGTGGCCCGTGACACAATGTTGTACCATACTGCAGTGAAAACAAACAAACTTCAACTGCATCTGATAACAAGTACAGATTTCATAAGGTCAATATTGAGCAAAAGAAGCCAGATGTTATGGTTTGTGTCTAGTTGTCCCCTGAAGGCCTCATACAGTGATGGGGTGGACTTCTAGAGTTTGTGATTAACTCATGACCCAGCGCTAAAATTATGGGTGTGAGTGCTACACCCAGTCCGGGGCGGACAGTCTGAATGCAACAGAAGAAAGACAGACTTACTCTCTGTTGCCACTCTTGCTGCTACTCCTCCCGTTGCTCTTGCTGTTTTTCTGTGTTCTGCCATGTGCCACTCTGCCTAGGAGCCAGCCAAGTATGGACTGAAACCTCCATTAAGTGTGAGCTAAATAAATGTCCTTCCTTTATTTTGGGTTTCGGATATTTGTCTCAGCAACACGAGAAGAGTAACTGAGACACCAGACAAAAGATTATTCTGTGATGTCTGATTCTCTTTATAGAGAGTTGAAAAACAGGTCAAATTGCCAGGTTGAGTGGCATGCACCTGTAGTCCCAGTTGTTGACTAAGATGGGAGGGTCATTTGAGCCCAGGAATTCAAGGCCAGCTTGGGAAACACAGTGAGACTCTGTCTCCTCAAAAACCAAACAAAATAGCAGGTTAAATGCCTATGTTACACTGGCAGTCAGAATGACATTTAACTTTTAAGGCATAAGAAGGCTCTTGCAGAACTGGTAATGTTCTGTTGTAAGATTTGGGCTCTGCTTCCCAAGTGTATTATGCTTATAAAATATTTTCAAAAATAATCAAGCCATTCATGTGTGTGTGTGTGCACGTGTGTGTGTGTGTGTGTGTGTGTGTGTGCGCGCGCATGTGTGTATATAACAGTATCTGGTGAGATCTGCTTTTGCTTGGAGCCAAAGTATTTTTTTTTCTAATTGCTACCCTCTGGACAGTTGCTTAAATGCAGAAAATTGATAGATGATAGATACACAGACAGACAGACAGATAGATAGATAAATAGAATCACATATATAATCATGAGGTCTAATAGAAACTACCAAATATATATACATATATATATATATATATATATATATATATATATATATATTCACATGTGGGTATACATAATATATATAAAATATATACTTATATATAGCAAATATATGTGTTATACATGTAACAAAAATGCTTTTAAAAGGATCTATGAAAAGCTCTCAAAATTCAGACATTCCATCTAATGAATTATATTTTGAATATCTGTTTAAAATTCTATCATGGATTTTGTCATAAAATAGCAAGTAAAATCAGTCAAGTTCAAACTGTTCTACAGAAGTGGGGTTTGAACTGATGTATTTGGATTGGCCTCTTTCTCCCCCTCCTGTTTCACATGTTTCTATTTTTATTATATGCAAATAAACACATTTTTTAAAGTGGTAGCCAAGGTTCAGCGGTGGTTGTAGCTCCACAGATAATGCACGGAAGTTGTGAGTTACAAGATAGTTGGTTTGAGTCCCTTTTTCCTGCCAAGCAGCTCTAAACTCATGAGACCCTCTGGAGCGATGACCATTTGTGACTCTCTGGAGCAGTATTTGGTATCCTAATGAGATGACCAGTGACTGAAACCTTCAGGATGGATGATTCTCACAGGAAAGACCTCCAGGATTAGAAATTAGAGTTAGGACTTTCAGCCCCATCCTTTGACCTTCAAGGAGGAGAAGGGCCAAGAGTTGAATTGATCTCTGATAGCCAACTACTTAAGCCAAGCCTAAGTAATGAAGCTTCCTTCAACATCCAAAAGATCAGGGTTCTGAGAGTTTCTAGGTAGCCTAACAGTTGAAGGATCCTAGAAACTGGGACCCCTGGAGAGGGCATGGAAGCTCTGAGCATCTTTTCATTTACCTTGTACAACACATCTCTTCCATAGGGCTGTTTGTCTATATTCTTTATTATAGAATTCTTTGAAGTTAATAAATGTGTCTGCCTGAGTTCTGTCAGATGCCTTAGCAAATTGATCAAGTCCAAAAAAGTGGATAGTGGGGACTTTGATTTACACTCCGTTCATAGAAAGTAGAGGTAACAACCTAGGATTGGTCACTAACATCTAACGTCCAGGGATGGTCTCTTGAGCCTTAGCCTGAGGGAGATAACAGTCTCACCAGAGAGAAAGAATCAAGA
>NW_004524636.1:7664141-7681866 GCF_000260255.1 Octodon degus
CTATCATAGAAGTCTGAAAGTTCTGGGTTGATGATGTTAAGCAGTCCTGGCTATTATATGCTCAAAAAGAGTACATGCTATACTGGGAAAGTTATGTCCAAAACCTCAAAAGGAATGAGAGGCAAGAAGGGCTTGGCCCTAAACTCAATGCTTCCTTTATGCTTGCATTTGATTCATGTGCAGTGATGCCAATAAGTTACAATCAGGGTGATGCTGAATCTTGCTTGTCAGCTTGATTGGATGGAGAGACACCAAGGAGATTACAAGACTCGCTTCTGGGTGCATCTGGGTGGCCATGGAGGTATGAGGTTGGTGACATAAGTCTATCTGGACCCTGGGCCCTTCTTCTCTGTTTCTCTTTCTTCTCTGCTTCCTGGCTTCCACGAAGAACACAAATTTCCTCCATCATCAATCCAACTGACTAAAGACTAAAACCTAAAAACAAAGACACAAAAATAGAGGTTTTCTCTTTTAAGGAATTTAAAGAGCCAATGCCAGGGTCTCCACCAGCACCCTGATATGGCCAGAGTAATATTGTGACAATAGTGCTAACTATTATTACCATGTAATAAATTAGCCCCAAACTTATCAATTTTAATGGTTTTCTTTTGCTCTTCATCTTATGGCATTGAATTTCACTAATAGTCCAGGTGGGCAGTTCTCACTTGGTGTTATGGTTACCGACTGTTCACAACTTGGCAAGTTACATGGAAGAGGGCATTTTATTTAATGACAGGAAAATGCTTACTGAAAGCTATCTTCAAAAGAGATGGAGAAACTTCTCATTGCCTTAAATCACCATCCCTATGTGTTCAGATGAGCAAGGGCTTTTATAGGAAGCAAGACATGGGAGGGAGAATGCAAGGAGACAGTCGACAAGAAGTTTCCATGAGGTGTCATCTCTCCCTCTTAGTTTCTTCCATCCTGTGTAGAAACCTGACTCTGACCTCCTGGGACGAGCATCTGTATATGCCTTTCTGACAGACTTCACCTTTCCTGTCTTTCACTATAAGTTGAGTGGAAGTTCAGAGAAGCAGCTTGTTTCTGAAGGAAAAAGAAATTCTCAAGACAAGAAGATCACAAATTGAAGCCCAATCTAGCTAACTTATGACTTCTGGATACTCTGCCTCAAAAAATAGAAAGGTTTTGGGATGTACCAGAGTGCAGAAGCCCTCTGATTGATACCCAGTACAAAAATCACATCTTAAACTGCATTTTACCCTCTTGGTAATGCTAAGAACCTGTGAAGAAACAGCTATCAGCTGGTGGCTAGGCTCCAATCATCCGCAGCGTTGGCTGACCTGGACAGGCAAGGCATGCCCCCAGGTGGCTGCTAGCAGGTGGTGGGGTGGCAGATGGCGCAGCTGGGTTGATGACTGTGGCACCACCTGTGATCCCCCAGCATGCTAGTCTCAGGGAAGCTGCATTTCCAGCACGGCACCCACCTTCCCCTTTCCCCCAGTGAGGGGAGGGGAGGCCAGGGCACCTGACTTATCAGGAGTCACATGGCACTGCTTCTGTCATATTCCATTGGTTACAATCAGCTCAGAAGCCCACCTGAGTCTGAGAGCAAGGGCTCGCACCCCACCTCCCTCTGGGCACCACATCAAACAACCTTAAGCCACTTCATCAAATGACATGGTGTTTGGGCAGTGCAGTAGCCACGTTAAATTGAACAGACTTCCTTCCTTGATGTTTCACTAAAACATTTTCGCAAAGTCTCACTGTGTTCGGTGCACATTTAGAAAGTGATTGGATCATCCCACAGACAAGTGTGGTAGCTGAATGGGCTGCTAGAAGGAGGGGCCCAGCCAGAAGAGGCTGACTTAGGAGAGGACATGCTTGTCCCTGGCTCCTCTCTTCTATCTGTGCTTGCTATGAGCATCTTCCTTCCAGCAGGTGCTTCTACTCTGTACTGTGCCATTCCACTTCAGAGCCAGCCAGCTGTGGAACAATCCCACTGGAAACCCACAGGAGCCAAATAATCCTCCTTATCTTTAACGGTGGCTATTGCATATTTTGTTCCAGTGATAAGAATGTTAATGGACATCCTCATAGCCATATGCCTTCACCCAGAATCTTCCATGTGGTCATGGAAATCCAAATCCACTAATGAAATCACTCTACTGGACTTATTATCCACAAACACCTAAGCTGGTCCCATTTCTTTTGAGGAGCTTGATCCCTACTGCTGTGACAGAAACCTGGTTATATCCCCTGTCCATAGGAAGCATGGGAAACTAAGGAACTCATAGTCACCTGCCTGTGAAGTTACAGGCCAAACTTAGAATTTATATTATTGGCTAAGTTCCGTATTTATAAATGCATCTCTTGAGAGCTGAGGGCTTCTGTCATTTGGAGACATTCTCTGAACCAAATACACAGATGCTTTGGAGATGAGAATATCACGTCTTACTTTCCGTCATTGTGTTCTGGGTTGTTTTGACCCATTTGTTGAAGCTGGGCACTGAAATGCAATGGACCCATTGTATTTGTGGGTTCCACATTTGCAGGTTTGACCAATGGGGGGTTAAAAATATTGTAAAAACAATTTCATTTATACTGAATCTGTCCAGACCTTTTTTTTTTTTTTTTTTGTGGCTGGCTCAGCCCACCCTGGGGGTGGGGCTGGCATGGCATGTGGTGCTGGGGATTGAACCATGATCCCTGTGCTTTGCCTAAGCTTGCCTAAGCAGGCACTTTAGACCACTGAGCTATCTCACCAGCCCCTAGACTCCTTTTCTTGTCATTATCCCCTAAACAGTATAGCTTAAGAACCATTTTCATAACATTTACATTGTGCTAGTTATTAAAAGTAAACTAGAGATGATTTAAAGTGTCTGGGAGGATGTACATGGGCAATATGCAAATTCTACACTATTTTTTATGCAGGACCTAAATGCCCAGGGATTTTCATGTCCATAAGCTGTCCTGGAACAAATCCTGATGGATACTGAGGTAGGGTTGGATCTGCTGCTACTTGGATTAAAAAAAAAAAAAAAAGAAAGAAAGAAATGGTTTTTAGGAGGCAATGAAAGCGGGTACCCAAGAAGGAAGGAAATTGTATTCTGGGTGCAGAATATCTTTGTCAATTGCCTGGCTGGAAGAACTGAGGATTAATAAGGATTAGAGTGGTAAGCAAAATGAAGGTAGATGGTGTTTCTAAGGGCTCAAGGGACCAGACTAGAATTCAGGATGATCCAAGGCAAATTAAAAAGACAGCTTGTTAGAAATAAGATAAAAAGCAGTGGGAACAAATGCTGGATGACTCACCCCAGTGAAAGCGCACATCACAGCAAGAAGGGTAGGGCTGACTAAACACGGCCACAACTGAAGTGGGCCCAGAGCCGGAGCACCAGGAGAGAGCGAGAGCCGGCAACATGTATTTCAAGGATGGAGGCTCAGTGGAAAGACGGAAGACACTCACATAATGCATGGAGGATTTGTCTGACCTCATCCTCAAACTGGGCCAGCTCTGCTTGCACTACATCCTCAATGCTCCTCCATCTTTTCTTTCATGGCTTTTAGCGCTATTGTAATCTTTAATCTCCTACGATGATGTGATTGGTACTGTCTTCCTGCCTACTGCCAGTCCTGTGACAGCAGTTTCTGGATCTGAGTCTGTCCCATGTTCAGTACTTGCCACATACATAATTCATAGCTCATATTTCCTCAATATTTTTAGTAATGTTAGGATGAAAATAATGTCTATCAGGATTAGTAGATGGTATAGTCCACTGAATGAATTTGTATCATAACCTGGTTTTATATGGCTTGCAGACCAAATATAGCTTTATATAATTATAAGGCTGAAAAATATCAAAGACAAAAATAATTTGTCATGAAATGTGAATTATAGGAAATATAAGTGTTAATGCCCATAAAGTTTTTCTGGAACACAGTCCGTTTTTCTACCTATCTCCAATGTGAAGTAGTTTACAGGGAAGACCACGTGGCCCACCAAATCTAACATGTCCACTGTTTTGCCCTTTACAGAAAAAAGGGAATGCTAATTCTTGATGCAGGCAATGTGGTTTCTATCATCATTGGAGATTCATCAACTAATGAAGAGTATGTTCCTAAGGTTTTGGCTGAAACCTAATAGTTCAAGTGATTGCTTTGGTTCCCCCACTGAAATCTAGAAATAGATACTATTTGTTAATAGGATAAAGATTACTTAGAGAGAGGGAGAGAGAGGGGTAGGGAAAAAGAAAAAGGGAGAGGGAGGTCGAGAGGGAGAGGAGGGGGAGGGGAAAGGATCGATTCACAAATTTTAATATTATTTCCCCCTAAAACACAAAATTTTTCAGCTCTCTTATCCCATGTTAGAAATTGAAGCATTTCTCCTCAAACACAGAACAAAGTATCCTCCTTTTGGAGTTTTTGGAAAACTGTAAACATTCAGACTATGTTAAAAAAAATTATTACCTCCTTGAATCTCATAGCTAAGTGGAGAGAACACAGCACATTATAAATTCCTTCTTTTTCTAATAATACACGCCAATGACAATGAGTTATTTGGTGCTTACTGTTCTCAGGGTCAAAGTATGCCAAAGAGTCTATTCTTCTATAGGCAGTACATCAGCCCTTGGACACCCATCACTGGCTGGGCTCTCTCCACAAGCACACCCAGCCTCCTATGAGTCGGCCAGGGAGTCCAACTGCTCAACCAGCTGGGGTCCACCTAGTTTGAATGAAGAAACAAAGACCAGACATGGCCTGACCTGAATGAGATGTGCCACTGTTCAGCACAGGTTTAAGGCCAAGAAAGGAAGAGGTAGGGTGGAAGGAGAAACAAACAAAAGCTTCAACAAACTATGCACAGAACTGGGAAAGGTTTGAGTCTCCAGTGTCTCAGCTCTGCATGCAGCTGGAGGAGGAGTTGCTCCATCCCCCTGGGAGATAGAGGTGCCCCAGTAGTTGCAGAAAAGGCATTCAGGGGACAGGAGAAGAGACTTGATGCCTCCTGCATCATTTTATTCCCCCACCTCCTGGCTGTGGCCACTCAGCCGGAGAACTGAGAATAACTGGGACTGGAAGCAAAGTGGTTCCTGTGGGCAAGTCCACAGTACAGCAGCCCATGCCTACAACATCAGCATTCTAGAGGGCTGAGACAAGAGGCTCAGCAACCTGGACAACTGCCTTGGTTCCTTTCTCATTTTTGAGACAAAGCACCTGACGCCCACAGCTGAGAGGATAAGAGGTTTATTGGGGCTCACAGTTTCTGTTCACAGGTAACTGCTCCTAGCTAGGAAGGGCAGAAGGACAGAGGGGCATCACAGAGGAGAAACAGCTCAGGGAATGGAAGCAGGAAGCAGAGAGAGGCCGAAGGAGGAGCAAGGGAGATGGGCCCTTCCAGGCTCCTCCCCAGTGGCCCATAGTCCCCTACCAGGCTTCACCTCCAAACATCACATTTAGCCATAATCTCAGTAGCTCACCAACCCACCAATGAGCATCCTACCCCCTTGATCCAGTCATTCTCTAAAGCCCCCTTGTGAGCACTCTGGGTTTTAGGGGGATATCTAGATCTAAACCATGACAGTAACTTAGTGAGTCCCTGTCACAAAATAAGAAGCTAAAAAGCTTAGGGATACAGATCTTTGTGAAGGCCTTGGCCTTAGTCTCCAGCACAGCAAACAAAAAGTGCTAGGTTACTGAAAACCATCCTAGAGAAAGGACCAAGGTAGTACCGAGCACAGGACTGGCACAAGAGGTTCTGCATACACTCACTTGTCAGGAAAAGTGCCAACTAAGTAGGGCCCTTGCAAGGCCCTGTGGTAGGAAATTCAGCCAGAATGAAGCAGACAAAACGAGTCTGATTTCTCAGAACGCAGAGTCCACTGGGAAAATGGGTGATCAGGCAGATAAATACATAATTTCCAAGTGTGATTATTGGAAAACCCCACCTGTACAAATGCTCTGGGATAAGTGTTTTGTGCTTAAAGGCACCCAACAGCAGGTAGGATGGACTCCCCACATTAAAATTCCAATTCTATGACTCCTTGCCAGGGTGCGCTGAAGCCAGTTGTTTAACCTATTGGTCTTTCTAAAGTGATTATAGCAATAAAGGGAACCTGAGATGGAGTGCCAGCCAAGCACAGAAAGCTCATCTCTAATGGCTGTCATCCTGCTCTTCTGCTGTCAGGCTCATGGTTAGATTTGACCAGCAAAGCAGGCCAGGAAGGCAGCCATGGTTTGGCAGCTATCAGGCCTTGTCTTTCGTGGCCTTCTCTTAGGCCTCTCATTCTTTGTCAAAGCCACCCTGTCTGTGGTTAACAGAGGAGAAATGTCCTTTGCTTACACCAGCCTAGTGGCATCTGCTCTTGGTCCCCTACAAGAGTTCTCCCTAAAGCCCTCCAACCATCCTTTTCATGTGTCCCATGCACTTTCCATCAGACCCTGCCCAGGCCACCTGAAAGAAAACAAATACTTCAACGTTAATAAATGCTCAAAAAAAAAAAGGCTAAGGTTTTCAACAGGATACTGTTCTAGATTTTCTCTGTTACATAGAAAGTTTCCACGAACCCTACATTGAGAACACTGAGAGAAGACAGCCCAACTTCCTCAGACCCTCTAACAAGGCATCCAGGAGCATTAACAACAGCAAAGCACTAAGAGAAAGTGGCCATTCATGTGTGGAAAAGTAATGACTTTGATCCCTAGAAGACTTTGCCCTCTGTGCAAAAGTCATGATGCCAGTGTAAGAAGTAAAACTTCTATAGGCTCTTTGACAATGGTGAGAAAGAGAAGCTTTTCTAGCAGAGAACCTCAGCCAAATTGGAGTTCTTATTTTCCTGCTTAAGAACAGAAACTATCTCCTCTGGACTCCCTGGGATCTAATCCCTTAAGCCTTCTGCTGGCGCTGGAAACAATGCTAAGCTTCAGGATCAGGCCCTCTGGTTTTTATAATCCATGGGAATTTGACGATGATAAATTGGTGGAAAGCCTGAAAATTCCTAACATGTAATTGGAGCCCCCGAGAGAAATAATTAGGATAGAGTCATGTTGACTTCATCAACGCTTCTGGAAGGCTCCGAACTGTACAATTCCCTGTTGTAGCTCCCTTCCTCGGCATGTCCCATTTTCCTAGGGAGCAAGAAGGAGCAAGCAGCAGAAATGAAAAGAAGTAGAAACAGAGATCTATCCAATATATCCATTTACTTGCATTTGCTGTCAGAAATGGGGTACAAAAAGAATTCAAGCTGATGGCACAAACGAGGGGTAAGGGGCCAGCCAGATAGCTCAGTGGACTAAAATGCCTGCTTAAGCAGATGCAAGGACCTGGATATGATTTGAGTGCCGTGCTTGCCCCGCCCCCTGGGGTGGGCTGAGATGGCAATTGAGACTGGGTGTGGAGGCATGCTCCTTAATCCCAGCTCTTGGGAGGCTGAAAACAGGAGAATCACTATAAGTCCAATCTGTGTAGTGAGACCTTATAGTCCCTATACTAAAAAATACATTTAAAAAAGCGAGGGGGAGGCCTAGGCACTGGATTTGACTTTGGCTTTCCTGGCTACACCAGCCTTGGCATCCTGCCGGGGATAATGGACAGTGACTCCCAACATGGGACATCTGGTCTGTTCTTAAAGTGTTTGGCAGGGGCTGGAGGTCACTACTAAAAATAAGAGGATGAAGAATCTTTCATTTCAGCTATAACTGATGCTATGCATGAGGCATCTGTTAGCGGATTAACTTGTGGTGGGCACACATATGTGTGTGCATCAGTGTGAGTGTGTGTGTGTTTGTGTGTGTGTGTGTGTGTGTGTGTGTGTGTGGTGTACTAGAGATGGAACTTCAGCCCTTTGTTATTTTGAAATCACGTCTCACTAAGTCACTAAGTTGCCCAGGCTGGGCTCAAACTTGTGGTTCTCTTATCTCAGCCTCCCAGAGTGCTGACATTCCAGATGTGTGACACTGTGACACCAAACTGAGAGAATGGACCTCTGTGGGTTGTTGGAGAAATGGCTATGAAAAGCTTTTAGCAAAACATCAAAAAAAAGCGGATCTTATTTCTCTGCTTGTCAGAGGCCCTAACCCTAATTTTTCCAGAGAACAAGCTCAGTGAAGGACTGGGTGGATACTACTGCACACGTGCAGATGCTGCTGTGGGTGGTGGCCAGAAAAGGACAAAGGCTGGGGACGTGGCTCAGTAGTGCAGCCCCTTCCTAGCATGCTTGAGGCCCTGGCTTCTGTCCCCAGCACTACAAAGGTAAAACAAAAGCAAAGCATTATCACACCTTGCCCACGTCTGTATCTGCTTCATCTCTTCTTTCCTTACACCTGGTAAGACATTGTCTGACTCATTTTTCTTCCAATAAATACTGAAAGCCTATTTGGAGTCAGAAAGCGAAGATAATTGAAAGCTGCACCTTACTTTCAAGCCCAATAAATAACAGCTGGCCTAGGTGTACACTTAATAAATGTTGTTCAACTCAAATGAAATCAGAATGCAAGTTTTTGTTGTGGAGCTGACTGGTCTGTGCTGGTGCACCAGTACATTCACCATAATTTAGCGTAACCGATATGCTCAGGAGCTGTTAGGTCATGAAGAGGACAAACTCAGCCATGAGCCAACATGAAGCAGGACAATGTAGCCTAACATGAAGAGCTGCGCATCCATGACTGCAATACTGTTCATAGTAACTAAGATGTGAAATTGTCCTATGTGCCCATCAGTGGATGTTGGGAGGAAATACATACATGTGTACATAGACAATGGAGGACTATTCAGACAAAAAGAGTGAAATCCATTTGCATCAAAATAGAAAGAACTAGAGGACACTGCATTATATATAATGAGGCATAAGCCATACACAGAGAAATGCACATACTGCATGTTCTTCCTTATACGTGGAGATTGAGAAAAAAATATTGGCCTGACTGTAAAGTATGACCAACAGAGGTTGAGAAATGAGTCGGTGGGGGGACAAAGGGAGGGTTAATTTTATCAGTACATGATGTATACATGTAATAAAAATACTTACCACCATTCATACTCAATACATTTTAAAAATTCAACTACATGGTATGATCTGAAGAACTGGCAGGACTGCAATATATCTACCATCTTAAAATTCCACTATGGGTGAACCACTTTGGAGGGGAAGATTGTCTTTCTTTAAAGCATCTGGAGTTTTCTGTTTGTTTTCTCATCCTTTAATCTACTTTGTTCTCATTGATTATTGATTGAGGTGAGATCTTTCCTGGTAACCTTGTACAGGTGAGGAACTTGAGGCCAGCGCATCTTGACCTAAAGGAAATTCTCTTTTAGGAATCTGGTTGGGCTTTCCAGAATAGGCTGCATGTGGAGTGTGCACTTATTTTGCAGGTGAATTTCTTCCTTAATGAGGAAGAAAAAGAGAAAAGAACTGTGGGAGCCCCAGGGCCCCTGAGTTGGGAGCTGGAAGTGGAACCTTTGTGAGAGCTTCTCTATGGATGTTATATTCTGAATAATTTAACAGATTATTCTTAAATTAAGGAAAAAATGGAGCCATGACTCTGAAATGAGAGTTTCTCTCAAGACCACCCCACTTCAGCAGCACCCATGTGCTCTGACAGGCATGCTCTGAGCGCAGCTTTCTTCCCAGCCAGTTGGCAGATGTGTGCACTGCTGCTTTACAGGGAGGCTGTCCTGTGCCTCATGCTGACTGCACCACTGTGCAGCAGACTTTCCTGACAGGCGTAATTGAGTACCCCAGCTGCTGAGGGTCCTGGAAAGTTCCTGTGCAGCATGTGCAGATGTGGCCTTACTTACAAGACACTTATCTACCCACAGGCAGAAACCAACAGGCTTAGAAGGAAGAGCTAGAAGAATTATTAGTCAGCCTATGTTTCTTAAACAGTGCAACAGGCTTCTGAGACAGCATGTAAGTATGATAAGTATGCTAGGAGGCATTCCTTGTACAGCAACTGCTCCAGAGGAATTCATCTTTGGATGTGTGTTTTGAAGTGGCCTTCATGGTATCTCACCCTTGGCTTTTGTTTTGGCTTGACCTGGACTAATGAATAGTTCCTGCTGTTAACGGCATCCTCTCAGCTTCCTCCATCTGGGGTTGCTGCCCCATTGCCTTGCCTCTGACACCGATCCCTCACCAGTAAGAGCATTTCAGGGAAAGTCCAAAGCCCCATTATGACATTGCCTGAAAGTTAAAAAACCTCTCAGAGTCTCTCTGAGTTCTACTGGTGGAAAACAGTAGAATTTTCAAAGAAAGCAACCTAGAAAGAGGAAAATACTGCTAAAAAAACTTCCATTCTTGGCTGCATCAGTTATCTATTAGGCAGCACAACAGGTCCCAACAGTTAGTGGTTTGAAATGGAAACTACTCTAGCTCCTAATTCAAATTTTGCAAAACTAAAATAAATCTCATTGATCTGCTGTGCTATCAGGTTGGGCCACGTATGCTGTTAGGACACCAATGGATGGACCACTTTGGCCCAGAATGGGTGCAATAAACTATGATCTATTGGAAGTAGGGTAAGAAGTGGTCTCTGAATGTTGTCAAAGATGTTTCTTTGACAAAGAATTGGCACTTGGGCTTGACTCAGCGGGGTGGCTCTTCTGATCCCTATTGGGTTGGTTTAGGCATCTACAGACTGGTGCTTATCAAGTAGCAAGTCCTGTCTATGAGTACAGACTGGTCTAAAATGGTCTTGCTCTTACATTTCGGGGGTGGTTAACAGTTAGTTGGAGTAATGGAGCAAAATAGCCGTGCATTTCTCATCTCCAGCAGGATACCATAGACTTGTTCACATGGCATTTAATAGCTTGCTAAAAGAGAATGAGCAGTAATACTGGTTAAAGCCCCACAGAAATAGCATGTCACTTCCGCTGCATTCAAAAAGCTAAAGCAAGGCAAGTCCAGAAACAAGAGTTGGGGAAGCAGAACTCTTTGTGGGAAGAGTTAAGAAAGAAGGCAGACTTACGGAGAACAGAGACTTGAGCCATTCTTATGTGACTTGGATATGAAAGGTATTGATTACAGAACAGAGAACATTGACCTAAATATGTTTGTTTTCCTGTCCCCATGGACCTCACACTCTCATTTTTGAACCTTTGGGAGAAGTCAGGGGAAAATATAACTCCATCTGCAGCAACATCAACATCCCAGATGAACCTCATATGTTTAACCCCTTGGGAGAAACATCTTTGACAACATTCAGAGACCCCTTCTTACCCTACTTCCAATAGATCATAGTTTATTGCACCCATTCTGGTCCAAAGTGGTCCATCCATTGATGTCCTAACAGCATACGTGGCCCAACCTGGTAGCACACAGCAGATCAATGAGATTTATTTTAGTTTTGCAAAATTTGAATTGGTAGACAGAACAACAGTAAGTCCAAAAGGTAGGCACTGAGAGAACTAATTGCGGGGTAGACTCAGATATTACAAGGCCTTCCTGAACCTGGAGGCCCATTTCAATGATTAAATACCAGGCAGTGTTTTTCACTCCATCCTTTCAGAATATATGCAAACTTGCAATACAGCATAAAGAAGACTGCCACACAAGAAAAATATAAGCTTTCTGCAATCCTCTCATGAAATAACTTAGACAATTTTCTGCACTCTTCTGTTTTCCAGTTGCATTACCTTTTCATGCTTTTTCATGGGGGTAGATTTTGAACCCTGCTTTGAAACGTATTAACCTAGAGAGGATACTCTTTGTTTCAAGATAATTTTAGGGTAGTATGACAGATGCTGAGAGATGTAAAGCTGAGGGAGAAGAAGATAAAAATTCCATCCAATTAATTGTAAAATAGCACAATCTTGGCTCCACTATCGGAGAACAGGGATTTCAGAGTGGTGACAGAAGACACTTCCAAACAGGAACTTATATTTTGTTTCTCTGCTCTTGAGAGGGAAACCCTGGGGAAGGACAATAGGGCACGGTAATGGAAAACTCTGTTTGCATTCAGACCTTTCAGTTCCTTTTCCTTTTCCCTCCAGGCTTGAGATATGCTACGGTAATGGTAGAATATAAACCCTACACATTTACTCATTTGAAACACTGGTAACAAGCTAATATTTTTCCCTAAGGTCCTAGTCCATTTGGGGCACTGTAACAAACTGCCATAGACTCAATGGCTTATGAAAACATTTATTTCTCAAGGTTTTGGCAGCTGTGAAGTTCAAGGATCAGTCACACACAGATTCAGTGTCAAGTGTGGAGGTTCTGTTTTCTGGTTCATAGACACTGCTTTTGCTCTAACCTCACATGGCAGAGAGAGGAATCTCATTGCAGTCTCTTTCTTAACTAACCCTAATGCCATTCCTGAGGGTTTCTCCTCTTGATTTTATCAGTTCTCAAAGTCTCCTAAGGTCATCACTTCATTGGGGTTGGCTTTCAACATATGTAACTATGGGGACAAATACATTCAGTGCTTTTCACCTCCCTACATCCATTCCTGGCTTAATAAAATAATTGTCACTGCCATGCCATGTTCTTTAGCCCATGGTCCCCCAGTCTGTCCTACACCACCCACAGCTGTGTGAGGACAATTCCTGATCCCTCCATCAGCTCCCTACCTTAGACCACCACTTTTCACTTTTCACTGCAATGAAGCCAGGAAGTTGAAGACTTAATATCTCCATGAACACCCCTCAAGAAATCAGAAAGAAGAGTCAGTAGAAGAGATCTCTGCTTCTTCTTTTCTCAGAGAACAATGTGCTCTATGAAGAACCACAGAAAATTTCCAGCGAGGAGAGCCTTGTTGCCCACAGCAGTAGACTGCTCATTGATGCATCCCTTCTAGCTGCCCCTCTGTTCTGTGTTTCATTTCCTACTCTTCCACTGGTGTTTGCCCACAGTTACCTCCCAAACAAACTACGGTTATGCTGAGAGCCTTTGGGGCAAACTTAATGGATATACTTATGGTTAATTGGAAAAATATGACCCTTCTCTCCACATCCATTAATCTTGTCCGAAGACGGTGCACCAAGCACAAGCCAAGATTGCAACAGAAAAAAAAATACTTTGAGTAAATAAACAAGTCAGATAGAAAAGATCAGGGAAGAAACCAAATTGCCACAACTTCTATAAGCCTATTTGATGCCTTTTACAAAGGACAAAGGTTTTACTTCTTTGAGATTCTTTACTTTCATATATTAAACTCTACATAATGTTTCTTTGCATCTGCCAGAATGTTATCAATATAAATATAAAGCTATGCAATGCCCAAGATGTGCAAAAGTATCCCAAGTCCTCCCCTTTTTACAACCCTACGTGACAGTTTCATCTTCACTTCGATTTCAAGTCCATTTCTTACCCCCCTAAGGATCAGCTAGACCATGGCTCCTGCCCTTGGGTCCTGGTGAGAATCCTGAGCACATTCTTTATGCCTTTTAACTGACTCCCAGTAAATCTCTAGCCTTCAACATAGCACCAGGGGTAGCATTAAGCCTCCTCCTCAGTGACTGTGGACAGGTTAGGACTAGGGGACACTGGTAGAATCGGTTGCTGGCTCTGAAATCTATTTGATATAAATTTACCCCAAATAGAAAAAACAGTTAGCTAACTTAGACTGAGATTATTTATATTACCAACTAATCAGAGCATAGAATTATTCTTGCTGAGTCAGTTTTTAATCATTTCTTTATTTAAAAAAATATGTTTATATGTTAGGCAAATTTCTCTGCTGATAATATTACACAACAAACAATCCAAAAATCTCAGTGGCCTAGAACAACAATAATTTATCATGCTATCCCAGGTCCATGGGTGGCTGTTGTTTCTCTATTTTTCTATTTTTCTAGGCTAGGCTGGAACCCAATTTATCAGACTATAAATTTATAATTTATAGAAGTGTTTTACATCTTCCATTCCAAGGACACAGGCAAAAGGAACCACTACTCACAGCTTGCTCTTCTGGGCATAGTAGATAAAATGCAAGAGACCAAGGCAAAGTACACAAATTCATTTAAAATCTATGTTAACTGGTTCAACGTAGCTATTCCACAATGTACCTGTGTGTGCATGTACCTGTGTAAGAGTCTGTGCACACATGTTTGTGTGCATTTCAACATATACTGTACTCCATAAATGGATATAATCTTACTGGTTAATATTTAAACTTATATGTCTGCAAGCAGGCACAGGGGCCAGGGGTTCAATCCCTGGCCCTGCCGTGCCAGCCACACCCCCAGGGCATGCTGAGATAACCATTGAGACTCGGCATGGTGGTATGTACCTATAATCCCAGCACTTGGGGGGCTGTAAACAGGAGAATCACTGTGAGTCTGATCTAGTAGTGAGATCCTGAACACTCTGTAGACCCTTCCCTAAAATACAGAAAAAAAAAAATTAAACTTATATGCAAAAGTCTTCTCTAGGACACTGTCCATGTCAGGCCTGCCCACATTCTACTGGGCAAACAGGATCCTTGTGCTGAATTCCATCTCTAAGGGGCATGACAGTGAGTGCCTAGCAGATTAGGAGGCACCATGCAAACAGCAAAGGGTGTGCATACACACTTTGGTCACATAGAGGGAATGAAGAATTGGAAATCCAGGGCAAGGGAGATGGCTCGTGGAATAAGTACTTCCCTGGCAAGTGCAAGGTCCTGAGTTCAATCCCCAGTTACATACATACACACACACACACACACACACACACACACACACACACACACACACAAGAATTGGCAATCCATCACAATATGGAAATTTATACACATGGCCCAAGTAGACAGAATGTCATCATCAATGTGCCCGGCATACTGTCACTGCAATCAACTCCCTGCTAATCTTGCTTCATCCTTATGCTATTTTGAACAAAATCTTGAATTTTATGAGTGCCTTTTAAGAAAAAAATTAATCTATGGTTTTACAGGAGATTGGAGATGATTTATTCAAAAGTGTACACAGCAATGGAAAGCATTTACTAGTACATCAACAAGAGGTGAAATGAAGCAGAAGCACATCTTCAACAACAGTGAGGAAGAACCAGTTCCAAGATGCTGTATGCACATGGGCGTTTTACACTGAATAGTGATGAGGTTTATATTTAACTGCCTGGTCTAGCTAGAATAATGGACACCACCACCACCAAAAAAAGTAAACACCCACTCTTTATCTACTTCATTAGTTTTAGTGGTGGAAGAAGGAGAAAAAAGAAAGAAAAATTGCAGTAATAGAATTTTAAGATGCAAACCAAAATTGCTTTAGCTGCGGACTAGCATTGTATTTTTTGGATCAAAGCCTCCCTTCTTTAAGACTCTTGGCTTTCATCCCTGGAAACATCTTATAATTATAAAATAAATGGTTACAGAAGTAAAATTGCAGTGAAGTACAAACATCAAAGAAGAACAACACTTTTTAAAAGCAAAAGAAAAAAAAATGTCAAAGTGTGTCTAATGAGAGCAATCCCCTGATCAATTTATTGTATCATCATTTTAAAAACAAGACGACTTCCTGTCTCAGTTTCTGAAGTGGCTGATGGGAGTGCATTGAAAACTCCCACGCATAGTTGCCATATTCAGCAGCTGACATGCCACATAGCAGGGGGCTTAAACAACAGAAATTAGTATCACACAATTGTGAAGGCCACAGTGTCAGTGGGTCTGGTTCCTGTTGAGGGTTGTTTCTTTCTTGCCAGTAGATATTTGTTCCCTGTGCTCTCGCCCGGCCTTTGCTCTGCACACATGCAGCTCAGGTATCTCACCCTGTCTTACAAGGACACTAATCCTATCAAATTAGGGCCCCACCCTTGTGACCTTGTTCAACCTTAATTTCATCTTTGCCATCACAGTGAAGGTTAGAGCTTCAGCACAGACATTGCAAGGGAGATGTTTCATCTTAACAATAACGTGGGCTATTAAGTATTAATACAATCACAACTAATAGTACTCCTAATATTAATTAACTCATAACATATCTGATAATAGTTAAACACTCATTATATGCCAAGATCTCTTCTATATATTTTATTAATTAAAACGTTATTAAAAATCTCTTTAAAACTTGAAGTAATCCATTACACGGTTATTATAATTTGTCCCATTTTTCAGATGAGCAAACAGGTGCAGAATGACTAAAGAAAAGAGTACCACAAAGATAGCTAGTTAAATGCAGCATTCCCAGTTAAACTTAAATTTCACATCAAAAGTGAACGACTTGTCAGGGCGACAGCCCAGCAGCTTAAGTGCCTGCCTGACAAGTGCAAGGTCCTCAGTTTGATCCTTGGTACTGGAAATTAATTAACTAATTAATTTTTTAAAAATAAAATATTTTGAAGTATATGCCAAGTACTGCATATAACTTGTTTATGCTTAAAAAGTGTGAGTTTTCAATCTAAAATGAAAATGTAATTGACTACATGGATACAACTAGAGGCTATACTCATATGTGAAATAAACCAGACCCACATGTGTAAACATCATATTGTCTCCCTAGTGTAAGAACCTGAAAGAATAAATCAAATTGGAAAGGTACAATAGAGATAATAAAACAGAAAGAAATTCAGCATAAGGAATACACAATGGAGATGAGGGAAAAGAGGAAAGATAGGAAAAAAAGGAAGGAGAAATATTATGCAAGTATCTATGCAGGATGACTGAGATGATTTTACTACTAATTTCTATTAGCTTTTTTGAAAGTAGCAATTAATATTTAAAATTTTTCCTTTGACTAACTTTGTGTGCTAACATCTATAATCCAAGTAACTACATGGAAGACAGCAATGTACAGTACAAAAATCATGGTTGAATGCCTCTCATCTTGGTCTTCTAACTGTGCACTGTTTTAATGTCTTATCAATTATTATACTCTCTTTAAATAAGTTAAAAAATAAAAAGTAAAATGGGCAAGAAAAAGTTTAAGGTTTATTGAAAGGAAGTGTTCGTGTTTAATTATCTAACCAATCTTGCGTCCTTATACCTGGTAATCTGAGCAACAAATTTGACAACAATATGTAATATGACAATCATTGTCAGTTGTATGTTCTTGTTTTGCAATTCTGTACCATTTCTATTGCTGTATGTTGCTTTGTTTCTGTCTTTGTTTTTGATTTTGTCTTTGTTTACACTTTTTAAAATAAAAAAATGGAAAAAAATAAAATTGGTAAGTAAAACACACAAAAAATGTAACTGACTATTCTGTATTTTTTTCTTTCTAAATCTTATAAACCTAGTTATAGCAAGGGGTACATTCTGTTATAAATCCTGGAGCAGTGGGTCTTAAATTGCTCAAGAGACCCTACAGTTTTCAAGAGGTACACTCAGGGGCTATTGAAGGCAGATGATCAGTGAGTTTGCCCCTTTCAAGGACAACAATTCTTTTATTCCTCTCTTATACCTTGAGATTTGCTAGAAATGCTCCCTTTGGAAAAATAAAAATATCCCCTTGACTTAAGAGAGTTTGCAAAACTACTCTCTTTTTTAAAACAGAACTAACATAGCTTCCAGATGTTGTATTTTGTTTATTGGATTTTGTAGAGGTCTTTTTTGCACAAAATGCTAACTGTCTTCTCCAGATTTGAATTCTGTAACTCTCTGTCTCTAAGGAATCTGTCCTTGCTGCTTGCTTCAAGAATTCTGAAAGAAGGGTTTGAAAGCAATGGAGATTAGTGCCCAATAGACTGCCGCAGCATTTGTGAAGCTGTAGTTGAATACATTATCATCCGTTTATTTACATTTTATCTACTGCTGCTTATGCATGAGAAAGGCAGAATTAAGGAGAAATCATATATCCCAGAAAGCTAAAAGTATTTCCATGATTTTATTTACCAAT
>NW_004524636.1:7682031-7700098 GCF_000260255.1 Octodon degus
GTAAGACTAATTTTCTGGGACAACTTTTAATTGTTTTTGTGTCACTTGGAAAAATTGTCTCGTAAAGTTGCAAAACTATCAGACAGTGTTGCCATCAACCATTCATTCGGGTGGATTGTTGCTGATAATGACCTGTACTTTTGGAGAGATGACAAAGAGATGAAGCTTTTGCTAAGACAAAAATCCACCGATATTTTCTGTACTTTAAGGCTCTTCTCAAAAGTGCAACTTGATGCGGAAATCCTACCACATCTTCCCTGAGTCCAGATCACTCGCCCAGACAGTATTCCAGCAAATCACAGTAACTACCCTGTTAGATTTTTGATGAGGCATGTAAGGCCATCAGATGCGTAAGTGATCCAAGAGGGTTTAAGTAGATCATCCAGGGATCAGCACTGAAAACTTTCATAGAGCTGTTGTGTCTTTGAAGCAACTTCTTGGTGGCACTTCAGTTATCCTTCACCAAAAGTTGTCCATATAGGTCATCCACCTCTAGACCTTAAAGGGTTGGTTCATCTTTTCTGCCTCATTTTGTATTTTAAGCAGTTATTTTATGGAATTCTCCAGGTTCTTGGGTATGATCAATAGCCACAATTATTCCAGGCCTGTGGTGAACTCAGGACAAGTAAAACCACTTAGAAATACATCATCTCTGAATGCTAACCTGTCCACACTCGATACTGGGAAAACCAGACCATAGTCCTAATCAGTAAAGCTTTCAGTGTTCTTAGTTTTTCTTGTTCAATGCTTTCTTGGGATATAAATTATTTGCAGGGTTGGGGAGATAGCTCAGCAGCTAGGGACCCTCCTGGCAAACTCAAGGACCCAGGTCTGATCCCCAGTGCCGCATGCTGTACCAGTCACCCAAACCAGGAATGGTGGAACGACTGTAATCCCAGCATTAGAGAGGCTGAGACAGGATGCTCACTCTGAGTCTGAGCTGCTTAGGGAGACCCTGTACCAAATAAATAAGAGATTAAAAAAATTGTAACTGAAAAATTTCAGAGTATCTAACTCTGAAATCAAGAAGGCATTTTTTTTTTAAAAAAAGATGTCACGATGCAATTTCTTTTTTTTCAAAATTTTATTGATAATCAGATAGCAATGAGACAGTTTCAAATCAAATCGGAAGTACAGTTTCAACAAATAATACACTGCATATATCCTTCTTAGTGGTTAATTGCTGTACAAGAAGCAGACTTGAGATCCTATTTACAAACACCATTAGAACAAATCATTCTATTCATTAAGAGAATGCAACTATATATCTATATATCCCAAGCACTTTGAATACACAGATACAAAATGGACATTCATCTGTATACCCTATTTCTTCTAAGTTCCGTTATTGAATATTATAGGTGTGTAAACTCAGCAAAATATTCTAAAAGAGTCCAGTAGACCATAATAGTATTGGGTCTTCTGTTTAACTGGCAAGCAATTTCTTTTTGGTAACAAGGAATTGAACTCAAGACCTTGTACTTGCCCAACAGGCGTTTGTGCTGCTGAGCTGTAAGCCCAGGCCTTCAAGACATGATCTAAGGTAAGGAAACTCATAAAAAGACAAATGTGCAGTCGTGTTCACTGAAACATCAACTTTTGCACTATTTTCATAGTTCATCTTTCCTTTCCTCTGCAGCCTGGAGAGGAACCACATTAACGGTATGCTTTAAAAATACATTTAAGGGGGCTGAAGCTGTAGCTTGGTAGTACAGTGCTTGCTAGTATGTGTGAAGCCCTGGACTTGCTGCTCAGCAACACACACACACACACACACACACACACACACACACACATTTATGCTATATGAGGGCTTGATGCCTTTACATCATTTATGGTGTGCATCTATAATTACACAGACTTGCTAGAAATTACCTCTCTAGAAATGACACATCTCTTAGGTCCAAACAAGAATGAGCCATTTTAGAAACTTTTTGATTGTGCAAAAGCATTTTAAATAGAAGGAGTAGCCACCTCATACCCTGCTGGTGTATTATTGGCATTACCTACTGTAACTTCAACAGTGTCTAGGGTGTTGAGCTTTGTTTGGGATTGCTATTGGTCCTGAGAGGCTTCCTAGGGATGAGGCAAATTGATCCCTGTCCAAGGCTTCACAAATTCTTTCAAAGCTACAATGCTATGCACATAGATTTTCAGCTAGATTTTGGGAAAATATCACCCAGAAAATATGAGGTGGCAGTGTTTTTCACGTTGAATGAATCTTCACTTTCTTCTAATGGATATGGCGAAGAATAGTGGGCTTTGGAAGTCAATGATGCGAATGAGAGAACGCAGACACGCAAACAACTTGACAAAACCCTAGTGAAGCCAATAAGCCACAGTAAGACAGAGGTCCAAGGCTTGTAACTGATCAGGATGTGAGTGCGTAGGGCTGCTGTGTACAGCTGTATGGTTTGTGCATTACACAACGGTACTCAGCCAAGTCTTGACTGTGGCTCTAACATTATGTACTGGTCAGCTTTCCCAGTGGTGAGACAAGATATCCATAACTAAAAGGGACAGAGGTTTATTTTGGCTTATGCTTTCAGAGATTTCAGGCAAAGGTCAACATCTTAGTTATTTTTTACACTATCACACGCCATTAATCCCAATGTAACACAATCAAGATTCAGCCAGCTCTGCAAAGGCTCCCACATGAAAACTGAATTAGAAGGATTTGTGCCTTCTCTGTAGCAAGGGCTGGGCATGACCTGTGTAGAAGAGAGTATTCGTGGCCTCTTCTGTGTCCATACCATCCTGTGCCATTTCCCAGTGACTCACACAGTGCTTGTTCATGGGTCCTTGACCTCACTGTGGTGCTACTCCCATAGCTCACTCACTAGCATCGCCGTAGCTAGCAGTCTGATGATGCCAGATACACGGATCCAACCAACAGCAGAGGAAGCTGAGCATAGTCTGAGTTACTCAGAGGCAAGTGCATGATCAGTAAGTACTATTTACTTATGACATTGAGTTATTTTTTCTTTTGGGTTATTTGTTACACAGCTTTACTGTGGCAGCAGATGATTGATACACGTAGTAAAGGTGAAAGATATCTTTGTTCTGCAGACTGACATTTAGCAGAGAAATAAGGCAATGGAGAAAGAAAGAAAAAATAGGGCAAGTTATATTGGAGAATTGTATTAGACATGCGAAGAGGAGGTACAATTAGATCTTACAAAGTTGTTTTACTTTGGGATGGAAGTGATAACTTAGATAAAATCTGAAAGAAGAGAGTTATGAGGCAAAGACTCAGGAATAAAGCGATCTTGACTAAAACATGATGCATGCAAAGCCCGAAGGACAGAATGTACTTAGTTCAACAGAAAAAAGGGCTTTAAGGTTGGTGTGGGGGTGTGAAAAGGAGTGCAAGACAACCTCAGAGAGAGAGGTGGACCTTGTGCTAGAGGTTTGGCGAGGCAAAGAGGAGATGCACCACCACCAGAGCAGGTCTTTGTGTTCTTTGGTCTCGGCCCTAGGCTCAAAGAAGTTGCTAGAAGAAAATAATTCCCTTCCTGGTTTTTGTTAAAATATGGGGAGTGACACAGAGGTAGGTTCCTAGGCTTCGGAGGACTGGACAGAGAAAGAAAGAGAGCAGATTCCCCTAGAATAAGCAGGAAATTAAGGTCTGGGGGGCCCATTCTAAGGTTCCATGGTATCTGTTGGGTGGAGGTGTCACTGCCAGTAGTCACCTGCAAGGACACCCAACAGGTATGTGCCCAGGGCTCAGCAGCAGCCGTATCACTTGTCTAGAAGCTGCAGGGAGCCCGAGTGGTCTCAGTTTTCAGACACCAGCAACAATGGATACACCCTGTATGAAAGGAGTGGTGTGGTTCACCAAAAGCTTCTGTGCCTGGAACCTTTCCTCCTTTCTGTCCAGGTCTGACACCACCTCATTCTAGGACTGCCCATGGAAGCCTGATGCTCCCTAGAGGAATATCAGTAACTGCATGTGTGAGGGCGCAGGGCCAGGTAATTTTATTTTTGTGAACATTTACAAATGTGCTCCTGGCTCTCAAGAATGTTATGCTGAGTGAAAGAAGCCAGACCTGTACATGATGTTCAGAATCAAAGAAAACTAATCTGTGATGATACAAATCACGAAGGTGGTTTCCCCAGAGGCATCTAATGAGAACATGTAACTAAAAGAGGAATGCAGGAGCATTCCTGGATGATAGTAATGTGCAGTTGGCAGCCTGATCAAGATCAAAGGTTATGCTATCTGCACAAGTGTGCTTACAGTTTATCCATTTCTCCCTGAGTAAGTTAGGCCTCCAAGAAGTTGATGTGGAACCCTGTGGCACTCCTGCAGTAAACAAAGGGAGAAAAAGAAAAAAAACAAGTAAGGTAACAGCTTCCACCAGGCTGCTGTTGTGGATTTGTACCCACTGCACATTTTCCAGCTATCTGTTCAACTAAGTGAGCACCTAGTTCAGTGACAGTGAGCCTCTGGTATGCGTGCCACAGTGAGCTGTTTGTTATAAGTAAAAGTTCTAAAAGGTTCAGCATCCCTGAAAGTTTGTACCAAAGCTGTGCCAAGCAACTGGTCTCTGCCAAGTGGTCAGAAAGAAAAAGGTAGAAGCAGACAGGTAAGCACCAAAGGGTCAGACAAGGGCAGGCTCCTTGTGCCCAAGAGTTTAAAAGCGAGCTCTTGGAAAAGGTTGAACAGGAGGCAATGGGCAGACAGGCCAGGAGAGCAGGGGCTCCACAGGGAGAGCTCTGCAGACGCCTGAGCTTGCACAGCTGCCTCTTGGAAACCTGACCACTCCAGGACAGTTGTGCGGCCCGGGGCTTTCTCCAGTCTTTAAAACTACCCTGAGAGCAAATCTCATGTGATCACAAAGCCCAAGAAATGGTTTATTGGAAAACAGACATTCTGCAAAATTTCCACAGATGCTGTTCATAAGTTACTGAGTTCTCTAGTTGTCACAGACCAGTTAGAATCAAAGGAGAAGGAAACCCACTATGACACACTACCGTTCCCTTCAGGAAATGAGAAACAAAAGGGCTTCCCTGAGGAGCGTTGGGAAAGTGACATTTCCTCAGGCCCTTAGGACTTCATGGGGGACTTTCCAAAACACTGGGTTAAATTGGCCTCCTTGTTTATCTTGTTCAGTGCTCTTTAGAAAATAACACATCCATCTGGATCTTTCTATCAATAAAGAAAAAGGGTGCCTGAAACTATTATGAACATAGAAATACATTGGGGAGGGTGAAAGAAAACAATGCCACTATGGACAATGGCAGCACACACCTCCTTCCACACAGCCACTGCCTCGCTGACTGTCTATAAGATGAAACACTTGTTCACTTGGATTCCCTCCTCTTTGCTGACGGATGTGGGGGAAGGGCGAGAGAAAGGCAAGAGGGAGGGAACAGTGGAGTAGAGAGGGGAAGAGAGGAAGGAGGGGAAAAAGACAGGGGAGAGAGAGCCGCAAAGCAATGACAATCCATCAGTTTCTCTGTCCCTATGAAATCTTTACAGGAACTCATTGTCGAGCGTTATCATCCAACATCGCAGAGAACATGGAGCGCACATGAACTGGGAAAAAGGAGAGGTGGCTGCCCCTCATATGTAACAGACATACTGTTTAGAGAGTTGAGTGGGTTCTTAGAACAGTAAAAGCAAGAGAGTCCCAGTGGGAGTCCATTTTCTTGCAGATTCCTAGGACTGATTTTAGAACTCCCAAGGCCTGCATGTGGGAAACCACTCCTGGAATCTATAGTATCAGCCTATTGACAGTGGATAAAATAGAGAAGAAAGTGGGGTAGAAAGGAAAAAAAAATAGGTAAAGAAAAACTAAGTGTGCCTGGTTTAGGGTCATTCTGGTTGAAGAACCCTAGAGAGCATGTACGTTCATGAAACCGGTTCCAGTCTGAAGCAAGCCACCTTTCCCAGCCCCAGCCAGGCAAGTGATTCATGTCTAGGAGCCCTGGGACACTCAGGAGGTTTATCCGCCTGCCTCCTGAGCACCCTGGCTGCACTGCTAGAGGCTGATTCACTCCTTTCCTCTCTGTGGATGCTTGCCAAGGCAGCTGCGGCTCCCTGGCAGCTGTTTAAATAATCAACTGGAACCATAAGGCCAGGGCCAGCCTTTTGTTATTTCCTGGGGACTCCGTGTTCAGGAAAAAGCACCCTAGATGGTTGGGTGTGTCCAGAGCAGGATTACAATGGAAATCAAAAGTGGGAAGGAAGGGAGCCACCTCAGGACTTCGCCTGAATGAGGTAACATGTTAGCAAGAATCCTTCCTAATTCCCCAGGATCCTTTGAAAATTTTGGTTTCAAGAGCAAAAAAACAGCTTGCACACATTGTCACGTCCAGCGACTGTTTTGAAATGAAAAGGATATCCAGGTCAAAGACAAGCTACTTACACTGCTGTGGTCCCATAAGATAAATCTGTCTAGTGACATTGCAGCTATCTCAGTTAGTATAAGTGGCACAACAAAATCAACTAATGAAACTTTCTTTCTGTTGTTTGTTTTGGTGTGTGTGTGTGTGTGTGTGTGTGTGTGTGTGTGTGTGTGTGTGTGTTTCTGAGACAGAGTCTCACTATGCAGCTCAAATGGACCTTAAACTTACTATGTGGCCTGGGCTCTTCTCGAACTTGCAGCGATCCTCCTGCCTCAGCCCCCCAAGTGCTAGAGTTACAGGCACGTGCCACCACACCCTGCATGAAACATTTCTTACAAGGTTGTCATCTCTTGTCAACCAGCACCTGATGGCATATCGAAGCAAGCAAGGCTCCATCTCTAAGCGCAATACCATAGTGGGAATATCAGCATCAGGTACCATGAGGGAGGCTTCAGTGTACGTCCTCAGTGCCCAAGCAGATCTACAGAGTTTCCCAGGCATAAAAGGGAATTGCCTTGCCCAGATTTTCCGTCTCATTTGCCAGCAGCTCTAGTCAACCACTGGCTGACATGGATCCACTGCCAGATCTTTGGCCTCAAGTGAGATCATTCAGTGGTATGACCCAAGCTCAAAGCCCTCTGTGATTCAAGCCATGGCTAGATTTCACTGAGGCCACATCCCTGCTCAGCTACCAGTCCCAGCCTTCTTCCCTCACTCCTCTTCTCCAAAATAGCTCCCTCAATAAATCACACACACCCCCAAATCCCTGCCTCGGGCTCTGTACCTATGGAACCCAGCATGACATGGTCACTGACTTCAGCGACTCTCTATGGAGCTAATCTAAATCCCCCCACTTAATAGCTCTGACACCTGCCAATGGTGCCAGTGATTGGTGACCCAAACTTCACCGCATATGCCTTTAAGGGACATTCAGCCAACCCACAACAGGAGCCACCAGGGAGAGCAAAAATAACCTATATCTTCCTGAAGCAGTAACTTATGTCAACGATTTTGAAGGAAAAAAGCAAGTAATTTCATGTTAAAGTAAACATCAGTATACCAGGGAATTGAGTACAAAATCCACATGAATTTCTAAAAGAAAGAAAGAAAGAAAGAAAGAAAGAAAGAAAGAAAGAAAGAAAGAAAGAAAGAAAGAAAGAAAGAGAAGAAAAAATTCAGACTGTAAAGAAATTGTGGGCTTTCTGTGAGCTTCTTTTGGATCTTCCCAGAAAAGCTCTGGACAGTGTACAGAAGATCTGAGACATGTTCTTTCCAAATCCTGGCAGTCACAGAACTGCAAAGGAGGGAGACATAAGCCCACATTTTGGAGACAAAATAGTAAGTGGCCTAAGGGATTGCTTCGGGAAACTGAGCTTCTGAAATGATGTGTAGGAATCTGAAGGCTCCTGGCTTGCAGAGCAGAGCAAGTTCCAGGTTCCTGCATTTCTGGTGAGACCTAGGTTGCTCATTCCAATCAAGCCCAGGCCTTAACACAGGACCTGTTACCCCTTAGAAGTAGGGTATGGTCAGGGAGATGGCTCAGTAGAATAAGCACTTCCCTGGCACGTGCAAAGGTCTGAGTTCAATCCTCAGTTCTGAAAAAAAAAAAAAGAAGAAGAAGAAGAAGAAGAAGTAGGGTATATGCTCTTCCCTGACCCCTGTTCTCTCTATCTTCTAATCCTCAAAACACATGGTGCATCATTAAAGCCAGGTTTCCTTCACCACAGCATCTCCAAGAACAAAGTAGATGGAAAAATAAAAAGATTGGGATCACCACAGGGAGACAGAGGACAAGCAAACTTCTAGTTCTTTAACCAGTTATTCATCATAAGCATGATTTGTGCTATTTTGTAAAGCAGCCAGAGACCTAAAAGTTGTATTGCTTTAAGAAGAGTCAGTAACTCTCAACTCAGGCCTCCAGATGCCCAGCTCTTAAGTGAAAGTAAAACAAAGCTTGGCCTCTAGGTTTTCACTTTAGATCCATCTCCTTCATTACCTTGAAACACTGGGATCAGTCCTCTCAGCGCTGCATGCACAGGTTAATCATTTAAGGAGTGTCTGTCTAAAAACTGGTGATACAGGGTTCATTAGGCCTAAATTTACCTGTCCTGTCTCATTCCTCTTCAAGACTGGGAACTCCAGAAATTTTTAGCTTTTACAACATCCTGCTGCAGAGCCCTGAAATAGTCACCTAGAAATCTTCAGTCATTGCCCCAACCTGTATGCAGCCACTTGAGTTCAGCAAAGCTGAGGCTTTGTCTCTCTTCCCCCTCACAAGGAGAAGGAGACCCTGGGAACTGAGGCACCATAAGGATCTCTCTGGAGGTGCAAAACCAGAACTGAGACTACCATCAGCCAGGCCCAAGCCACCTCAGCACCCTCAGAAAAGCTGACCTCTTTCCTCTTTCCTTTGTTCACAGACCAGCCTAATCCCACCACATGAGCTGTGCCACCTAAAGGCTTTCTTCTCTTCCTACTTTCTCTTACTTTTCAATGAAAGTTGTTGTCTATCAATTCACAAGTTTGCATGAGGTTTAATTTCCTCTGTCATGGAAGCAATCGCCTGTGCCACCAAGGGAGAGTGGCAGGCAGGTGAGTCACTGGTGGGGGTCTCTAGACAAAGCCCCACTGCAACCACAGGTCAGGGAGCAAAATAGTTCTTAAATAAAGACACCACTGACAAACAGAAATCAGTCTTTAGTAGTACCCTGTGCACTGAACTTACGCTCACTAGTACACCTCAAGGATATTGGATAGATTTACAATTGTAACATTCCCATGTTGTGGTGGATTGACAACTGGTGGTCAACTTGTAACACCCAGTTGAACTGAACCAGTATGGTGCTGGGTGTGGGTGGCCCACATGAGCGTTGTTGCTAACAAAATAAAAAGAAAGACTAGAGAAGGAGAGGTGTTGTTAGGGAGCTGCTGGTTCTCCTGGGGCTGCTGGTTCTCCTGGAGGAGCTCTTCATGCTGGCTTTCCTGATATGAACTCTGCTGCTCTCATTGTTGAAGGAGCTCAGGACCATGATGTCACTGAGGATGGCTGGGATTCTTTTCAGGGGAGCTCTAGTCCTTACTTTGAGTGCTTCTTCCTGACTCCAGTGGAGATCCCTCAGCCTGCTAGCACAGATCCTCCATCCCGCTGTCATAGACTTTCTGGCTTCCACCATGGAATTTTGGATCTTTCCAGCACAGATTCATGAAACAAATCAGCATGAAACACTAGTGAGGGCTCTAGGACTCCAGCTGGACTTGTGGGAGGCATTGTTGTGGGTTCTAGGTCTTTAGCTGGACTCATGCTGGACATTGTCATGGATCCAAACCCTGGCTGGATTCTTTGGGTAGTTAGTTAGTCAGTTAGTTAGTTAGTTAGTTTGGTATGGGGATTGAACTCAGGACCTTACCCTTGCCAGGCAGATGCTAATGTCCCTGAGCTATCTTGCCAGCCCCATCTTTTGGTCTTTACTGTGGGGACATATTTCCTGTGCCCTCTTCTGCATTTGACACTTTGGGTGACTACTATCAAATAAGCCTATAAATTATGTACCCTGTAGTGTTTCCCTGGTGAGCCCTGACTACAGCACATACAAGTGCCGAATCACGGTTGTCCTGACCCCAGAAGAGCATTCTTCAAGGTCTATTTGCAGAAACCCAGGTCCCTCTGTTCAGCAGGTAAGGACCCACCACCCCAGGTTCTCCCAAACCTTCTCTCCAGCACATAGCTGAGCTGCCTGTCCAAGGACACATGTTAGTGTGAGAGCATTTAGTGTGTTCACAATGCCGCATAATCATGGCCTCCACTTAATTTCAAGGCATTCCCTTCACCCAAAGGGAAGCTCCATAACCTACAAGCAGTCACTCCACATGCTTCCCTGAGCCTCCCCCTGGCAACTCCCAATCTGCTTTCTTTCTCTGTGGATTTGATTCTTCCGCATGTTTCACATAAATGGAATAATACAATTTGTGGCCTTTAACATCATGTTTTCCAAGTTCATCCATACTGTAGCACATATCAGTACTTCATTGTTTTATATATTCATATATGTATGTATGTATACATATATATGTATATATATACATATATATATATATATATATATGAAATATAAATACATTTCTGGTGTATGGATAGACCCTATGAGTTTATTCCATCTGGCCTTTAGAGGTGTTGGGGATACCCCTAATTTTGGCTGTTGTATGTGTGTTGAATAATACCTCCTGGGAATTCTCATCGGAGACAATTTTGATTCATAGGAGAAGTCATTCTTGTGTTTTTAATTGACCTGAACTAACTTTTGGGAATTTAAAACCATTCACCTAATGCCCAGTGAATGAAAATATCATATCACCAGAGAACTTCATCCAAACTGCTAAAATGGTTTAAAAGGAGAAGATCCCAGCTGGGAATGGCACCTATGTGCAACCCCAGGACTCTGAAAGGCTAAGACAAGAAGACTGCAGATTTGAGCCCAGTCTAGACAACTCTGAAAACAGAACCAAATCAGTGTAAGGGCCCTGGCCTCAGTCACCAATATAAAAACCATAAAAAAACCCAAAAACCTCCCAAATGTTTGACCAATGGAGAGTAAGTGGAATAAGATGGCAAGATCCCAGGGGTCCTTGCTGGACTCTAGCCTTATGATTTCTCTGCACCACACTTAGAGACTTCTCCCTAGCCATATCTCATGCAGGGTCACCTCAGTTGGGGGTTCTCTGAAATCAAAGGCTGGACAAGAACTTAGGTACAAGGGGTGCATTTTGGAAATGAGGCCAACAAGCATGGTGAGACAGCAATGAAGGAAAACAACAGAGCGTATTCATGAGCACATTACTCTTTGGACAAATGCAACTGAGGCCTCCCCGAAACAGTAGAAATGTCCTTCCCTCAACAGAGCAAGGAGGACAGACCATGTATAGGCTGCTGGTTGTCCTTAGGCTTATTACAACCCCAGCTACTCCAGGCTGAGCCCCTGGAGACCCTCAGGCCAGTACAGGATCAAGTGTTCGAGCCTGAGCTATGAAACTACCACAAAGGAGCATGAGCAGGGTGCCTCCAGGGCCCCTGCAAGGCTGAACCATGAAGTGCCAGTGAGATGCAAGGGAGGCCCCGCTGGGGAGGGGATGACATCATGGGCTTAGTCATGAGAGATGAGGAAAGGGAGGATCTGGCAGGGGAGCCACCTGGCCTAAAGCCACCAAGAAAACAGCTGCATTCAGGACTTCAAACCACCCTCCTAAGGCAAAGGCCACTGAAGGTTTCTATGAAAGGACAACAGAAGGATTACTCTGCACCCAACACAGAGGCACGTTTGTGGGCTGCAAGGAGAGGGTGAACAGTGGACTTAAGACCTAACCTTGCTAATGGGAAACAGAAGGAAATTTGACATCAGGATGAAGAGCAAGAGATCGCACAGACCCAGGTCTTTTCTTCTGTTCCTTTCATTATCTTTGTGGGCTTTAGGAAATACTCCTTAATACTCACATTTCATTTGTCAGGTTTATTACATTGGTCCACTTCATGGTATAAAATCAGTTACTTAATCCCATGATAGTTAGTAGCCTACTTTTTCCAACACAGAACTTCTCCCTGCATTCACCCAGGGTAACCACAGGCAGGGCTTCTCTGTCTTGTGCAGGAATCCATGAACCTCAGGAGCAGTCTGAGGAGCCCGTGAACCCCTTCAGAGAATAAAGCAGCTGTACCTGCTTTTAACTTTTATTGAGATACAATCTCCAAGTTATAAAGTTCTCCCAGTCAATATATACAATTCAATGATTTTAGTATATATAAAGAGCATTGTAGCAATCTCCAGAATCTAATTAGTGACCATTTTCTTCACATCCAAAAGAAACCACATACCCACATACAGTACTTTCCTGCTGCCCTTGGCAATGCTACTAATCTACTGTCTATAGATTTGCCTCTTGTGAAAGTTTCATAAGTAGAATGGTCTACAATACATGGTCTAGGGAAGGGTCTACAGGGTGTTCAGGGTCTCACTACAAGATCAGACTCATAGTGATCCACCTGTTTACAGCCTCCCCAAAGCTGGAATTACAGAGGCACACCACCATGCCCAATCTCAGTTGCAGTCTCAGCACACCCCAGGGGCAAGGCCAGCGCGGCAGGCCTGGGGATCAGACCCCTGGCCCCTGCCCCTGCTTGCAGGTGCTTTAATCCACTGAGCTATTTGGCCAGCCTGCTTACTTTCTCATTCATCTGAGCTACTTAGCTATGTTCTCATTGCTGAGATAAAATGCCCAACATCCAAAATTAAAGGAGGAAAACTTTAGCTCACAGTTGATAGAGGTTTCAGTCCTGACTCTAAGCCATGAAGAATGGTGACAATACTTTGGGAGAACAGCCACAACTGTCACATAGTAAGAAAATATCTGTGCTGGTTACTGGAGAAAAAGCCATAGGTTCTGCAAATCTGCTCTGGGTGGCTGCCTATACTCCCAAAAGGAAAGAAAGCACAAATCTAATTTAAAACCACCATTCTCCCAAATTCCATCTGCAGACTCTTCAGGGCCTGTACTTCCAAGTGAAGGACTGACTCTCACAAGATTATAAGCTGGAGTGGGACCTGATTTGGCCATTTCTCCACTGCACTACTGTGGGCAAGTTATCTGACTTCCTTGTACTTTATTTTTTGTTGGTAAAAGACAGGTAATAACATGTTGGGAAGTTTAAATAATTAGTGAAAAGTTACTAATTAGTTAAATTGGTTCATTAAGGTTAAATTAGTTAGTGTTAAGTTCTTGGAAGCATGCGTGATCTGTAGTAAGTGCTCAACAAATACCTATTTATTATTTTTAGCCTGTGTTCTAGGTGGGTCTTGGCCCTAAAGAAGCTTATATCTGTAGTGTGATGTGCATAGAAAAAGACCTCACATGATGATCTTCAAAGCCATCGTGTGTGCCCCTAGCTGAGATGAGGGACCTCTCACAGTGCAATTTGCACACTATCTCAAAAGACCAGCAGAGGAAGGCAACTACCAGCAGCAGAACGCATGTCTGGTGACTCTGCCATTTGGGGACAACAGGCGCTAATCCAAACCTCGAGTTCAGCTTCAGTCATTAAGCACTGAATGGAGAAGGCTGGGCTCACAGATACTTGCTTCTTGGGTCTCTGTTTTGAAAAAATCCCTGGAGGTGCCACAGCAGGATAATGAGCCATGTGGAGTCCTGTGGGCACTGTGCAATCTGTGATGTGCATGCAGTCCCAGAGCCCCCAGCCCTGCTTCTGTCCTTCTTGTAGGGCACATTACATTCATTGTAATCTTAAAAATAATTCTGCCATGTTTTAAAAACTGAAATATCTTTGTCCTGACAGATTAACTGGGAGATGAAGCTGGGCTCATGGTTACATCCTCAGGGCTCAGCTCAGACAGGTACCCAGCAGGTGCTCCGAAAATACTCTGGGAAAGTTGGAGAAGATGTAGAAGATCTTGTCACGGTCTCCTTCGATGACTGTGAGGGACAGGTGTGCAAATGCAGCTGAGAAATTAGAGCCCACAGAGGCAGTGTATGAGATACCTCTTGGAGGGAGTCTTTTGGTCTTTAAGTCTGAAAGCCACAAATGGCTGAACTCCTTCCAGTTTTGCCAAAATGAAACCATTTGTTAAAGGAACACACACAGCAACCCTTCTCAACTGTGTGCCAGGCTTTTAGTACTCACCTAAAAGCCATGGCCGAGCTGCGGCCATCAGCCTGACAGGGTGCAGGGTACGGGCATCCATCATCACTTTCCATGACCTGTGCAGTACCTGCTCCATTCTGCTCTGGAAGTACCACCATAAAACAAGTACTTACCCATTGTAAATATCATTTGGGCTCTGCTAAGACTGGTGGAAAAGAAGGAGGTGGGGTTTGGAAGGTGAAGTGTCTAGCTTTGTTTCTATAGATGCAGGACCTATGGCATGGGTTTAGATACTGTGGTTTACTGAGGGAGCACACTCAGGAGAAGGAGAGTGAGGGTCACCCATGCAGGGAAGAGAGAGCTGAGCTAGCACATGGACTCAGCTGGAGTTAGGCTCCTGTATGGTCCCACAGGGCCTGCGAAGTAATGTTAGCGTCACACCCTGGATGCTCTTACGTCTCCCCCTGTCAGTTCATTCCTAGGTGCAGGCTGATGGATGTGGGGGTAAGGGGTGAGGTCATCCCATTATTTCCAAAGCAGAGCTCTAGAGAACAATGCCAAAGAACTGTCACAGCAGCCAGGGCAGGGTGCATAGTCTGAGGATGGAAATACAGGCAAAGCACCAACAGCATCCAGGTTGTAGCTGTTCCGACTTTGTTGGCATGAAGCTGCTGATCAGATGGGCTAAGGTGAGTGCCCTTCCTTGCTTCTCTCCTTTTACACAATAGAGGTAGGTAGACATAGATATGGTGGTGGATACGCCAGTGAGCTCACACATGTCAGTAAGAGATCCTTGGTTATAAGCAACACTAATCAATTCTTTAGTACTTATCAAAAGAATAACTCATTTGAAATACCTGGGAAACTTCACACAGCATTCTAGATTCTGGAAAATCAGACTGGGTACCAGGACAGAAGAACAGTAGTGGTGGACATCCAAGAAGCAAAAACTGCCCAGTTGCTTAATATGGTCACTATGAACAGAGTGGTGGTTGTTGCTACAGTTATAATTGTTCTGATTTTATTTTGTTTTGCTTTTTAGTATTTTAAATCCAACAGCTCTAGACCAATTAGATCTGAGGTCTGAGATACAAAGGTTCTGAGAATGGGTTTTTAACCTCATATTTGTCAGTCTTTGTGGTGATAAGGCTGTGTAACAAACATCCCCCAAATCTCAGTGACTTTCAAACCTTTTGGATTCCTGACTTTGTAGATGGCCAGCCTAAGAATAAAATGCACATATGTTCCACCTGCTTTTCTTTCCTGGTTGAAGGAATATCGGTGACTGGAACACACTTTTCTCACTACCAGAGGACAGGTGTGAAAGGTGGCAATGGCAAGCTCATTTTCAACGTGAAAAATGCTACGTCTGAAGCAAGTTATAAAGCCAAGGCCTACACGAGAGTGGTGGCAAAGTACACCCTTCTGTGGGAGGAGCAGACCTGAAGAGAGTATCTGCTGTACAATAGTGCAAGACACACAGACTTATCTGGGAGGAGGGGGAGATCAGGCCTCTGGCTCCTATGCAGGTTTAATCACAACAGTGTTATGTTGATCTGTTTTCTATCATGAGTTTGAGTAATATTTTATTTGAAAGAAATGTTCCATAGCTTTAAAAAAAAATATGAGTCTGGAAGCCGCTGATTCCAAGTCTCTTATATTGCCAGTAAAAACTCTGGGGTCAGAGGGTACATGCCTTGCTGATTTGTGTTTCTGCCAGAACCAGAAGTCTGGGATTTGAAGTCTAGTAGATCTGGAGTTTTGATTCCAGCCTTGCCATTTCCTAGCACAGACAGCCTGAACATGCTTAGCCACTCTCCTCCTATCATCACGGAGAAGGCTCTGCCCTGTGCCCAAGCCCTGAGGCTCGCCTGCTGCTGAGCACACTGCAGTATGGACCGCATAGCAGGATCTGAGCTAAACTGGACAAGGCAGTGCTACTCTTATTCAGGGACTGGGACATCACTGCGCACGACTTCTGGCTCTAATGTGCCTATTGGGTGTTGATAAGATGCTGTCTTTCTCCTCCTCTTCTTCGGTGAGGCGATGGGTTGGGGGTACCCCTGTCTTCCATAGCTGAGGGTCTGGTTCTTTCTGTGTTTATTTTTCCCCACCCCCATTTTTCTCCTGTTCTTCTCCACTCCACAACTCAAGGATTTTCTGGTTATAAATTAATACCTTTTCTGTGGCATGACCCTAAGCACTTTTCTGGAGAAGAAATGGCTTCAAGAAAGATTTCTCAGAATTTTTGAAGACACGTAAAAAGAAAGAAGAAAGTCTTATGCTATCTGCAAATACTCAATTGGAGTATTAGCCTGGCCATTGTGGTCAGGTGTAGAATCACTTTTATTGGGGGTTTTTTCCTCTCTCTCTCTCTTTAAAAAAATACATAAGAAAATGTCAGGACAATAAAAATGTGGCCAGTTTTTTGTTATTTTTTTTTTTTAAGAAAGACAATGGAACCCTTAGAGGCAGTCTAAAACACATTAGGGTCATTGGCTCCAATTTCAAATATGCAAATAAACAAATCTCATTCCAAAGCCAAATTACAATGTTTGAATGTTTCCAAAGTTTCCTCCTAGTGAGTTTCCTTTTATTGTATGCTCCAGATGGCCAGTGGGTCTACGGCTGGTCACCGATGTTCTCATTTTGAACTGTGACTCCACTTGCTTATCATTTTTCTGGTATCACTCATGCATATTAGAGGAAGAAAGGTGTGTCTCCTACATTGTTCCAGAATAAATGCAGCTGTGTTTCTCCTACTCTGCTACTCTCAACACTGTAACTGTGCACAGGTGGACAGTAAGGGCCGTGGTGTGTGCAAACACACCTTCCCTCAACCCAACGCTCCTGATGAGCAATCATGTCTACTCTCCACCCTGAAATTCAACAACATGAGGGTTAAATTCATGCTTTGAGCCCCAGTGAAAGACCCATGTAAGCTGTTCTATTTCTCAAAATTCGTGAGCACATTTCACTTTTCTGTCCAAAATTATCTTCCTGTTTTTGCTGTTCTGAGCAAGTTGATAAAACTACCCAATTATGAAAAAGCCCTTCTCCACTTACCCATTTTCACACTGTAAGTGAGACAGAGGTACTTCCCCAGGAGTCTTCAACCCAGGCGGCCTGTCTCTGCTCCAAATGTGGGATTTCCTCACTAGCCTGTCCCCAACAACCCCGAACCAGACAATACCATGACGTCCTCCTAGAAGGCCTCAGAGCTGAACAAACTTCCCATTTTTAAGTAGTTTAGCAAAAAGGCTAATTGATGAGAGTGAATTTCAAATATCTCTGACATTAGGAACATAAGAGACATAAATATTCACAACATAATCTAGAGCAGCCCAAATGACAAAAACCAGGAGATCTCTGAATAACTGAGCCCTCTCCTAACAGGGAAGGGTAACTTCTCGGCTGTCCTCATGGACTCAGGAGCCAAGACAATCCTACAAAGAGAGGCATCCTCTGGTTGGGATAATTGTACTGTGGATTTCTGCTAATCTACGGAAAGGAGCAGTTAATGTTTAGTTCTGTTTGTTTGCTTGTTTCCTTGCCTTCTTTCTTCATTTGTTCCTGTTTCTTCCTTAACTTCTTATACATTTTTTCTTTCTTTTTCCAACTTTGCATGCACATATCTGCTAATGTAAGCAATTAGTCTGAAGACTAGTTGCAAAACAAAAAAAACACTGTAGAATTCATACTATCTTGTCTGATGAAGTTCTGTATCATTTCTATTTTTTTCTTTTTATATTACTATTCAGTATTCTCTTTTAAAAATAAAAATGGCCAGCCAAATAGCTCAGTGGATTAAAGCACCTGCTTAGGCAGAGTGCAGGGGCTGGGGGTTCGATCCCCAGGGCCTGCCATGCCAGCCCTGCCCCCAGAGTGCACTGAGTTGGAGACTGAGACTGGACGTGGCGGCACGCACCTGTAATCCTGGCGCTTGGGAGGCTGAAACCAGGATGATCACTACGAATCTGATCTGTACAGTGAGACCCTATAGATCCTGTAGACCTGTCCTAAAATACAATAAAGAGAGAGAGAGAGAGAGAGAGAGAGAGAGAGAGA
>NW_004524636.1:7700198-7723705 GCF_000260255.1 Octodon degus
AAGAAAGAAAGAAAGAAAGAAAGAAAGAAAGAAAGAAAGAAAGAAAGAAAGAAAGAAAGAAAGAAAATAATTTTTTAAAAAAGCCTCTGCAATGAAGCTTCAGCTCTACTTTGGACTTCAAATTCTAGCCTAGATGTTCCCATTTTCCCTGAAGAAATTCTTGTTTGACCTCCCCAGATGTGGCTAATCATCCCCTCCTATTTGGTGTACATGGGCCAGAAAGACAGCTTAGTGGCATAAGCACCTGCCTGGCAAGCACAAGGTACCGAGTTTGATCCCTGGTCTGCAGGTAGGGGTGGGGGTACAACCTGTGCTGCAGTTGGGCATGAACTTTGTGTATATTTTTATTACAGCATTGATGATACCAAATTGTCATTTTTCATCTAGACATCTTATTCTTCTAGCAGGTTCTGATTTTCTCAAAGCCGAACACAATGCCAAGAACCACCCTGAGCATTTCGCACCATGCTTGTTTCTTAGTATAAAGTCATGGGGCCTTCAAACACCTTGTGTTAGGCAGTTCTCTCCTCTCTGCAACAGAAAAAAAAAGAAAGGAATCTGAAATCATGGCGACCACTTCTGAGAGTTTAGCATGAAGGAAATATGGACTGAATTCATCAGCAGCTGATTCTGTGGAAGTGAGAGAATAATTTTCCAGCTTCTTCATAGCCTAGCCAGACCCCACTGCCCCTCCCACCCCAATGGAGCCATAGGTGAAGGGCTAGGTGCCTGTTACTATGGACACCATATGCCCAGCTTCTCCATGACCGTAGCTCATTTGAACGTCATGGCCATGTAACCCATTAGATTAGGGAAATCAGATTATGGGAATCAGGATTTTGATGAAGAAGCCTAGAAGTTGAGAATCACACGGTAGCAATCCTTGCATCTGAGGTTACATCACCTCAAAATGAGGCAGCCATTTGTCATTTTATGGCCACACAGGATGAGGAATAATTATAAGGAGAAGTAGGACACATGGAGAAAATGAAGAAAAGCCCCTGTGTCTTCCATCCCCAGAGAGACAGACAGATATAGTACGCACAGAGAGGTCAATGTCCACGGTTTTCTTTTTCTTCTTTCTTGTCAAAAAGGAAACCTGGCAGCGTAAGTTTGAGTTCCATGACCAACCCCAACAACATGTATTTAGTATTGATTTTGCTTATTTGTGTGTGTTTTATTTTCTCATCTAAGGTACATTATTCCTCTGGCACCATGCAAAGCAAAATTTCCCCTTGATCTCATATACTCACTATGAGTAGGTGCTCGTAAGGTGAAGCTAGATTAATTATGTTCAGAGAAGTGAAAGCTCTCTCTGCAGGGAGAGAGAGAACTGTGTTCGCTCATGAACACAACCTTAACAACTAAAGATTGTTTATTTTTCATCATATCCTTTACAATGTAAAGGTAGTTGATTTTTATTTTTTTTTAGTCAAACTAATCTGGTTTCTAATGCAGCTCTGCTCATTTAATAGCTAACTCAATTTAAAGTCATTATATAACCTTTCCCTGCCTTATTGTTAAAAACAATTTTAGTTCAAACATACTGAAATGGGGAGAGAAGAGTCTAAGGAAAACCTGGGCCTGTGTTATCCAGCTTCAGCACTAGTCAATCGAACTTCAATCTGATCATAATGATGCATGAAGTAAACCCATACTGAAGGATTCCCAATGAAATGACTAATGAGTGTTCCTCAATGTGCCAAGGGCAAAGGAGAGAGGAAATACCACAGACCAGGGGAAACTGTGGGGGCAGGACACATAAATGCAGTGTGGGACCTTGAGTTGGGTTCTGGAAAAGATAAATGACACTAGCAGGGGAAAAGAAAGTAAAAGTAGAATAAAAAATTTAGGTGAGTTGATGATGTTGCATTGTTGGTCACTTCCTGGTGTCAGTCTTGTACCCCTCAGGGATATCGGATGATACATTAGGGGAAAGTAGACAATACAGAGCTGCACTCCTGATGCTAAAATAACACCAGAACATTTCTGCAATTCTAAAATTAATGTGACATTTTGAGAAAAAATTCAAAAACTATATGCATCACCATTTGGCCTTTATTGTTTCATCTACTACTTCCCGTCACTCTCCTTCTTTTATATGTATATTTTCAAGCAAATCTGGACTACATAATTTCACTAGTTTCTCACTGATAAGGAATCTATTTTGTAAAATAACCATAATCACATGAGTTCACCTGACAAAATTAGCACAAATTCCTTTATACCTATTGCCCGGTCCATCTTCCATTTCATCAAATATATATTTATTTTTAATTATTTAAATCATTTATTTATTTATTTATTTGGTACAGAGTCTCGCTATGCAGCTTGGACTCCTGATCCTCTTGTCTCAGCCTTCCTAGCACTGGTATTACAGGCATGTACCACCATGCCAGGATTCGGGGTCAGCATGGCATGCAGTACTGGGGATCGAACTCAGGTCCTAGTACTTGCCAGGCAGGCACTTAGACCACCAAGCTATCTCCCCAGCTCTCAGAAAATTTCTTAACAGTGGTGCTCACTTTGGTAGCACATATACTAAAATAGGGATGATACAGAGTAGATTAGCATGGTCCCTGCACAAGGATGACACCCAAATTCGTGAAGCGTTCCATATTTTTGTAATACTAACATCCTATGGGAAAGAAGGCCAGTAAGAAAACAGGAAAAGTTATGCTTTCCTGGATGCAGACAGAAAAGAGACATTTCAAGCAGAAATGTGGAAAGCTGCTAAAAAAAAAAAAAAAAAAAAAAAAAAAAAAGTGTTCATGACAGTCAAAAAAGTTTCAGATTGATAAGATCATGAGTCTTTAACTTTCAGCCTAAAGAAACCTGTGTTAACTGCCAATATAAAAAAGTCTGTTAAATGTTTGATAGAAGCTCATACACATTTGTCGGTAGTTGTAGGAGACACTTCCAGATCCTCGTCTCGATCCAAAAAGCCAGTATTTGTAACCCTAAAGTTATGTTATTAGAATCCTATCAAGTTGATTCTAATCTACCACTTTTAATGCAACCCACGGTGAAAATAAAGACACTAAATTATATTTTCAATCATCAGGGAGCCAAGGGCTCTAAGTCCAGCCACAAAGATGGCTTTCCAGGACCAAGAGAGTGACCCAGGGCCTCACCCGGTTTTTATTCAGTGGGAGAGTGACTTGAGGAGGATTGACTGAGAATTGTGGGAAGTAGGTGAACATTGTGAGATGAGCTAGGTGGGTGGCCTACATTTACCTAAGGCCAATTGATAAACAGAAGTCCTATCCAGCTCTGTATATAGGAAATAGGGTCAGGCTCAGTCAAAATAGAGACAATCACTCTTCTTTCAAGGAGAGCTGCTCCGGTGGCCCTCCAGAGGTAGTTACCCAGTGACCCCACATACAAACTAGAGTACTCAGTGTTCCCTATTTCTGGCAATTCATGTGCCCCAAGTAATAATAGAGTTGGTGAGATATGAAAGGCCAGTTTGAGACAATATACAATGGCCATAAAAGATGAAAGGGATTAAACCTCACATTTAAGAGATATTTGCTAATAGACCTACAAAAAGTTCTAACTCATCTTTTTCATAATTATCCTGTTGTGATTATTTGACTTGTTTCTTTGGCTTTGTCTTCTCCAGACACAAAGCTATATGTCTACCCAAGAAAATAATGCCTGTCATCTATCAAGGGCCTTTAGCTAAAACCTCTGAAGAATATATCTGACTGCCAGTCAACAACAACGACCCATTTCAGCGTGAAGAAGCCAGAGCGGTCTTCGCCCATATTTCCCTTCACAGCAGTTCAGGTTACTTCTTCAGAGGGGGAATACTGCAGGAAGCTGAGTTAGATAAAAATATTATAGGCAGTCAGACAGGGCCAGCCCTTCAAGGGAGACAACACAGAAGAGGAGATGCCTTACAACTGTGGAAGGAGTGGATGCTCCTGCTGTGAACCAGACCTAAAGGCCAAACAAATGTTAAAAGAGTAGCATCTGGGATTGATATTCTAAATAGGTATCATCACCTGGAAAGATCCAAGTGAGTCTCTCCCAACAGGGAGAGACCCTGTCCCGTATTCATGCCCGCTTACTATGTGACTCACTTTCCCATTTGATACTGGATTTAATCAGTTTTACCTGAACAATGGTGCTTGTAATCCCATTGGTTGGCCATAGTTTTGTCCCACCTCCTGCCCACCTAAGTGAGTTCCCATTCTCTCCACCTTAGCACCACATGGTTTTACACTATAAAAGTTCCTGGAAGAGACAGCTTCCAGGGGAACTACCCACTTGGGCCCCTCTCCTGTCCCTCTCTTGGACAGGAGCTTTCTTTCTCTCAATAAATATATTCTGCTCATAAAAAAAATTCTTAACAATGGCGATTAGTATGTTTTCAATTAAGTCAGGTTTCCTCAGAAGTGCCAATACTCTATTAAAGTATTAGCTTTTCTTTCCTTCTCTTTGCCTACAACAGTTCCTGTTCCTGTAGAATTTCCTACATTTTTCTTTCAATGGTTGTAAACACCTGGTTCTATTTTTCTTCTATAAAATAGAATCAAAAACGCTTACCTAAGAAAGATTGTGTAAGGCTTAAATGAGAAAATGTGAGGGAGAGAAACCCAGTGTTTGACAAATGTTCTTACCTCCTACACACAAAAAGTGTTTTCTCCTTCAGTTCCTTCTGAAGGTTTATAATTTGATTTTGAACTGTCACCGCTTATGTCACAAGAAGTCATCATTAGATTTCTTCTCAGTAGCATTCACTAGGATTCACAGATTTGTTTTCGCAAATGATACATAATGATCCTAGAAAGACACAAATAAGAAAAACTTCCATGCCACCTCTGAAAATGACCCTGTGACCTTAAATTCAGAGTTCCAGATTGTGGACCAGCAACAGGGCACAGCCTGTTAGAAAGGCAGACTCTGAGCCTTAAGCTGGATCAACTGAATCACAGCCTGCATTTCGATCTGCTCCACCAAATGTTTGTATGGGCACTACAGTTTGGAAACACTGGTCTTAAGAGCATAAAACATTGGTTTTTTTTTTTAATGCAGAAATTGAGGATTCTGTTTCTCTGCTCTGAGTGAATTGCCTCCATTCAAGCCATGATCACCTACAAAGCTCTTGTCTCCTCTCCCTGCCTCCAGAGTTTTGTGGTCTCTGGCTTGTTTTGCTTTTTACAGTTGATTCTTGAGTCCAGATCCAAGCTCCATGGGTGGCATTTGAAAAAATGTTTTTCTTAAATCGCTTATTATGTGATAGCCCCTATTCATTTTTTCATGTTATTCATGAGTTGAGCAAATGTAGTCATTTACTTTATAGGTTTTCCCCCATTCTAGAGAGACCAGAGAGTATCACTGTGATATCTTGTGTTATATTTCTCTGTCTCCATATTTCTTGTAATTCACTAGCCAGATACTATGTGCTTTGAAGATACTGTTGGGCAAAGTAAATTTTTAGTATTTAAGGGTTGATATAGAGTGAACGTTACACTCCCCACTCTCTCAGCAAAATTCATAAGTCAAACTTGTAACATTTAATATGGTTTTATTGATCATGAGGTGGGACATTCGGGAGGCATTTAAGTCATGGGGTGGAGTCTCTGTGAATTGGATTAGCACTCAAGAAAGGGACACCAGAGAGCCCTGTTACTGTCATTACTCCCCAGAAGGGTTCTAATGAGAAGCTGCCAGCCTACAGCCCAGAAGAGAACACTCACCACTGTCCCAGGTTGCTGGCATCCTGGTCTCAGACATTCACCCTCTGGAACTATGAGATATAAACTTCTGTTGTTGATAGCACACCTTTTTATGTAGCTATGTATAAAGCAGGCTTCCTTGGCAGGGTTTAAGGAAATTATTTGCAAAACATTGAGCTAGCATACAGTTGGTACAACATAATTTTTTTTTCATTTTCTTTCCTCTCTTAGCTTCCCACTTATAAAGTCAACTAAGTTGTGGCTTTTATGGCCTGCCTTTTGTCTTCAGCTGTCAAATCCTATGGCCTCTGTTACCTTCTATTTTGTACATGGTGGGAAAGATAAGAAAAGAGGTGATCAATGTATGTTTTCATGAATTTCATGCCATATAAAGAAGATTTTTTTTCCTTGGGCTAGCAACGCTAGAAGCTGGTGATAGTGCTGGGGGTAACACCTCAAAGCCCCAGGACTGCAGGGTCTCTTACAGCCTCAGCTCTTGGTGTTTAGGCAGGTGTCTGGCATTGTGCAGCCTGCCTGCCATGCCACACACTTCAGTCTTGTAAGCAGTGTCCCTCAAAATGCAACCCTGCCTCAATTTAAACCCTCACAATGCCAATCCAGTTTTTCACTATTTTAAAGTCCCATAGTTGAAGTCAGTAACCCACTTTTTTTCTTTATGACAGTGTACAGGGTCTATGAGGTCTCACTATGTAGATCGGACTCTTAGTGATCCACCTGTTTTCAGCCTCCCAAGCACTGAGATTACAGGCATGTACTACCACACCAGTCTCAATCGCCCTCTCAGTGTGTCCCCAGGGCAGGACCAATATGGCACACTGGAGATCGAAACTTGACCACTGCATCTGCCTAAGTAGGTGCTTTAATCCACTGGGCTATTAGGCTGACCCTGAAGCCAGTAACTCATGTGTAGGGGGGTCTGATAAAGTTGAAGGTCTCCTTCCTAAGGGTAGGGAAAGTTCACTCCAAGTTCTTATATATGGGGTCTGATAAAGTGAGACACTCCCAAGGGGCAGGGCAGCAAATTGCAATGCAGAACAGTTATGCAGGAAATTTTTGTGCCCTTCAGAATCATTTCAAAGGAACGTTTTAGTAGCAGAGACTGCATCAGTCAAATTGACACCAAACAGAATCTATTTCTATGATAACAGTCTTTTCATAATGCTTGGAAGTCACTTAAGACCATTTTTTTCATCTAAAAAATATTCTTCTGTCCAACACTGTGCGTAGTCATCTTCCCGGGGATGCACAAAGATAACTGAGATATTCTTCCATCTGGGCAGATCAGTGTGGTGTGTGGAGAGGAAAGGAACATTCCAGATAAAGCAGCTACCCTAGAGGGCTGGGGAGGGGCTTTTTCTACAAGGGCAGCACCAAAAAGATGGCATCAATATGTAGCTTGTGCTTGAGTAACTCTACTATCAGCAGGGTGGTGCAGCTGGTCTGTCTTTTCTCTTTCTCTAGCTGTACATGTTCTGCCCTCCTTATGACTAAGAACAAGATAACCATGCTTTATTGAGTAATGGTCAACACATAGAAATAAGGCATTAGAACTAGAGCATACTGTGCTTTCCTGAACTGCTGTCTTCAACCAAGAGCATTCAACAGTATGTTACCTCCAAAATCAGCTTTGTAGGAGATGCCATTGAAAAAGTTAGGAAAGAACAATTGAGATTGGTGAAATTCATCATACCTTGGGGTATTAGAAAAGCGAAAGTTAGGAATAACAGGCAAAGGATGGTTGGTGAGATAGCTGAAGGGATTAAAGCATCTGGTTAGGCAGATGCAGGAACCAAGGTTCTATCCCTGGCTCCCATCCAGGGGTGCTGAGACTTCAATTGAGACTAGGTGTGGTGGTGCATGCCTGTAAACCCAGTGCTTGGGAAGCTAAATAATGGGAGAATCACTACGAGTCTGATCTGTGTAGTGAGACCCTGTAGACACTGTATAAAATACATTAAAAAAAAAAAAAACAACAGGCAAAGGAAAGGAAAAAAAATCTATCTGTAAGGGTAAAAAATGGCACAATAATAAAGAATATTTCATTTCATCTTATACAATCAGTATTTTCTAAGCTTTTCAAAGATACCAGAATCAATACAACCAAGTTCGATTATGTCAAGAAAGAAACAAATGACATTGACAAGCAGTTTCTTACTTCAAGATCTCACTCTCAACTGTATTTGTAGATGACTGTATTTACACAGTAAACAACACAAATATTCCAATCATCTACAAGCACCTAGCGTTTGCACACACTCATAATACATAAAGGTACTCAGGCTATTTAGCACTGTATTACAAATTATAATACTAATTGTGAGAAGTAAAATATTGAAGGCCCTAGAATCATGTGACTGTGACATGCAAGTGCTTGATAGTATGGATTATCAAGAAGCTTGGGGCATTGAGATTTTTTAGGAATTCTTAAGTGCCTGCCACAATTCTTCAGTCCGCTCAAGCACAGCATTCACAAGTTATTATAGAGGACTTAGACATTTGTAAGTGCAGAAAGAATCATAATAGAATTCTATCAATTATTTTCCTTGAATCAAAAAAAAAAACCCAGAAAGAAAGAAGAATTTTTAAGTGGTGAGAAACCACAAGGCAATCATCTTTGTGACAAATGGTAGAGTTCAGAATGGCACTGTCCCTCCTTCCACATGAGCACTCCAGCAACCCATCCAAAAGTCTGAGCAATGGAAAAAGATCAGGAGATTTTTTTTAAGAAAAGGGAGACATTGGGAGGCACAAGGTCCTGATACCAAAAGGGGGTGGACAGAGAGTTTTTTATTTCATGGTATTTCAATTTCATTGACCCTTTCAATGCTCGATAAATTTTGGCATATCATTTGGAAGGGATAATTGGATAGGAGATAATTTTTTGAGAATGCAATAATATGTTTAACCAAGATCCCCTGTGACAAACACCTGGGACATAAAGAACTGGATTAGAAAAAAGAACTTGTATTTATCCACTGAAGCAAACAAAATCCTCTCTCTCAACCTATGAATTGATGCACAGTTAATTAAAACAAAAGCCAGATCACTCACAATATGGCATGTCCAGAAAATTATTCAATACAAATACCATAACTCTCATGAATAGCAAGTGAGGACTGGACTCAAGGTTTAATGTAATCTAAGCATGAGTTTAAATATTTGGAAGCTCTCTGAAATGACACATTCTATCCCTGAATTTCCTGTTTGAGGAGCAAAGAAATGGTTCAGCTCAGGGCAGAGACTAATTATTTTCAACTTGGTGGGCCATAAGTCTTGGCTGAGCGTGACCTCTCAGCTTTGGGGCCACACAATGAAAGCAGCCTTTGAGACTCCATAAGTGAATGAACATGACTACATTCTCACAAAACTTAGCTTGCAAAGCAGGAGGTTGCCTCAGTCTGCTCCATTTGCCATAGTTTCCTAAACATAGTCCTGTGTAATTTTCTGTTTCCTGCCTATCTGAGACAAAATTTCCTTGTTAATATACACCTTTCCAAATCCCAGCACCTGGGAGGCTGAAGCTGGAGGATCTTGCAAGTTCAAGACCAGCCTGGGCTACAAAGTGAGCAGAAGGCCAGCACAAGCTGGATAGCAAGATCCTGTCTCAAAAAGAGGGAAAAAAAATTCTTATCTCTACCAACAACTTTCCCACCCAAATAGGACAAGTCAAAACTTGGTTTGTTTGAATTCACTAAGTAGGACTTAACAAGGGAACATTAAAATTTCCTCAAGACTCATTACTGCACAGCAATTTGAAATCTGCACTCAAAAGTCAGGATTCATGTATGTCTTAGGACTTGGCTCATGGAAACCTATTGAGTGGCTGGAGGTGTTCACAGTTCAGGACCTAGAAAAAAAGAGTGGGCAAACTTGTAATCTAAACTATTGACCTGCATGTTTTTCTTGACCTCAACTTGTTCCTTACATGTAGGCTCAATCTTTTCAGTATTCAGGCTATTGTTTTCAGCAGAAGTCAGGAAAACAACTTTGTAGTAGTCAGAATGTTATTCTAATGTATATTGTTTACCTTATTGTAAATAATGGTGAGCAGTGGTCAATAAATAGTTTTATATTCCTTTAAAAAATACACATCTTCCCACATGAAAAATAGAAGCAAAACTATAAACAACATTCAATAATATAAATATGACTGGCTTGCATTAAGCAGATGTCTTGTTATTTTTTGTATTATTTTGAGGGGATTATAACAACAGGATTTCAAGTGGACCTTAATCTCTACACATTAGCTAGGCACTGAAATTGGTATTGAATAAAATAGACATTTTTTTCTTTATATATATTTGATAGGGAGAATTTCTATTCTGAACATTTGTATTCCATTTGCAACTTTAGATTTATAGCACCAAATAGATTTTCTTTGGTGTTAATGGAATTGAAGGCTGTGGTTGCACTGAATGGGTTTGATAGAGTAGGTGTGTTAGATGCCAGTTTTGCTGGCAAGTTTGGTTCTGAGATAGCAGCCACCCGAGGATGGGTTTGGTCTTGATGTCAGATTGTTAAAATGCCACAGCACAGATTGCTGATTTTCTCTTTCCTGGAGGTTACACCAAAACTTTCACAAGGCTGGGAACCACCCCAGGCACAGTGATGGCAGGAGTTGCCTTCTCTTAACAGTTCATTTGTGCCTTAAAATCCTCACAAAGGCCACCCAGCTGTGAGGCAGTCAGGTGAGGCCAACACATTCAGAGTGATATCTAGTGTGAAATAACAGCTTGCAACTGCTTTACCCTCCAGGGACATTGGTTTATGCCTGGCAGACATTGCCCAGCGATGATCCAGTTGTCACAGCTGTGGGAGTGCGACTAGTGTCCAGTGGACAGAAGCAGGAGATGCTGCCCAGCATCATACAAAGCACAGCACAGTCCTCACCAAGAAGAATTGCCTAGTTTGAAATGTCACAAGTTTGAGAAATCCTGAACAGAGTGACCTCCACTTGGTCAGTTTTGGACCTGAACTTTAAATCTTTTATTCATTTATTTATTTGATACAGGGTCTTGTTATGCAGCTTGCAATCATAGTGATTCTCCTGTCTCAGCATCCTCAGAGCTGGGATTGCAGGCGTGAGCCACTGGGTTTTAGTGCCTGGCACTGCATACCCAGGGATCTGGGGCAGCAAGTCATGCAGTACCAGGGATCGAACCCCAGTTCTTGCACTTGCCAGGCAGGCACTTAGACCACTAAGCTATCTCTCAAGTCCAGGGTACCCGAACTTTAGAAGGCCTTCTCCACAAACTCCGTCAAGTGGCAGCAATAGCTGAGAAGGGTGAGCAAAGCTCCATTTGTTATCTTGGCCCAACCATACCACTGTTTGCAGTGGGCCAAATCAATATCCTGGAAAGAACCCACTGTTGCATCCCACAGTCCAACAGGTTTTGGACATCCCATGCAGGCAACCTACAACCTGTCCAAGTTCTGTCTGCCCAAGAGCTTCCAAGCTGACATATGTATGTGTGGTAGATAAGGATAAGGTGAGCAGGGCCTGTCAGCCCAAGTTAGATTAATAATCCAGGCCAGACTAGATTAATAACACCCCATACCTGGGCAAGACTCAGAGCTGCAGAAGTCCACAGATACCAAAGAACTACAGGGGATTTTCAAAGCCTGCTGGACCCAACATATCTGCTTTGGGTTTATCCTAAAATAGTTCTGGGGAATCTTGTTATGGTCTTAAATTACAGGGAAGAGATTTACAGAAAGGAATCTGAGTACCTTGTGTCAGCTATGGGCTGTTCCCAAGTCAGTATTCTGTTTGGCCCTATTCTACATACCACTAAGGAGTCAAGACTCTATCCTCATGATAGATGGCCAGCAAGCCACTGCTTATTACTCACCAGTTTACATTCAAGCACGCACTTGCTTGAACTGGCTAGCATACAAGGGTGCCTTGCCAAAACCATCAGAAATGTTCCTAAAACACCACTTGTAATGAAATGTTGTCAGTGGAATCCTAGTTAGGTACAGAAAGGAAATAAATATATTACCGCTTGAAAATCTTCTGTACTCCCCAACTAGATTTTCATATATAAAATTTTCAAAAATTATATAATGGGGTATCATTAAGGATATTCTGTAAATAAATTTGGTAGTCCTCTGCTGATTCTATTTAAAGATATATATCTTGCTACAAGAAAAAAAAGACCTATTCAATACACAAACATAGGCACCTAGACACATGCTTTATATTCAGAGGAGTTTTCATCCTAAAGTAACATTTCTAAAATACAGATGCCTTTCAAGACCACACTAAACTACTTTAACAACTCTGATCAAATGTTCATTTTTGTTATAATAAAATAGTTTCTGAGATAGACAGGAAATTTGTTCTGTGTAAAAATTGTCATTGATCTTTCCAAATGCAACTTAAAATACAATTAGAATCATGTCCTGCCTCACACTGTGAACTTTTGTGCTTCTACAAGATGCCACCCACATCCCGCTAGGTCCACATCTTTGGTATTTCTGTGACCCACTGGCAACATCAAATTATGATGCCCAGCACATAGGAGTGTCAAACTCAAATCTACACCAGAATTATCTGGAAGGGTAGTTAAGACAGATTTCTGGCATATTTTTACTTCTTGGGTTTAGGATAGGGCAGGAAAAAGATGTATTTGAACAAGTTCGTTGTGATATAGAATCTGCTAGTCTGGGGCCACCAGAGAGACAATCTTTCAGCTTTAGCACAGGCCATCAAAAGCTCTCCGTTATCTGCCAGGTAGTAAATGTGTTAGCTGTTGTGGACAGTGTGGCAGTGAACCAAGGAACGCTAAGTTCTCCTAGAGATCTTGACTTCAGTTCTTTTGGATTGCTATTCTGAAGTCAGCTTGTTAGGTCGTATATGGTATATACGTTTTTGAGGAACCTTCATGCTGTGTTCTATGGTGGCACTGTGGAGCCAGCAGCAGTATTTGAGGGTTGAAACCTCTCCACAGCTTCAACAATACTTGGTGAGCCTTTCTGTATAATAGCCATTTGGATAGGGGTGAGCTAATACTTCACAGTGGCTTTGATTTATTACAGCACAGTTCATGATAATCAAAAAATATGAAAGCAACTAAGTGTTTGTCAATAAATAAATGGGCAAAGAAGATGTGTTATGCATGCATGATGGAATATATTCAGTCTTCTAAAAGAAGGAAATTCTGCAATAATCAACAACAGGGATGAATCTTGAAGAAATCATGCTGAGTGAAATAAACCAGTCACAGAAAGTAAAAACCACTGTATGTTTCCCTTTATATGAGATATCTCCAATAGCCAGACTTAGAGAATCAAAGATTAAATGGAAATTTCCAGGAGCAGGGAGAACAGAAAGTGAGAATTACTAGACGGTGGACATGGAGTTTTAGTTAAGCAAAACCAATAAGCTCTAGAGATCTGTTGAGCAACATTGTACCTAGACAAAGCAGTCTAGGTATTTCACACTTAGAGATTTATTAAGAGCATGGATTTCACATCAAGTGCTCTTACTATGATAAAAATGATGCATAGATTCTGGAAATCTTCTGTACAACATTGTAACTACAGATATTACTGTATTGTACTTTACCAATCTATTTAGAGCGTAAATGATTTTCTTACACCAGTAAATTTTTTAGCACAAGACAAATTAAAATAAGTATTTTATTCTTGTGGGCTATCTATTCTCTGTCATACTGCTCAGCATGGGGACCACCTTCACAGGTGCCCACCTCCTGTCCCTCTCTAGGACAGGAGCTTTCTTTTCCCCAATATATTTATTCTGCTCATAAAAAAAGCAGTGGGAGAACACTACTCAGCTCTGCCCTTGCACCCTGAAAATAGCCATAAACAATATGTAAATAGCTAGGTGTGGCTGTGTGCCAACAAACCTTTCTTTACAAATGGAAGAAAGGGTGGAATTTGGCCAGTGGATTACAATTTGCCAGTTGGCTTATGGGATAAAGAGTCTTTATGTGAGATCTTAATCTCATTTTCTCTTCATCATTTTACACTGGACATCCATTCACCACTGTCACCATGCAACACCCCAACCCTATCGTTTTCAGCAGCATGTGCATGCATGTGTGTGAGTATGTGTGTGGTTGTATGTGTGCATGTGTGTTTAGTACTCTGGCTATTAGTATCAACATAGCGTCATGCAACAGACAAGAAAGAGTGGAAAGATTAAACTGAAAATAAAAAGAGATTTTCATAAGGAAATATTTTAGCCGACTAGAGTGAGTCCCAAATTCAAAGGACCCGAACACAGCTTTTAAATCTTTCCCCTTCCTCCAACTCTTTTCTTCACTTTTAATTCAGAAATAACGTATCCTTTCCAAGAGAACAGTCAGTCTTTTAGGTTTCATTGCATTTAATATCTTCCTAAAGTTTCAGTTTTCAAACACCATGGCCAAGTTTATTCTGAATTATTTGCTGCTGCTCTAATAGAAGAAAGGGTGACTCCAAAAATAAAACACACAATAAGGACGTTTATTGTGAAGCAAAGGGAGGCTAAGAGGTTTCTTTTACTGATGTCTTTGTGATATATTTGAAACTCGCCAATGTTTCTGAGGCTCTTCTCTGATCTCCCAAGAAAAAAGGCAATTTTAGTTCCTTCCCTTCCACCAGACAAACCAAAAATACTTTATAGATAACTTGTATTTTTAGTTTATTCAAAGGTGCTAAATCTGCTGGATGAGAAGTCATAGTTCAGTTTCCATAGTTTCATTAAAATTGCAAAGGGGAGGTCAGGAGTGAGGAAACCAAACGAATTCTCCATTTAGGTGACCAAAGTCACTTGCCTGAATGCAGTCTTCACCAAGTGTCACATATTTAAAAATGTTACATAGCTGTGAATGCTTTCCAGATTTTCCACTTAAATAAAAAAATGATGATGTTATCTTCCCATTAAAGAGCATCAACTCAACAGTAAATGAGTCAAAAATATTCAGAAGAATATGTGGTTAAACAGAATTCTATAGATTCCTTTTCATAATTCTATTTCATGTGAAATGGCACATTCTACAAACATATGTAGTACAGCATCTTTGTGCAGTTTCAGTCCAAAAAGAATAATAATGTTCCTGAGCGGTGACTGTGAGCAGCAGTTTCCTTTTCTTGATTTGCAATTCTGCACAAATTATTGAGAGAGTTTCCACTTCTTGGACTCTGACAGATACTTTGATCATTCAGTTCCTGATGTTAGAAGCACCAGATTCAACAAATATCAACCACTAAACACAGACCCTTTAAGTAATCAATAGAATTTTTAAACCAAGCAGAAACTTTCTGAAAACAGACACAATTGTAATGCACTTATTATAACATCCTTAAGAAAGTACATCCAGCTGCTGGATAAGGCTGAAATATTTCAAATGTCCAGACATCACATGTGTCTGAAAATTTGCACTGGAAATATGTTTGAGTGCTCTATAACTCAAAGATAGGAAGGGATGCAGATTCTTTCTAATCAGATTATGCAAGACCTTAACCCAGCATAGAACAAATAAGGAAAATTCCACCTCTCCAGGTTTACAGAATAAACGTAACTTACCTGGTGTCCTTGACCGGAGCACTTCCTGGTTCTGGATCTCTTAACCTGTAGCATTCCAGAGAGTAAGAATTTCTCACAGCTCTTTGTCTTCCTTACCCATCTTGGTTGCATGGTTGTCTTTCATTTGCTTGGAAAATCAAATTCCTCCAGGGGAAATCCTTCTGCAGCTGTTCCTCAAAGACATTACAACAGTTGAGCTTTGGTCCAATACTACATACCCAATGGCAAAGCACAGGGAACTAGACTGCTATATATAAACGTTTGCTCGCCTTCTGTACTTTAGATATTGGAACACTTTTTCCTAAGTAATATCCTTTGTCTTCATTATAACTGGGATTTTAGTTCTAAGGGGAAATCACATGAAAAGTAGGTTACTGTATATATCATTTGTGCAAACTGTATAGGATCACCGATCTTATTCTCTAAGGATGCAATCACATCGTTTTTGTTTTAAAATTTAAAAATCATTTTCTTGATACAGTTTTAATTTTATATATTATCATAAGGTTTTTTTTTCTCAGACATGTGTATCCTCAGGGTAGGTTTATTGGGGTAACTGATCTGCCATAGTGTGAATAAAATATATGTGGTCTGAATTTCATAACAGACCATTGATTCCTAACGGCAGTTTTATGGCACTAAAGAATTGACCCCAATTATATCAGACAGTGCCTCAGAGCCCTAAGTTCATTTATTTTGTGCTAATTGAGCTGTATATGTACATGTGTAGCACAGAGCATACGGAAGACAAAGGAATGGAAGAGCTTTATAAAATTCAGTCAATCTAAGGAAAATTCTTAGCCACAATCTAAGGAAATTTATCTGTAGATTTGAATATAACCATTATTATTAGATCAACTATTACAAAACTTCCTTTAATGATCTCAGCATGTTATAAAAACCTGTCCCATATTACTCAAACTTATAAATATTATTTTAAAAACAGGCTAATAAAAAATTTCAGAATAAATAGATTTTTTGAAAAATTACTGTTGAAGGCACTAAGGTAACTAGAAAACTTTTAATATATATGCTGGTTAATAACATTGTATTAATGTTAAGTTTCATGTTTTTTTTCTGTTAGAGGCAGGGCTTCACTCTATTGCCCGGCTGACCTCAAACTCCTGAATTCAAGCAATCCTTCCATCTCAGCCTCCTGATTAGCTGGGCTACCGATGTGTAAATCACACCATTTTTGTTATTGTACTATATCTGAGTAAGAGAATATACCCTCATCTGTGTAAGTACCTGCTTATTCCATACAGATATGAGTCTTTATTCAAATACTTTCAACCTGCTGTCAGTTGAATCTGCAGGTAAAGAACTTAAAGATATGGAGACAGGGAGAGCCAAATTGGGTGTGTGTGTGTGCACATCTGTGTGTGTTTGTAGGTATGCCCAGAGAGACTCATACATCTGTGTCTATATATCTACGCCTCTATCTCTATATCTATCTATATCTGTATCTGTACCTGTACCTGTACCTGTACCTATATCTATATCTATATCTATATCTATCTGTCTATATCTATGTCTATATCTATGTCTATCTATTGAGAGAGAGAGAGAGAGAGACAGACAGAGACAGAGACAGAGACACAGAGAGAACAAAAGGTGAAAACAGACAAAGAAAGAAATGTGACAAAATGTTAACCATTGGTGAATCTGGGCAGAGGGTATGTGAGGATTATGACTTAGCCCTAAAATGTCCCCCAACAGGTTCATGTGTTCAGAGGCAGGACTTTTGGAAGACAATTAGATTCACAAGGATACTATATTTGTGGGTTAATCCACCACTGAGTTCATAGCTGAATATGCTGTTAGGAGGTACCCAGTTGGAAGAAATAGGTCATTGAGAATGTAGTGGTTAATTAATTAATGGCCAATTTGAGTAAGGAACACCAAGCTGAATTGAGTTAGTGTGGTTCTGGGCATGAAAGACCCACCTAAGAATGGTTGTGGTGGATTAAAATAATTGTCAACTTATAACTGGATCAGTGTAGTTCTGCGCTGGATGGCCCATCTGATGATTATTTCCAACAGCATAAAAGGAGAACTGGAGGGAAAGAGTTGAAGGGAACTCAGTTGTTCTCATCATTGGAGGATCTCAGTCCTCGCAGTCCCTGAGGATGGCTGAGGTTTTTTTGCTGGGAAGCAATAACCCTTGAGTGTCACTTTCTGGCTCCAGAACAGATCCCTCAGCCTGCTGGCACAGATCTTTCATCCCACTGGCACAGAGTTTCTAGTTTTCACTGTTGGCCTTTGTGAAGATCCTTGATACAAACTTACATGAGACAGTGTGCCATGGAGGACATTGCCATGGGCTCTGGGTCTTCAGCCAGACTCATGTGGACATTGCTGTGTGATCCAGGCTCTCAGCTGGAGTCTTTGCATCTCTAGGGCATGGGCAGATGTCCTGTACTCTTCTGCCTCTGACATTTTGGGTGGATATTATAAAATAATCCTATAAATTATGTATCCTGTATTAAATCTATTCCCTTGTAAACCCTGAATACAATAAGCATTGTCCAAATGGTATAAAAAGATAGCAGAAGTGGAGGATTTTACACAAATTTGCCTTGGAGAAGCTTTAGTTTTCTCTTTAGCTGAGCTCCCTTCTTTGCCTCCACCAAAAGGCAGCTCTGGTCTTCACATTGCCTTGAGTAACTTCTTGCTCTGTGCACATTCTTCCACTTCCAGAACCAACCTTTCAGCCTAGTGGCTCAGACTTGCTAGCCTCCAGTGCCAACACCTGGGTTTTCCAGCACAGATCCTATCAGTCTTCCATCGATGATTCTTCAGCCTTCTGATATGGACTTGCATGGTATACCGCCACAGGCCCCAGGCCTTTGGCTGGATTCTTCAGATCTCTAGTACACAGACAGATCTCTTGTACTCTTCTATAACTTATATTAACTCTGTGGGAAAATATTGTAAGTTGGTATTGTAAATTTTTCTGTCCTGCATTAAATCTGTTCTCTTACAAAACACTAACACAAGGAATGTGACATGGAAAGTTATGTTCTTGTCCTTGGTCTCTCTCTCTCTTTCTCGCTCTCTCTCTCTCTCTCTCTCTCTCTCTCTCTGTCCCCCTTCCTTCCTCTCCCTTTTTCTCTCTGTGTCTCTCTGTCTCTGTCTGTCTGTCTCTCTGTCTCTCTTCCTCTTCCCCTCTCTCTGTCTCTCTGTCTCTCTTCCTCTGTCTCTCTGTTTCTCTCTGTCTCCCTCCCTCACACCCCTCTGTCCCTCCCTCCCTTCTTCTCTCCCTCCCTCAGTCAGTCAGTCAGTCTGTCTGTCTGTCTGTCTGTCTCTGTCTCTCTCTTTGTCTTTCTCTCTCCCTCCCTTCTTCTCTCCCTCCATCTGTCTCTCTCTCTCTCTCTCTCTCTCTCTCTCTCTCTCTCTCTCTCTCTCTCTCTCTCTCTCTCTCTCTCTCTCTCTCTCTCTCTCTGGCTCTCTCTGTTTCCCTTCCCCTGAGTTTTTCCTCCTCTATGCTTCTAGCCTTTGTGAGGTGAATGCCTCCCTCAGTCATGGCCTTCTAGCATGACACTTCTCTCTGGGATCCAGCCAATCATGAGCTGCAGCCTCTGAAACCATAAGCCAAGACATGCCCTCAGCTTTGAGCTGGGTATGTCAGGCATGTTGTCCTAGCAATGGAAAACTGATGAAGACAGTAAGTGTTCATGGTACTACCCTTTGAATATCTGATTTTTTTCAAAGTAAAAGCATTTTAAATCTCAGCACAATTGATAATTCATTTTGGTAATATAACTCTGTTACTAAAATGTTTTGAGATGTATTTGTGTTTAAATTTAATCCATTCTTTCCCCCCTCATGATTATAATAAATTGATGCATTTTTCCAGTGGGAAAGCTAAATTCTCAAGAGATACAGACATTAACGTAAAGCCACGGCCCTCATTACAGTGCTATTCACAGATACCCAGACCAAAACTCTGTCTTGCACCTAGGAAATATGCGGATTCTTGAGGCCATATAGATTTTTTAAAGTTCATATTTATATTTCTAAATTTTAGTGAATGTCTGCATTGTGGGGAGTTTGTGTCTATACATAATACATCTTATTTCTTTTTTACTTTTTATGATTATTATTAATGAGAACATGAAAACTTTGTGGAATACCTGGGACCAATTTTCCAAATGACTGCAAGAAAGTACTTAAAAACATATTTAATATTAAAGAGCATTGCTTTCCCATTTCAATAATGGAGTAGAAGATATTAATTAGAGAATATTAGAAGCCCAGCAGAAAACACCCAAGAACACGATCAATAGAGGTTTCCCAAATAAACAGAATACCCACCTGCATCGCCTCCCCTTGATTATCCTAGCATCTAGACAACCCCCTAATCTGCACATGACTCACTGAGATAAGGAAAAAAATAATTTGATTTCTATTAAAAGTGAAGGGGAGATGGCTCAGTGGAGTAAACACTTCCCTGGCAAGCTCAAGGTCCTGAGTTCAATCCCTGGCTCGACAAAAAAAAAGAAAAGAAAAGAAAAGAAAAGAAAAGAAAAGAAAAGAAAAGAAAAGAAAAGAAAAGAAAAGAAAAGAAAAAGAAAAGAAAAGAAAAGAAAAGAAAAAGAAAAATATGCACTGAAAGCTTCAGCTATGTCATTGATTTCATCACTTCCAAGCTCTACCTTCTACAAAATTCTGGAATGTAGTTGAGGCAAAATCTCTGCCATGTTCTAACAAAGCTTGCTTTTCTCAGGCCGGGGAGATGGCTCAGTGGAATAAATGCTTCCCTGGCAAGTGCAAGGGCCTAAGTTCAATTCCCAGTTCCGCCAAAAAAGAAGAAAAAAAAAGTGAAACTTCCCAGTTGAGAAATATGCAAATAACTGAGTCTTCTAGAGGGAGATCAGGTGATGACTGGTGTGGCGGGTGACAGTGCCACAGGAGCAGACCTAAAGGGTCTCGTTCTGTCCTTCCTGAGGGATGTCGTACTGAGGCACTTGACCTTAATCATTTGTGTCTAACTTGACATACTTGGGAATGAGCTCATGTTATTTTGTCCCAGGTCCTAAACCTAGCAAGCCGTTTCCAGAAAAGTCAGATGAGGTGGCCAAAAGCTAGGGAGAAAAATACACAAAAAATGTCACTGGAAGAGCAAAACTAGACATTACTCTTGGTGAATCTTCCTTGGCTGGGGAGCCAAGTGGAAGCTGATTGTCCTAATGGCACCTTGGGATTTTGGGTGTCTGCATTTTAGAAGAGCAAGGCTAGGGCTCACAATTCCGGGTCACCATCTTCATGTTTTCCCACATTCTTTACCCTTGAAGAAATGCTTCCTCTTTTAACTGAGTTCATCAGTAGCTTTCCATAAGTCATGCCACCATTCCAGCATTGCCCCCACCAAGGATCTAGAGGAGAATGTCTCCCTAAGTGAGGGAGAATCTGAGACCAAGCCTACACTGCACATGTCCTGGGTACAGAAAAGGCAGCGGGTCTGGGTTTAGTGGTGATATATGCAGACTTTATAAACAGGAAATGTTGTTTCCTCATCTGTCAAATAGGAATACTAATCTCTAACAAACCAAGCCTGCCAATTCAGTATAAAGAATGATAACCATAGAATTCATTGTTATGTTTCCTAGTTTTTATGGTAATATTAATCAAAGTCTAGTAGTTACATTAATAAATACTCCAGTTGGGAGCCCTGACTAGCATTATTCCTGAATAACATGGTAACTGAGTCCCAATCAACCACCTCTTCTAATGGACTTTATTCTGAAAAGAGTTTAGACAGAGAAAATATTTCCTTACTGCCCAAATATTGGAGTGTCAGAGACAGGGAATTAGGAAATTAAGGGTCAGCATTAGTCCAATGGTCCAGACTGGGGTTAAAATGTTCAGCTGTGGCAAAACTGGAAATATCACTCTTAACAGAAAAACAGAGTGTTAAGAAATACACTCTTTTCTTATTTGGCAATTCCCCCAAAGAATAAGCTAGCTTTCTAGTAAATTTCTGACATTCTGTTACGTAATAGGCAGGAATGCTCAGATGGAGAGTGTATTATTTATAATCAGACCCCTGATTGCAGTGAAGAATAAAAACTAATGATCTGCCTAGTGCTAAAAATAGCCCCTTACAATGGTGATAAGCAAGTTACACCAAAATGTTTAGTTCCTTGGGATCAAGGTGTGAGCTGCAAATACTATACTCTAAAAGTACTTGTTCTTGTCTGAGAAAGAGCAAGTGATTCATTTCTATTCTTACTAGTTCTCATTGGCAAAGGGTCAGCTTCATGGACTCCACTGGGATTCCTCTGAGATCTTTTGTAAGGCCCAATTGAGCTGTTAACTGGTTGCTTGCATTCAGGGTCACATCTCTGGCTTTCATTGTTGAGTACTGAAGATTCCAGGCTTCTGTACAGCAGCTCCTCCAAATCCTCATCTATTCTGAACATCTAATAGGAAGCTGAGAGTGATGTGAAGAACTGTATTGTTAGCCAAGTGGAAACCTATAGAGGTACTTGCGTGATCTTAAGCAATTGGAGCAGCCTTTCTTCTCAGTGAGGGCTCTTTCTCTCTGGTAATAATTACTTACTGTCTAGCTGTGCTCAAATGCCGGGATGTTAAAGATTTTGAGAACTAATGTGAAAGTCACTTTAGCTCCCAGTGATACCCACAGCCCTTCCACAGGACAATGAATCTAGGTAACCTGGTTATACATCATATTTATATGTATATGGTTGTTGCAGGGTCTCTCTGTGCAGCTTGGACTGTAGTGATCCTCTTGCTTTCATCCTCCCCAGTGCTGGGATTACAGTTGTGTGCCAGTACATCCGGACTCTGGCTGGCTCAGCTCATCCTGGGGGCAGGGCGGGTGCAGCATGTGGTGCCAGTGATTGAACCACAGTCCCTGTTCTTGCCTAAACAGGCCCTTTATTCAGTGGAGCTGTCTCACCAGCCTTTAGGCACCATATTTAATTGAGACAGTGTGTGTATGAGCAGTTCTCAAACTGTCATCTCCAACCAGCAAGAACAGCATCAACTGAGGACTTGTCAGCAGTACACTATCTTCCTCCCCAAGCCAGACCTCTTGCATTAGAATCTCTGGGGAAGAGTCCAGAAACCTGCTTTACCAAGTCCTCCACATGATTCTGATCATGCTAAAGTTTGGTCTATGAAGCCCAACAAGTCTTGATAGCGTCAATAGAGTTATCAGCTTATCTGTACCAAAATAGTACTAGCATAAGAAGATGTCTTGAACTATTCAAAAGTTTATTAACTGAAAATAAGTTTCTCACAGGGCCTGATTCTCATCTGTGAACTGGTGCCCCAGAATTGAAGAAAGGTTCTGGGCCATTCACATAAGTACATATAGGTGGACATGCAGTTTGCAAGTCCAGCTTCCAGAAATTCTGATGAATGGATATCAATATATCATATGACAACTACTGATGGGATGCTCATCAAGCCACAGAGATCACTCCCAACGCCCTCACTGCAGGTGCTCAGCTTGGTCACAATCAAACCACTCTGAACTTCCATCATCAATCCCTTTAAACAATATCCCCAGTTAACCAGTAGCTTCCATGAGTTTTCTAATTCACTCAACCGCCACTGCAGGTGAAAAAAGAGTGGAGCTTGGATACATAAATTGACTGGTGTTATGGTCTGTGTCTAGACGGTACCACCAAGCTTCATGTATCCATAGAGTTGGATTTTTTTGTTCTTGTTTTTATTTTTTTGTTTTGTTTTGTTTTGTTTTTGTTTTTGTTTTTGTTTTCCCAATGGTGGTTGAATCTAGAGTGCATGATTCACAGTGCAATACTGGGGTGAGGGGCGGGTGATGGCTGGATCTGTCCACTGATTGGATGGGCACCGCCCTAATCCCAGTAGACTGGATATATTATAAGGGACAGAAATAGGCTTGGTTTGCTCTCTCATTGCTTTTGCTGTCCTTCACTGCCATGAACTGTTCTTCCACCACCCTGCCTCGGAACCAGCCCTTTGGGACTGAATCCTCCACCAACTGTGAGCTAAATAAATCTTTCCTCCCTTTAACTTTGGGCATGAGGTACTTTGTTCAGCAATGAGAGAAAAGTCGCTAAGACTGTTGGAGACATTTGAGGAAGATATAACACAGATATGAGTCCCAGAAATCCTCTCTAAGGAGACTACCAAAAGAATATCTGTTGGTAAGCATTTGAGAAATAGTTTGATTTGGGGATTACCTCTGGAAGGGATTAAGGAATGTTTATTATATTTACTGATCAAATCATGACTACATATAGAGAGAG
>NW_004524636.1:7723805-7726080 GCF_000260255.1 Octodon degus
AGGCTCAATAAAGATTGAATATAATTCCTTGTCTATAATGTATGAAAGCTCCTTGTGCACTCACCATAACGTAGGTGGAACAACATTTTAGCCACAGTTCTGATGGCAGAGGTTGGCGCAGGTTTGAGCTGGCATGTCTTGCCTCTGGTTCTCTCATCATCCTTGCATGGTTTTACTCCCCTCTTAATTTCCAACTCTTGTCATTTTGCTATCATTTCTAGCTATCCCTCTCGTTCTAGTAATTTTATTGCATAACTAAACCCTGATTTTCAAGCTTCACCTTGGATTTATCTTTTCCAAAAAGAGCAATCCAAACGAAGAAACCAATCCATTTTCAACGTTTAACTTTTCCATATTTCCTTTTGTCATGATGGCATTCACCTAGATTTATATGATTATAGACTTTGGACAGCTTCCGAGTAGGTACAGTGTCCTCTCTATTAACGCAGGTAGTATATTAGGAGAGCATTGGACTACAGATAGGAAAACACTAACAAGTCTCCATAAATAAGTTTATTCTGTGTCTTCTCAAAGTAAAAAGGAACCTTTCAAGTAGATAATTGGTGCCTTGATTCAGACCAACTGCAAATAGGAATTCTAGCTTTTCCGATCCTGCTGCTTCAACATCCTTCACTTGTGATTCATTTCATTTTTTTCATCACTGTCATCATCCTCTCCCCATCAGCCTCATGAGTACAACACGGCTGCTGTGCCTCCAGGGATCATGCTTACAATAAAAGTGAGCAAGAGGAGAACAGGAAATGCCATCCAGCTTAAGGCATGCTTTCCATGAAAAGAAACATGATCCCAGGAGGTATTCGACAGAAGGTTGTTTAGAATGTGTCTTATGAGCTTTCCTTGTTGTAGGGCCGACTAAGATACCACATAAAATGCAGTGCTCTTGTTACAATGTGCCTCCAGACTGTTTGTTGAATAATGATATAAGGGAATTGCATTATGGGTCAAAGGAGAGAGTTGCATTATGGGTCAAGGAGAGAGTTCTCCCTTTCAGGATCCCTGATGCCAGCACCATAAGCACAACATGATACAGGGATACAGGTAGTCAGATTATCACTCATGACTCCTTTGTAGCAGGCCTTATCAAGTCATGGATTCACGCTGTGGGAGGGGAGGCATCAGTCAGACAAACAGGGAAAACTATGGGATCGAGTCCATCCTTGGACTCACTGAGGGGCTGTGTACAGAGGTGGGCTTGAAAGAAGTTATTTCCACTTTGGGAAATCTTCTTTTAAAGCAAATTCACATGGGAATTTTAAAAAGTAAATGTTTAGTATTTTCCCCACTAAATTTGGAACCAACTGAGAGGACAATATAGACATCAGTCAGACAAAACTCAAAATATTATGTTACCTTTTTATATGAGAATATGAAATTCTTCAGGTAAGTAAAACTTACTTTTGAGAGTAAAATCTGGTCCCACAGGACAGGATCAAAGGAAAATACACTTATTTTTTTCTTCTGGATTCCTCTCCTGTCCTTGGGAAAAGTGGATGGTGGGCTGGAGAGGTGCTGGAGTGTTATTTTATTTGGAATCCTTTTGTGTGGACACATACAACTAGGGCGGTGAGGTCCCCCACCTCCAGCAGAAAGGACAACATAAAAATGCTTCCTAGGGCGGGGGTTGGCACTCATCGAAGAGCATGTACAGCACGCATGATGCTATCTATGAGTTTAATTTCCAGCATCGAAATAAACTAAACAAAACTTTATCAACAGTAATGCTTTGTCACTGCCTTCTCTAAGTATATTGATCAGCTGCTTTCTTAGCACCTGCTGCTCAGCTGGCTAGGCTGAAGGACTTGTACCTTAAGGGACTCCATGGCAACAAGGTTAAAGGATGCTCTGGCAGATGGAAGATATTTGTCCAGAGAGCGTGTGATGGTGGACCCTGCAAAGAATAAATAATGATGATGGTGATGATGTAGAAAATGTTGGTAGCAGACCTTCTCTGGGAAGTACTGCAGAAATGACATGATATTTTTCTATAAAAACTTGAAAATAGAAACCCAGAAGCATTAAAGGATATACAGTAAGAGAATGATAAACATTATGAGAAGAGATGATGAAAAATGCATTGGCAAGAAAAATTAGGTGTTTGTAACTGACCTCAGGCATTCTCAGGGATTATGGGAACTTTTCTGATTCAGGGATTCAAATGGCTATTTGGAGAAGAGGAGAGAGAGAGAGAGAGAGAGAGAGAGAGAGAGAGAGAGAGAGAGAGAGACAGATAGAGAGACAGAGAGAGGGGAGAGAG
>NW_004524636.1:7726180-7728019 GCF_000260255.1 Octodon degus
GGGAACTTTTCTGATTCAGGGATTCAAATGGCTAGAGGGAGGGAAGGAGAGAGAGAGAGAGACAGACAGACAGACAGACAGACAGACAGACAGAGACAGATAGAGAGACAGAGAGAGGGGAGAGAGGGAGGGAGGGTGGGAGCGAAGGAGAGAGAGAGACAGACAGACAGACAGAGACAGAGACAGATCGAGAGACAGAGAGACAGGGAGAGAGGGAGGGAGAGAGAGAGTTAGGGACAGGAGAGAGAGCTCAGGAGAAGAGTGACAGTAGACACAGGTTTGTAACATATCCACTAATCTTAAACCACAGCTCTGCTGACTGTAGGGAAGCTCACACAGCTTTATAAAATTGACACAGAAATATTTACCGAGTGGGATGATTTCAGCTGGGCAAATGTGTTCCATGTGTCAACAGTTCCCAACCTCCAACCACCTTGTTACGGATTGTATCTTGGTATCTCCCCACAGCCACACGCACACATAGATGGGGCTTTGGAGAGACGACGAAATCAGGAAAGCATGATATTTATCAGGGGACAGGTCCAGTCCTGAGTTTGGGGCCCACACGCGGCAGAAGGTGGTATCTGGGGATGCCCTGGAAGAGGTTTGTCTGCTCCCTCCACTCCCCTCACTCTCACTCTCACTCGGTTTCCAGTTGCTGCTCTCTGAGCCTCTCTGCCCCCCATCCTGCCTTGGAGCCAGCTCACCAAGGACTGCAACATGAGCCCCAATTCGCCTCTGCTTCCTTAAGTTGTGGCTGTCAGGTAACGTGTCTCAGTACCACACAGACAAATGCTCCGTCACAAAATCAGAACGCTGGATATGATGGAGAAAACAAAATGTGGGTTTTCAAACAGTTCTGGCTGGAGATAGAAAAAGCCAGCAGCTATACCTATTATTTACCTACAGCACTAAGGGGATTTATTTTGTTTAATTCTGTCACTCTCTTTCTAGATAAACTTGTTTGATGCGGCCAATATCAAAATATAACTGGAAAAGCATCTGAAGCATAAGCGTTAAGCGGCAATTCTCTTGAATAACTCCACACTCCATGCCAGTTGAACTGTCGTCTTTGCTCCCTGATGGTGCTACTCTTTATGTAAAGTTAATGGCATGAAGTGCATTAAAGAAACACAACTTGGATTTCTGCTAATAGTGTCTAAAACAGACAAGACTGCTGTAGCTGTTAATGAGATTCCTTTTAATTTTTTATTTTAATGGGTTATCCTTCTCTCTACATGGGATTTTTCTGGGTAATTGATGATGCTATTTTCTTTCTGCTTTATGGCTGTGGGATTTATATGCTTGCGCACATCACTTGAGATCCATGTTTGTCTCCGTCGTTTTCTCCTCAATATTTTAGATGTGTATGTGACTGCTCCTTAAAGAACAAATTCGTGAAGAACAAATTTAAAGTTTACCCAAAGCGTTAGGTGCTAAGTTGTCTTGTCTAAACTCTATTTGGTGTGCCTTGAAGCACACCAGCTGTGACATCCTCAGGGGTCACAGCTACCCCAGCACAAAACTTCACATAGAGAACTGAGGTAGTAAGACAAAAACAAAAACAGATTCTCCCAACAAATAGGTCATGATTTTCTGCAGTATGCATAAACCATTGCCAAAGCAATAAACAGAGGCAAGACCCCTTGGTGGCTCCCTTGCCCTCCATCCACTATGGGAGGACACAGCCAGATGACACTGGCTATTAGGACATCTCCCTCCAGTAGAAGGAATTCATTTGGCACCTGATGCTGTCACCAGAACTGTATGCAATCGTGTTCTGTTGGTTCTAAGCCAGCAGTTTATCGCATTCCGTTACAGCAGCTCAGATGGACTAAG
>NW_004524636.1:7728514-7730192 GCF_000260255.1 Octodon degus
TCTCTCTCTCTCTCTCTCTCTCTCTCTCTCTCTCTCTCTCTCTCTCTCAGCTATCTTTTGTGAGATTCTTCCTCTCCAAACTCCCTATGGCTTAATTGCTATGGAAAATGCCATTCTCCTGTCATCTTCCTACTTAATCCTCATCTCCATCTCTGCCTTCTACTTTGCTTTTTCTCCTAAGTCTTCCTTAAAGGTTGGTGTTCACTAAGTTTCCATCTATGTCTCTTTTCTAAGTTACAATTTCATCATTTATAAACAAGCATAAATACTTACCTATGTTTAGAAATGGCTAGTTTCCACCAATACTCATTCATAGAAATTAATTAAAATTTTAATACTCAAAATTTTAAACATAGACTAAAAAGTAGAAGTTAGTTTACTGTCTTCTCCATATCAGCCAGTACTCACTATTTCCACTCATGACAATTCTCCTTTCTTTTTTAATCCCTCATTCCAAACTTGTGATGCTGTTAGCAGGAATTGTTGGTCATGGCCTACACTGATCTATTTATGAATTTGGGGGGATCAAAAAATGGTACTATTAGAACTGGGGAGATAGCTTGGCAGTGTATGCTGCTGCCTGGCAAGCACAAGGACCAGGGTTTGATCCCCAGTACCTCATGCCAGGCTAGCCACTGAAAGTGGGCATGGGGGTGCACACCTGTGATCCCAGCACTGGGGAGGCTGTGAAAGGAGGATCACTATGAGCCCAGGATTTGTAGCAAGATCCTGTTCCAAATAAATACATAAATAAAAGATTTTTAAAAATTAAAATAATGGCACTCTTCCAATTCTATTACTTTTTCATTTGTCAGTTGTGTTAGCTAGAATGTATCTTCTAAGGGCAAAATATTTCTGCCCATTAAGCCAGTGCTGTTTTTGATCTCTGTCATACATGGCTCAAACCTAATACTACGCAATATTTTAAATTTAGGGTTGTCATGAATATTAATTAAGATGACCCAGGTAGCGTGCTTAGGTAAGGAGGGTACTGTCCTTAAGCTGCTTCGTCTGGCTAATGCTGTCCTCTACTGCCTATCAGCTGACTCTTCTCCCATCCAGTCTTCCTCCAGAACCTTTCCCCATCCATATATCCAAATCTTAGGTGCATATCTACTGGCCATATCCCATTTCTCCACTCCCTAAAAGTTCATGATCTGTGACTTCACTAAGCCTTCACTTACTTGTCCACTACTTTAGTTGCGAGCTAAAGCATTTCTCTGACTCTTCTAGTGGAGACATAGTCTTACCTTCAGCACACGAAGGCCTTTCTTGTCATCATTGGTGTGACTATTTCCTACCAGACTGGAAGATATTTGAGGACAGTAGCATTATTTCTTGTTCTATACAAATCTAGTACTTAGCAGAGTCAGTCATACATAGTCTACTCTATAATCAATAAGAATTTGATCACTTATCAGCAGGTAACATGAGTCTAAAGGCCATATGCTATTAGTGTAATTCACCCACAGGATAGTCCTGTGATATTATTATTCTCATCTCCATTTTACAAAAGAAACAGACTTAAATTGGATATATAATTATTGAATTTACTCAACAAGAAAAGATAGGCTCAAGGAAACTTCCCAAGGTATTTGATAGTGGAACAAAAAAAAAAAAAACATGATAAAACTGAATAAATCAAAACCTCTGTTTTATGAATGACTATTTTATGAAT
>NW_004524636.1:7730687-7735221 GCF_000260255.1 Octodon degus
CTCATTAAAAATGGAAGAAATCTCACAATACCAGAATTTAGAGATCATGCAAGGTCTGGCCACCCAGCAGGAACTTCTCCTCCTCATGGCTGGGTGATAAATTATACTATCATTTTCAGGGGCCATTTGCTATAGAAAAGCAAATTAACCCAGTAATTTTAAAATTATACCTCTGAGGCTTCATGAAGACACATCCAGTCTGGTTATGCTTTGGTCCTGCAGCCCTAGTTTCCCAAGTCTTCTGTGATTGTACTAACTTCAATTGCTGCCTCATTTGGAAGGAAGTGCCATTATTTTAATGATGGAAAGCTGGGAACAGTGAAGGTTTTAACAGCCTCTTAATTTTCTCATGACTCTGTGTTCTGCCTGTCAGTTGTGAGTTTCCATGAACTAGTTTGACCCTGAAACTTGTGTATATTTTAAGAATTTGGAATATTTGCTTTTATTAGCTAAGTTATATTTATATTCATGAGGAAGAAAAGTTCACTTCTCCCATGATTGAATATTTTGCTATTTCATAACGTTTATTGATAATGTAGTATTTGTACTAATATTATATAATCTTTAATAGAGTGAAACTATTCCGTGTCTTCTCAGCTTAGTCATTTTATCCTTATATTTAGATCAGGAAAACAAAATGCCTCTGTATTGTTCTTTTCCCTTCCCAAGTCACTCACTTATTCAGCCACCACCCCTTCATTTATTTACTCACTGGATAAATCCTCTTGGGAACTAAGTATGTTCCAAGCACTCCAGTAGAGGATGACATCACAGTAAATTAGTGGGCAAGGGAGACCCTGTTCCAGCTTCTCATAGAAAGGGGAATGTGCAGCTTCAGAACACATCCACAACAGCAAGTACACAGTGCTCTGGGCAATGCGGTATCTGCATGTGTCCCAAACTAAACTCAGTGCTCAGTATGTGCCCTGCCCTCTTCTCACCTTCCTCTCCTTCACCTTTTCCTTGCCTCTCTCCTTCTCTTATTCCTGCTCTCTCTCTCTCTCTCTCTCTCTCTCTCTCTCTCTCTCTCTCTCTCTCCCCAAGCAACAGCAACCACTGGGTCAAGTGGTCGTGAACATCAAATGGTGAGACAGGTACACGCCAGAGCCAATGAATTAACATGGAGACAGCAGTTCACAAACAAAACATATAGTCACTGCAATAGATTGCAGATGAGATCTGAACGTGCCTGAGCTGAACTTTGGTAATAATGACACATTACCGTGTGTTTTCATTATGCTTTTTATTAGATGATATTGTTGTTGCCCCAGCTGGAGTGTTTATTGTGTTGAATTCTTCTGGCAGTGAATCCTCTTCTTGCATTACATAAACTACTTGAGAATGAAATTAAAACTTTCCTTCTCTTGGGACAAGATGTATGCCCAGAGTGAAATCCTTCCATTTAAATTAGTGAACTCAAAACAGTAGGACATTAATTTTTGGGCCTGTCACATAAGCAGAGATGGTAAAACCTGGCTGCTCAAGCGAAGCTAAAGAGTTTAAGTGGCCCTCAGCTTTGTCATTCATAAGTTTCCCTACACATTCACAGTCAAAGGAAGAAACACAGACATATTGATGTCGCAGTTACTGAATGTTCATTCAATGCTTTAGACCCTACAGCTAGAACCAGACAATAGGTAATGTTATAAATTCATATCTCTCTGTGGCATCAATCTTCAAGTGTTTTTTGATCAATAATGAACACTTGCTTCTTGATTTTTTTGGTTGAACTTTTTTTTCTTTTGCACATGCAAAACAATACTACTATTGAAAACTGATGAAATAGGCAAACAAAGGAGGCTATTTAACAAAGGGAAGCCCAGAATCTCTCCTGCCTTCTTGGCAAGCCTGAAGAGTTGAAAAAAAAAAAGATCTCCATTCCCACTTTCTTGCTTCTTTCTCCTTTCTTAGGTTATCAAGTGGAAACAACAGCTTCTCTACAGTGAAGGGTAGATGCTGGCACCCAGGAGTAGAAGCTTAAGAAAGCTGCATGCTTGCTCCATCGTTCTGTGGATCCATATGCACAGACACACTCCGCCTTCCTTGTTGTAGGACCCTTATCTTGCCTGTGAAAGGACTCAGGAGAACAGCTGATACTGATCTGCTTCTGAAAGCAGTATTTTTGGCCAGGGAGATAGCTCAGTGGCAAGCACAAGATCCTGAGTTTTTGCCTGGTGCCCCCCCCCCGCCACCAAAAAAAACAAACAGTGTTTTGGTTGCTCACCAGAAAGTTAGTACTATCTAATAAAAGCTTATATCAAAAGCTATTGAGATCCTTAAGTCTTTAAGGATAGAAAGATAGGAAAGTTTTAGAGATGAATATTTTTGATGATTGAAGAACCATCTCAGATTTCCTCTTATGACTCTGCAGAGAAGCGTGTGCCCTGTGAGTGGCACGCACCACGTAGGCACCACCTGTATGCACACTTTATTCCACATGATAGTATTGGTCCTCGTTCTCTATGTGGCATCAATCTTCAAGTGGTTTTTGTTTTTGTTTTTGTTTTTTTGTCAATAATGAACATTTGCTTCTTGACCTTTTTGGTTGAAGATTTTTTTTCACTTGCACAGGTAAAACAATACTACTATTGAAAACTGATGAAATAGGTAAACAAAGAACATTATTTAACAAAGGGAAGCCTGGAATCCCCCCTCCCTTAAATATCAAATAGAGGACACACATAGTGACTGGGTCTGAGGATGTAGCATGTGGGCCATCCTTTCTCATCCAAGCCCACAGCTCTGCAGCTCAAGAAAATGACAGTGGAAGCTGCGCTGCTTGCATCTCGAGTTGGGGTACAGCATGCGATTCTTTCCAGTGCACAGAGGAAGGCAGGGGAGGAGGGCTTAAATTCTGTGAGTAAAGACAATGGAGGAAAATATGTTCAGAAGATAGAAAACATAAGTTTGATGATAAATTTGACTTAACATCAGTATTTTTTACATCCCAGTTGATGTAGGATAAATGCAGTACAGAAAACAAATGTGAAAAAAAAGAAAATAAATGTGTATATTTATAGAATTGATTTGTCAAAATGATATAATCAATTATCTTATTAGTCACTGAATTAACAAAAAGTAATTATAGTAAAAATAACAACAACATCACTTCTATAAACATCCTAATTTACATTATGAAGTGAACATCCGTCTTGTCTCTGTAAGTAGCCCCATATAAAAACCATATTTTGCTTATGCCTGAAAGGTAGTATAAAAAGCAGTAAATGAAACATTCTAACAATGTGTTTTTCATTTGTTTCAGTTGTATAAGTAGGTGTCCCACTTTACAATGGATAAAAGACCACCATTGGTAGTAAAACTACAGAGAACATTTTGTGAATTTTTAAAGCACTTTTTTTTAACTATTAGCAAAGGCCATCAGATGCAACACATACCTTTCTTTGCTCCTTTAAGAGCTGTTCCTCTGAGAACAAAAACACAGAGAGACTATGTTTGTCATCAGAGCTGGCATCTTTCCCCATACTGGGTCAATGGATCAAGAGCATTAGGCTGATGCCTAAAGAGCTGCATTTGGTAAGCAAAGAGGTAGAGACCCCCTCGCTGGGAGACAGGAGGTCTTCCTTTATCTTACAAAACATCTTGCGGTGAATGCTCATGGCTTCTTCAAAGAAATATTATTGACATGAGTGGTGGAGGGAGGCACCTTCACTTCCTGAAGCCACTAAGACTTCATATAGTTTTTATTTTTAATGGTGTGATAATTTGAATGTCAAATACCAGGCAGTACAGCTACTGAGTGGTGCCCACAGAATTATGCGTTTTTACATACTCATTGTTTTTCTCCACTCTAAAGGACACTTTGCATCTTCTGGTTTGGTGCTATCTGGCAGAACATCATGCATGTAGTTTTTGGTCCACAAAATTTATCAAAACCCAAGATCTTAAGAAAGAAAATCAAAATCAGTAACTCATCAAAATCAGTAGCTAACAGGCTGATTTCTATTACTACCACCACTATGTTTGTACAAAGATTAATTTTGTGGTTTCACGTTTTTAAAAAATATATTTAAAATCAATCGTATTTAACGAGATGCTGACTGTGGCTTGAAAACTAGGTCAAAGTACAAAGGTGTGAAGGGATTGTGATAAACCAAAATGTACATTATCAAAATATTATTAGAACAAATTAGAAAGGCGATTTTAAAGAAAGATACAGTTATGTCATGTATTTACAGTATTGAATAGTGCCCTGAAATGTGAACACAATTGTTTCTGTTTCCTACAGTGATCGCTATCTCAGAATCAAGACCCAGGTTCATCGTAGCTGGCATGACCAGACCCCGTCATTGCAGTACTGTGTGTCTATGACTTCAGGGTTATCTACCTAGCATCGTTCATGACTTAATAGAAAGGAATAATACCTCCTTTATTCAGCACACTGGAAAATATTAAACTTCTAGATTATGAAATCTTCTCACTTTAAATCTCAATGCCGTCAATTATTTTCTTTCTAGCCATAGTTCTTTACTTGTTAGAAATGAATGGCAAAAAAAAAAAAAAAAAAAAAAAAAAA
>NW_004524636.1:7735321-7755726 GCF_000260255.1 Octodon degus
AAAGAAAGAAAAGAAAAAGAAATGAATGGCTATACATCACTTGGAAGCTCAGAGGCAAAACTCCTGGAATATCATGCAATGATCCCCTCATGTCCTCTCTGGCATCTGCTCTACTGTACGCTTGTATGGCCCAAGCCATACAGCTGGTTCATGACAGGGTCTTTACTAAAATGGGCCCTTTCTTCTGAAATCCAAGTCTGGATGATGCCTAAGATCTCTCAGACTATTCAGTACAGTGTGTTAGTTTTCCCCTTATCATGTTACCTCTCTGCTTTGCCTGGGACTGCAGGAACAAAAAATAAGCATTCATCAGAATTGCATAGAGAGGTTATTGAACAGCAAGTGACTGGGCCACATCCGCAGAGCTTCTGATGTGGTAGGTCAGGATGAACCTCCATTTCTAAGGAGTCACACACCGATGCCACACACATTCTTATTCCAGAAGTATACTTTGAGAACTCTAGGAATTTACTTTCCCCTCTTTAATTGTTCTTAAACCATACAATTAGTCTTATTAGACTTGAACACACAGCTAAAAATAAATAACAACTACAAGAGGTTCTGACTGTCACCCATTGGGGATTTGAGGACATCCCCCAAGGAAGAGCTGGGGACCTCAGCTCTTACCCCTCCCATGGGACAATTTGTGGGTTCACTGACTTCCCTCAAAGAAGATGATTTTGAAGATGCCTCAATTAGAGGTGAAAAGAAGCGTATTAGGTATAATTTAAAATTATACATTCAGAGAGAATAGAGAGGAGCATTATGTTCTGAGATTGGGGAGTTTTATGCAGTCTTGAGAGTGTCCCCAACATGAGTGATCTAGGGCATGTGTGCCTATTGTCTGTCAAGCTATCCACGTGGTGGCCTGGGTAAAAGTTCAAACTCCCTAGACGTGGCCGAAGTGTAGAAGTCTGCCATCCACTGAGCAAGGCTGCTTCCTTGCAGATGGAGGTCTGTGGAAGGAAAGCCACAGGCCGAATTTACTGGTGAAAAACGTGGTCCCCAACTTACAGGCTTAGTAGATTTTACAGATACTCAGGAAAAACAATTTTGGAATAAATTTCTTGGAAGGCAAAAAGGCCTGGCTAACTTGTGAGCTGAAGTCACAGTCTTTCTGAACAGTATCCTTTTTTAAAAATTGTGATTTTCCTCATCTCCTTTCCAGCTACCTTTATTTCTTCCACTGTATCTCATGAAGAGATTGTCTGCAAGACGAGTTTGGTTTATGACACCTGTGGCATCTGCTTTGGTTTCTCAGAAATTCTTCATGTACCTTAGGTTCTAGGTTCTACCCTCAGTGGTCTAGCTTACAGAATACACAGCATCCAGATGTCTGAGTGAAGACTGTCACCCATTGGGGATTTGAGGACATCCCCCAAGGAAGAGCTGGGTACCTCAGCTCTTACCCCTCCCATGGGACAATTTGTGGGTTAACTGACTTCCGTTAAAGAAGATGATTTTGAAGATGCCTCAATTAGAGGTGAAAAGAAGCATATTAGGTATACCTTGAGCTACAGTTCTGAGTTCTGTTGCTTTCAAAGTTCTTACAATGATGCAGTTCTTGCCAGAGGGCATCTTTAAGCCAGGAACTTCAAACTACCATCTGCAGCAGAATCTTCTGGGTAAGTGTATTAAAAATGCAAATTCTGGCTTAGCTAGTCTGGATTAGAGCTCAGTGTTTTGCACCTCTAATGAGCTCTGAGGTACTACTAATACTGCTGGTCCATGGACTGCACTTTGAAGAAAAACAACAGGGGCAGTGTTAAGACAATATCTCTGGAGAGCTATATGCTCGGACTAGTTACAGACTCTGTTTAAAAAATTGGGCACCACATACCAGGTGTGGTGGTGCATGCTGCAATCCCAGCACTCAGGAGGTTGAGACAGGAGGATCACTATGAGTTTGAGGCCAGCCTTGGGGCTACAAAAGGGAGCACAAGGTCCGCCTGAACTGCATAGTGAGAACCTGCCTCAAAACAAACAAACTAATTGGGCATCATGAAGAAAATCAGAAGACATTCTCAATTTAAAATGGTCTATTTTGAAGTCCTAGGGATTGCAATTTATGTTGGTCACAATGACAGGTAGGTGGGCATGTCCTCACAGCGGCAGCCTCACAGTGATCTGGCATCTGGGTAGATCACAAACACTGGCTAGAATCTCTTCAAGGGCCAGCAGTCACCACTGATGTGCAGCCTCACTACACCTTGCCTTTGTACACATCAAGGGAATCTACCAACAACAAAACTAGCAGGCTTATTTTTCCTCAAGTTAAGAGATCATACCATGTGCTTCTCATTTGGGGGCTAGAAGATAACTGTCTCAGATTCCCTTGAAGCAGGTCCTGTACCACAGATATATGTGCACATAACTGGTAAGGACATACTCTTAGCAGACCTACCGAGAGCATGGCTGAGCCAGAAAGAAAGAAATACAGCAAAAATAAGGTCTCAAAAAGGGTAGCCTAAAATAACCAATATCCTTAACCCCACCTGTCAGGCTCTGCAATTGCTCTGCCACACCGCCCAGCTTCGGGGCCAAGGAGCCAAGGAGCTAAGGGGCCAGACGTTTATGTCCTCTGATTTATCAGTTGTTGGTTATTTGGTGATGGGAGAGTTAACCTTCCAGGCGTCTACAAGCGAGGTGACTGCTGTCAGCCAAGGGCAATGCTCCAGAGAAAGCCGTAGCTGGCTGGAAGCCAAGAGCAGCAGCTGTCACCACAGCTGAGAGACAAGTGAGGACAGTAGGCAGAGCCTGGGCAGGAAAGTGGCACTGCCCACTGCAAGTGCATATAGACAGATCAGTGGACACAGATTGCCCAGAGTGGGGATGTTCATACATAGATGGGCCAACAACTGTCTCTCCATCCAAAGCACCAGGACACAGGGTGGTTATGGAAGTTAGATACCTAGAGGTACTGTGAGAGAAGCAAATGGCTAGCCTGAGCCCCTGGTCATGCCAAAAGAAATACGAGCACCTTGCTATCCAGAAGCAAATCTCTGATCCTTCATAGGCCCTCGCTGGACATGCAATAGGGAAAACCCCAGGTGACACCTTGGGGATGCTCACTACCTCACAATGCAGGACCTGCTCTGCAGTCCTTCCAGAGAGAGCTTGTTGTGCTTGTAGCAGTTCTACAGGGTTTTCCTTCTGGTTGCCTTTCTCCAGGCTTCCCACTGTCCAACTTTGTGCTCTGCTAGGAAATTAAGGGAGCCTTCTATCCTAGCAGGTAGCAATCATCTCATTTTCTTGGCATCAATTCAAGAATAAGAAAATGCCAGACTTTCAGACTTTGATAAATAATGTAATATCTCAAAACGGAAAATCTCCTCCAAGTCTAAAGAGAAGAAGAGAGATACTTTCAGTTATTTTCTTTCCTACCACAAGTATTCATGCATTTCAATGTTAATTGCATTTATTTCCGGTATTATATCTTTCTGGTTTGAAACAAACTTACATAAAATGAAGACAAAATTGTTTTTAAATGAGTTCCCTAATAGTTAATATTTTATCCCCAGGATATGCATTCTGAGTAGCACTTTTGTGCTAAAATTGTACAGCGTTGTCTAGTTGTGGAAGGTAGGTACCTTCGGGAAGAAACATAATGTATTCTCTCTATTCATCACTTTGAAATTAAATTGTAAGAAAAAGTGAAATTGAATTATCAAGGAGTGAAAGACATCGTCTAGACCACTTCCTTTAGGCAGAATAAACATGAACACACAGCTGGATGCGTAGCCATGGGGGAGATGGACAGTGATAGACAGCTGAGGCCTCTGGGGGAAGAGAAGGTGGCCATGGTGCTCCTCCACAACCTGACTGAGCAGGTTAGCAAGCTCCAGAGCACCCCGTTCTCATGGGCTATGAGGCAGGCAGCCAGCACACTACACTGTAATGCAGGCTCCGTTGTTGCTGGAGCTGACAAGTCAAGGATGCGCGTTTAAGCTCCATTCTCAGTGTGGACTGAACAGGCATCCAATGAAACTCTTGTTCTGCTCCCTAAACCTTCCCCATCCCTGGTTCTACCCACATCGGTAAACAGCAACCATATCCCTCCTATCTGCATAGGTCAAGATCATTTCAGTCCCTTTACTTCCTCTCTTTTCCTCACAACCCATTTGCAAATTCATTTGCAATACTGGTAGCAGTGCTTTGACACCATTTACCATTCTCAACATCTGCTGTGGCTTGGCGGAGTTTCCCCCAGAACTCCTGAGCTGGAAACACCATGCCCAATGTCAGATGTCAGTGGTATTTGGAGGTAAGAGCTTGGAGAAATGTGTTAATCGGCTTTCCATCACTGACCAAATGCCTGAGAAAACAACTGAGATGAGGGAGGATTTACTTGGGCTCACAGTTTCAGGGGTGCAGTCCACCTTCTGTGGCTTCATTTCTTTGGGTTTTCAGTGAGGTAGAGACATCAGGGTGGAGGGCACAGCAAAGGAGATCTGCCTACCTCACAGCATCCAGGAAGCAGAACAAAGAGTCCAAAAGGAAGACACTGAGGCCAGGGTGAGTCTAGTCCCCAAGATCCTACCCTCAAATCACCCCGTTCACATAGGTCCAGTGCCTAGGTGTCCATTACCACCCAATGAAGCTTTCATATCATGGTCTCCTCAGAGGATTAATCCACTGATAAAGTCAGAGCTCTTCTAATCCAAGCACTTCCAAGGCCCCATCTCTGAACACATGAGAATTTTCAGGAGACATCTTAGATGCAAATGATTGCAGGAGGTGATTGTCTCATGGAAGATTGGCTTTTATGAGTTGATGGTTTCATTAGCTGCTTTATGTTTTAACTGATTTTTTTAGCCCTATTTCTTTTTGTTAGTTTGTTTTTGAGAGAAAGTTTTGCTATGCAGTCCAGGCTGGCCTCAAACTCATGATCCTACTGTCCCAGCCTACCAAGTACTGGCATTACAGGCATGCACTACCATGGCCAGCCATTAAGGTGTCATTAAGGAGTTTCTCTGCTCTGGAAGCACACGTATCTCTGGGACAATATTCTGCCTCACCCCTCACTCCCTTTTGCTGTTTGTGGTGCATCAAGATGGACGCCTCCAAAAGCAGAGTATTCCCTTAGTATTCCCACCTCCAGTGCTGTGAGCTAGAGAAATCGTTCTTTTCATATAAATTACCCCCAGCCTATGTTATTCAATTATATCAACAAAAATAAATTAAATGATTTGTGTGGGCTTAGAGAGCACATGTTTATCTTTTTTTGAGGCTTTGGATTAGATCTCTAACACCACAAAAATAAATAAATAAATAAATAAATAAATAAATAAATAAAATTCAATTTAAAAACCAAGAAATGGATCGATGCCTCATCTTCCCTGATACTGTGGTCCAAGAAATTATCTTTTGCCAGGATTATTAGAGTATCTCCTTACATGGTCTTTTTATATCTGTCTCTGATACACAACACTTCTAACAGAAGAAAGAGTGGTTCTTTGAAGACATCTTATGACTTAAATGTCCTCAAAGTAAAGCAGAAACTTATATGAATAAATGGATAAATAAATAAATAAATAAATAAATCAAAAAGAAATGAGACAAACAAACCCTACCAGACTCTACAGAGTTGGCATTTGTCGTTTTCTCTGCTATTGCCTGCAAACATTTCCTACTCAGGAAGTGCTTCCTGCTGTGTGAGGCCTGGTTAAAAAATATAGAGCTTAACTTCTTTTGAGAAGTTGGAAGAATATGATGGATATTTTCTTCTGCTTTATCTGCTGACTAGGAGATGGATTTGTGAACAGTTTTGGTTGATCTGATGTTCCTATACAGGAATTTTCATGGGACGCTACAGAGACAACAGATGTGGTAAGCTGGCTGGCCAAGTGGAGTGACATCAATCAATCACAGAGAACAGGAGACATGTGTCCAAGCCTGGCATCTGGATCCAATTAGAAAGTGCTATCTTCAATTCTTCTCACAAGAAATCAAGCAGGTTTTTTATAAGATGGTCTAGATCTGACTTCAGCCTGCAACGTGAAGGGTACGAATGATGGCCACCATCGAGCCTTGGTCATGGGCTCTTTGAAGTGGTCTGCTCTCACTCTGTGGAGTTCCTTTCTTTCCTTCCTTTCAATTGGACTATTATTGGGTAAAGCAATAACTGGCCTTGACAATGAGATGAAAATGCAAACTCTGTGTTTCTGTTTAATGCTCAGAAATAATGTACTCAGTTAATAAAACTATTTCTTTGAGAGTAGGAGCACCTAGAATTTATGGATTTACTTAGGAAGAAAAGAAAGAGGTCAAGTTTATGGACTTATTACAATTTTAAAATTTAGGAATTTAGAGGTAAAGAGTCTAGAAGAAAAACAAGCCTAGAGGTGCAAAAACCATTGTAACATTGGGTACTTTGGATTGGGACTTCAAGCTATGGTTTCTAAAAGTATGATATTACATTATAACCTCTTCATCTCCTTTCTGCCTATCTTTATTCCTTCTACTTCATAATGACTCGTTGATGAATGGTACAAAGGAGTGGTCTGAACTTGAGTTAGTAGTTCATCTACGAGAACAATAAAATTATAAAGAAATAACAAGACTTTGAGCCTGTAGGGGTAGCAAAACATGGGAAGGCAAATTTATGGGGAAATAAATGATAGATAAGAGCTAGTTTTCACAAATATATATATATATATATATATATATATATATATATATATATTCCCTATATATCCCTTGGTGGATAAAGGTCTAGAGTTGTGTCTGACAACTAACTTCTGTTTTCTTGGTACAGAGGAGGGGCACATACATCATGTTTTAGGGAAACAGAGGTAAGGTAAAATATTTCCTAATGTCTGCTTTTTAGCAATGGCCTTCAGCTCAAAATAATCCTTATGCCTAACTGGTATATTTTAAGGGTACATATTCTGGTGCATTTCAACATTAAATCACATTTCCTGGTATTTGTGCTTATACTGAACATGACTGTCAGGGCCACTCAAGTTCTGGTCTATGCGGAAAATGTAGCTCACACCTGAATGGCACAGGAGTAGAAAACAGATTGCTCAGACCCTGGAGCTTCTTGTTTGTTTAGAGGAATGAGGTGGTTGACTACATTATACTTTTTAATAATTAGAGAAAAATGTAAGCATTTTCATGGGCCACTCGAGCTTTGAATAGCCCTTCGAGAAAAACTCTAGAAAAGCAGAGGCATAAGGCTCTGTGACACTTCAAGCCATCTGACGATAAATATTGCTCTGTGGTTTGTATCCACATGGGCATTAATAACTGTGTCTACTCCTTCTCATTCACTCAGAAACAGGTGCCGAAAGGAGGTTGTGAAAGTGAGCGATACTGAGCTAATGAGAGCATTTCCCCAGCTTGAAAGAGTCAACAAAGTATCATTGTTCCTGAGGACTCAGCAATAAAATAGCCTTGTATATGAATTTACCATATTTAATTTCTATTCCCCAAGTGATTAGTCATTTAATTTTTTTCTAAAACTAAGAAGTCGGTATCAACCACCTTGACCCAATTGATATTTATAGACCATCTTACCCAATAACTGCAAAATACACTCTTCTCAGGTATGAACTGTAAGTTCATGAAGATAGACCAAATCTTGCAATATTAAAGAACCAACTTTTAATAAATTTCACTCAATTGAAACTCTACATAGTGTATCTTCTACCCATGATGGAATTAGATTAATAATGTAATATTAAAACTCAAATATTTCTAACTGAATGATAGAAATAAGCTTAAAGGAATTCACTTGGAGACATCTAATGTCATACTCCAAGATAACAGTGAAAATGCAAACCTTAGGTCTATATAGTCATTTATAGTTTACTTATAGGCTTTCTGTCTTATCCAGTGTGGAAAAGATATTAATATAATAGGTATTATACACTGAAAACTCTGTTATATATTAAACATCTCAATACTTTTGAAGAACGGTAAAGAGGTTTGTCAGGCTACTGACCAAACCCAAGGGAGAATCACCCTATCCTTTCATCCTGTTCTCCTTAAATAGGCCCTAACCTTTCTGCAGCTGAGCTGCTTCTGTTACTTCTCTTCCAATACATAATAATATTCAAAAACGTGTGCATTGGAGTCCAAGTTTAGCTGTGATTTACCCTCCCTCTCCTCACTTCATGGGCAGACGCACATCCAAGCTTTGTCAGCCCACGTCCTGTGCTTGTTCACGACAGTCTGGCCTGCTACTCAAACACATGTGGCACTGAAAATTTTCATCTTACTGAAATTAATGGCTGACATTTCCTAAGAAGTGGTGATAAAAGAGTTTGCTGACAAAGTAAGTCTGATAAATGAAAGAGAAAAATCATTAAATTGTTTTGTTTATACTTAGGTTAAATAATAGTTTTGCACTATTAGATTAGATAATGAATACATAAAATGTTTCATGTACATGTGGTAAATATGCAATTATCTGTGACATAACTGTCTTCAAACTGCATCTGACTTTTGTAGGATGATCATGAAAAGATAAATTTAAAAAAATAAAATGCTTGTATCACTGCTTTTCCCAATGCCTTCTTTTGAGCTGTGAAATTTTAATTATTCACCTCTAAAGTATATTTGGCAAAATCCTGTTTTATTTTTCTTTCTCACATGTTCATATTATCAACTTCCCTTTATCACACCAGTAGGTGAGGACTGAGAGTCGAACGTTCAATACCATGTCTGTCAAAAGCATAAAATCTACCGCCTTCTGCAAGATTTATAATTTTCTTTGGCCATGCTTGCAATATCTTTATATTATTCTACTGAAACTTATTCCATCAGACAATTGAGAATAGAACATAAAATGAAGTAGAGAGAAATGTGTGACTCAGAATTAATTTTATATGTGGTCATAATGACCTCTGTAACTATAGCAAGGTGAATCCTTAGATTCAGACAACAAAGATCTCTACCCCTCCTTCTACAACTTTCTCAGTAGGAAACACCCAACACAGAAAAAATGGTAGATTTTAATTAAATATAATGTTATGAAATGAGTGCTGTCTCAGAAGTTGTGCACGAGAGCACATCATGGCTAAGACCACACGGACTCAGAAACTACATATTCCTTTCTTAGGCACACAGCTTGCCCACTCTCCCCAAATCATGGCCATTAGGTGGAGCCATCTAAGAAGTTCTTCCAATGGCATGTGACAAAAGTCACCTCCAGGCTAAGATAATGAAGAGCTCTGATGAGTGCTGACCATGTCTTGCTTCTTTATCTGCCACACAAATGCAGAAGAGTCCACTGAAGACCCTAAACCCCAAAGGAATGGTGGTTCTTTCTCTTAATAAATTTTTATTGGGCCAAGACACTAAGATTTTAGAGTTTTCTCGTTGTATTAAGTAGTCTACCCTGAATAGTATCCTGAGTAAATCTACATGCTGAATTACTGTACCTATATGAGATTATTCTTAGTATGTTGAATTTGTCCTGGAATTTGTCAAACTTTGAGCAGTTACAATGATTTCATTGAACAACAATGTGTAGAGCACATGCTTAGCAGTACATTAAAAACATTGCAGGAGCAATATCTAGAGAGAAGTTAGAAGTACAGGAGAAATAGGTACTGAGTTTCCTTCTCACCTGCTCACCCACTATCATCTCTTTCCTGGGACACTGGTAATGATTTAGGGGAATGAAACTCCCAACCTGAAAGATACCCGGGCCTAGTTCATGTTCTCTAAAACTGAAGAATGAATTTTATGAATAAACAGAGATTAAGAGCAGAATACATATATTGGAGGAAAAAAAGCTCCTGTCCAAGAGAGGAACAGAAGGTGGACCCAACTGGCTTGCCTCCAAATCTGTCTTTTCCAGGCATTTTTATAGAGTAAGACCATTTAGTGAGGTTGGTCCAATGTGGAAACCATGGGAACTCCTTAGGTAAGCATGAGGTGGGACAAAACTATGGTCAACCTATAAGACTACAAGTATAATTGCTCAGGTATAATAGATTAAATCAGGATTAAATGGGGAGATAAGTCATATAGCAAGTGGGCATGAACATGGATCAAGGGCTCTTCTTATTTGGGCTTAGGTTAGTGACTCTTTTTCATCCTTTCAGGGTGATTGATGCCTATATAGAACATCAATCCCTGACACCCATTCCTAGGGAAGTATGTGGCTGCATTTGTTTAATCTTTTGTCTTGAGGTCTGGCCTACAGGGGAGCCAGCCTCTTTCAAAGTCACAAGGTCCCCTTGTCTTACATACTGTCTCCTTAAAGGCCTACCCCTGTCTGACTGCCTATAATATTTCTATATAATTTAGCGGCCTGCAACAGTAGCAACCATCCACCATTCTTCCTGAGATTATGTTTATCTAACTCTACCCTGTAGAGTGCTGCACAGTAATTTTTTCCAATACTCTAGCCTGGTCGTGTCCTACTCCACTGACAATCTTTCAAAAGTGTTCTACTGATCTGGCTTCTGTTCCTGCTTCCAGCCTCATGTCCTGTGACTCTCAGATCCATTTGCTCTGTCTATGCCAGTTGCATCTGGAGCCACTTTTAGTTCATAATATAAGCATGCTTGTAAGTACATCTACAGCGTTGCACTCTGTTCATCCTGTCCACATCACCTCCCCATTCCTTGCACCATGTCTTAGTACATTTTCTGTTGTTATAAATGAATGTCACAAGCCGGAAAATTTATAAAGAATAGAAATTTTGCTGGGCATGTGGCTCTTGCCTAGCATATATGAGGCTATGATTTTGATCCCCAGCACCACAAATAAAAAAATAGTGGTTTATAACTTAATTTAACCTAGAGTTCCAGAGATCTGGAGGCTAGGAAATGCAAGAGCATAGGGCTGGAATTTTAGTTTGGCCTTCTAGTTGCAATCTCACATGGCAGAGGTGATCATGTAGTAAGACAGAGTAAGTATGCTACCACAGGCTCCTCTTTCTGTTCCAAAGTCACCAACACTATTATGGGGCCCTAACCTTATGGTCTCCTCTACTCCTAATTACCTCTCAAAGGTTCCACCTCAAAATTCCGTTAATATATAAATCTAGAGATTACGTTTCTGACTCATCATTTCCAGGGAATATATTCAGTGATGATATCCCTTTACCAGAGGACTTGTTTCAAGTCTGCCTCAGCCTTCCCATGTACCCCACTACACATTGTCCCTCTCACTCACTGCACTGAGAATGATGTGGCCACTCTTCAGGGCTGCATGCAGTAAGCAGTATACAGTGTGTTCCTTACCTGGGAGATATACAGCTTTCATAGCCAAATTCTACCTGCAAATTCTAGATCTCTGGAAGGTGTACTGTTGTGGGGAATTTTACCCTCTGTACCTAATTATTAAGCTTACACTCTGTAGGAGAACCAAGGTACAGTAGAGAGGAAGAAAAGACCCTTTTCTCATGCATCTTATGTTCTAGCACAGGAGACAGGCTGCATATTGTTATAACACTTGAATAACCCAAAGTGTAACAGCCCCGGCTCACAGTTTCTTTGGCAGTGCAAGCATGTACTTCAAACATTTAGTAGGCTCCATCAGCACATAGTTCTGAGCCTAAACAGAGTTCTTGAATCTGTGTTTTGTAAGTCTGTATTCTAGTCCAATGTCTTTCTTTTTCACTAAGGCCAACCACTTTGCAGACATGTGAGACAACAAGAGGGGGTAGGAAGAAGGCAGGCCCGGTGATCTGACCTTTGTCTCTGGCGGAATCTTGCTATTTAAATATAAAGATTTCCTGGAACATTTCCAATCCAAGCTTTTTCATATCTGTCTATTACTATGGAGAGTCTAGCCCTGTACAGAGGATTCTTTTGATTTCCTGTGATATTTACTTTAAAACCACCCATTTCTAGTGTAAGCTTGTTGTGACCTTCTAATATCTTGCTAAAAGTCAGCTTTAGTTGCCAACATGCGCGCTTACTGACTTTTCTATCCAATTTCTATCCACTTTTCTATCCCAGAGCAATGGTTCTCAGAATTTGTTCTTCAGCCCACCATTAAAAGCTGTTAGAAGGGCTAGCCAAATAGCTCAGTGGATTTAAGTGCCTGCAAGCAGACACAGGGGCTGGGGGTTCAATCCTCGGGCCTGCTGTGCCAGTCCTGTCCCTGGGGTGTGCTGAGACAGCAATTGAGACCAGGAGTGGTGGTGCGTGCCTGTAATCCCAGCTCATGGAAGGCTGTAAACAGGCAGATCACTATGAGTCCAGTCTAGTAGTGAGACCTTGAACACCCTGTAGACCCTTCCCTAAAATAAAAAAAAAAAAAAAAAAAAAAGTTGTTAGAAATACAAATCCTCAGCGCAGACCTAATGAACCCAAATCTCTGGATATGGCACCTGGGAGCTTGTGTTTTCACAGTTCCCCTGGGTGAGCCTGATGCGCTCTGCTCCCAAGAGACAATGACAGTCTCTGTTGTAACCAGTGGAAGAATATCTGAGTAGAACCAAGAATATAAATTGGAGGATAAAAAAGCAAAAACATAATTACAAAGAATGAGGGGCAACTTCTAGGTCAAAGCAACTATTTTCAGACATTAAGAAAGTCAACATGGGTTTTCCTGACCCCACATTTTAAAGTATGAGTTCCAGCCTCCTCGACACAGTAGAGCTCTGTGTATGCAATCAGCATCACAGAACTGCAGATGCTGTCATTGCATTGTGCCTTTGTCCCCTTTGGGGACTGGTTCCTTCTCCATTCTGTGTGGCCTCAAGTGTACCAACCACCATGGAGTTCCACGTGTTTGGTCATAAGAGAAGGCATGTGATGAAGGCCCAGAGGAATCTGGTAATCTATCCTTGTAACACATAGTCTTTTGGGGCAAAAAAGTATGGCTCAAACCAAATCAGATTCTGATCAGAGCTAATGACTAAGCAATACCTGGCACTAAAGCTCACTGAGCACAATCCCTCTGTTGGTTGCAGCAAGAAATATTACCAGCTATGTCACTGAATCCACCAAATTCAGGGCCTTTCCAGAGGCAAGCATTGTTTTATCCTCAAGTGAGAGCCAAGACGATTGTTTGTGGACAAGAAGCAGTGTTTCACACAGGTGTTGGAGAATCTAGGCTCCTCCCATCTTTTCTCTGTATCCTATTCTCAATCTCAGCGTCTTCAGTCTGGTCTCCTTGCTGCTGTCCTTTCCATAAGAAAGGAGAGAGTACGTGAAAGAAGGCACACTCCACTGGCCAAAACACAGTCCCATGGTCATACCCTGTGGGAAAGCAAGTCTGGCTATGTCCCAGGAAGCAGGATGAAGCTGTATTTGTCAACCTAGAGCAGTCTCTTCCCATATACCCAGCTTATAGTGATTCTATGACAGATCATTTTGTGTGTCTTTAAAAGAAAAGAAATACTGTCAGGGAAACAATAAAACATGATTGATTATTCATTGCATTCTAATTTCAGAGATCATGGAATGTGAAAATGTTTACAATCAACACAATGTTGGATTAGCAAGATTTTGTTTAAGAACTTTTACTTTGGAGCCCAATTTTGATTTTGGGGTCAATTTTCATCTTTATAGCTTTTAAGCTGAATGAGTCTGAAGAATTGACTTCTATTTTCAGAGAGAAATCTCATGTTAGCCTCATAACAACCTTTAAAAATTGCATTCATTTGGATATATTTGATAACACAATGCTCAGCACAACAGCAGACAGAGTAAAAGATACTGGTGGCTTTTTGCTTGCCTTACCAGCCTTTCTTCTCTTTTTCCCTATTGACAGAACCTTGATTTTATTTACCTGCTTTAAAGAAGCTTGCCTGCTAAAAAGGATTCCCCTAAGCCTGTAGGGGTTAATATTAATCTTGTCTAGATCAATCTGAGCAACTTACCTCTTGTGAAGTGATTGGTCTAGTTATAAATATGTGATGTTATTCTGGCCAATGAGATGTGAGAAGTGAACGATGTGCACTTTATTATGTGACACATAAGGGGAATTTTTTGGGTGTTGCCATCAGTGTAAAGCCTGGAATTCTTGAAGCCATTTTGGCACCATGATATGTGAAATGTCAACATGCTAAGAAGGGCAGGAGAGAAACAAGGAAGCTTTTCTGTACTTGGGGATAACAGTGAATCACTGGGAACCAGACCTGGAATCCCTTTCCTCTACATTTTTTGCACAGTAAATAATTAATGGTATCCTTAAAATAACTATAGTTCAATTTTTAATTATTTATAGCTAAAAGACCTCAAATTGATGCCATATTCAATAGCCATAAACTCTTGCAAAATTTAATACTTTTGCTACTGTTTGCATTTACTTCAAATCTCTATCCTCAATGTCATTGTCTACTAAGGTGGAAATAAAAAGTCATATGTCTTAAGAGTTGTCTACAGAGAGGAAGGACTATGTGGCCCTTCGCTACCCTGAGAAAGCACTCAAGTGTTCTGCATCCAGCCTGCCATGAGTTTAACAGCTTTCCTCTGCAAGGGCCTTCGTGATATTTCTGCCTTTGGGCATGGACTGACACCTCGGAAACCATAAGCCAAATAAACCTGTTCTGCCGTAACTTACGTATATCTGGTGTTCAGTACCCCAGATGATAAGCTGAGTAATACACCACCTCCTGACTACTCTGCATGGGAAGTGAGTAGGAGAAGCTGGGTCCAGAACCAGTGGTGGAAAATTAGAAGGAAATCAATTGATGACAACTAGAAATAGGGAACTGGAACAAAATCCAAAGGTGGGAACCTGCAAAGATGATCAGAAGATCCAGCATCAAAGGCTTCAAAACCACACACTGGAGAAAACTAAGAACAAAGAACTGAGTGGAACTAGGTAAAGGGACAAGCAAGGTTATATGCATATCAAATCTGTGGACTGCTTGCTCTAACCCATTCAGGTTGGGAACTACCATTCTTGAGCAAGTAGTGGGGCCCAGGAAACTGGGAAGTTATGTCATTGAAGTCCCAGGTGTTACCTTGGTTTCCTGGCTGGATGCTCAGGTCTGTGAGATCAACCTTAAACCTCAAACTCTGGCAGAAACCATGCTTCCAGGCACTGTGGCTCCTTGTTTGTGGATGTCTGTAAACTGCCTGTTGCTAGGCTTTTCAACATCTTCCAGGCTTCTGCTGGCTGGGCCTCCCCAGGACTGACCCTTTGGAGGAGTGGACCACTGCACTCTATCTGCCACCAAGCCTGCTCACTCCGTATTCTGCCTCCCTCTTTGCTCCAGCTTAGCCAACTCAAAGGGGTGGATTTCTCCAGGGAGGCTGACCTCTTCAAAAAGATAATACAGTGAGTGTCTCCTTTAAAACTTTATTGGGAGGGTCTGATCTTAAGTGTATACTTTCAAAATGTTCTGCATAGTCCTCATTTTATGGCTTTTCTTCCAAACCGTACTGTACTTCAGTGCCCAAGACCTGGCACATAGAGAGGCTTGATAAGTGCCTACAGCCTCCTTGAGTGACCTTTTCTACTTAACTTTTTGATCTTTGAAATTATACGTTTATGGATGTGGTCCTTTGGTTCACATTAAACTATAAATTCCCCATGGGAGAGACCCTATTAAGACTTGCAGGGAATTACTAATTTACATCTTCATGTGAATGAGGTTATTGGTCCCCATCCCCCGCCCCTGGCACTTAAAGCAGTCTTTGCTGAGAGGAAAGAGAAATAATGATTATCAGATGGTGATGTAAGAGGGTCACAGGGAAAAGACACAAGAGAAGACATTTTAGTGGGCTGGTTTGTGGGGGTTTAATGTGCACAATTGCTCTAGTTGTTTCTTTTAACCTTGAAGGATAAAAATATCTTGCTTTGCTTTGTTTCATTTGAAATTTCACTGAGTAAATTCCACTTATGCAATGTTATAAAGCACCTAGAAAGCAAAAGAATTAATGGTGTCTCAGTCATTTTCCTATAGTGTACTATAAGAACACCACTGACAGGGTAAATTATACACAATAGTAATTGATTTGGCACCTGGTGTGAAGACTGGGGATCCATGGCAGAAAGATCGTTTTAGGTAAAGGGCTTCGTGCTGTAACATACATGGCAGAAGGGATCACACTGGGCAAGCACAGGGGCTGAAGATTGAAGCTCACGTTTTAGGTGGGAATCCTCTCCCATGGTAAAGGCATTAAATTCATTCATGAGGGCAGCAGCACCTCTCTGTCTCAGTTACTCTCCTCTCATTGCTGGGACAAATACCTGACACTCAAAATGAAGGAAAGAAAGGGTTATTTAGCCCACAGTTACTGGAGGGTTCAGTCCATGCTCACCTGGCTCCAACACAGAGTGGCACATGGCAGAGGGCAGCAGTTCATGGCAGCAGGAAAAGCAGAGAGCAAGAGCACTTGGGAGGAGGAGCAGCAACAATGGCAACAGAGAGCAAGTCTGTCTCCCATATGTTGCATTCAGGTTATTGTCCCCAGGCTGGGTGTAGTACTCACACCCATAATCCCAGCAGTACTCATACTCATAATCTCAGCCTTGGATTATAAATTAATCACAAACTCTAGAACTGGAACTCAATGACTGCATGGGGCTTTGGGGGGACAAATACACAGAAACCATAACACTCTCTGACCTCATTATCTCTTAGAGTCCCATTTCTCCACACTGTTTTAATAGCAATTACATTTTTTTTGTGTTTTGTCCTGGGTCTCACTACACAGCTTGGACTCATAGTAATCCTCCTGTTTTCAGCCTCCCCAGTACTTGGGTTACAGACTGCTTGGCATGTAGGGCCAGGGATTAAACCCCGGTTCCTGTGCTTGCCTAAGCAGGTGCTTAGTCTGCTGATCTATCTCATTGACACTGCAATTATATTTTAAAATAAGTTTGAACACAACACTCAGACCACAGCAAATGGTAGATAATGGAGGCCATCTTATAATGAAGATCAGTCAGCGCGTGGAAGGCCCCGAATATATGCTGATTGATGGACATAAATGAGTCATAGAATTGTCTGGCTTCTGTGTTAGCTACAGCAGACACAACTCAAAAGGGCAAATGTGTCCAGAGTTGAGTTCTTCAGTAAGATAATACAGTGAGTGTCTTGTTTAATATTTTATTTGGGGGGCTGATCTTGAGTGTGTACTTTCAAAACTGAGTTTTGCTGGTGTATGCAATAGGTCAGCCTCAAAGATCTGACTCATGGTTCTTCAACTCACAAAAGTAAGATGAGAAATAGACCTTACCGGTGCACATAATGTTTTACACACTGCCACCACACCTGCTTCCTAGTACCAGGACCACTGAGGGAGCAAAGTAGCAGCCGATGATAGCGAATGCTACAGAAGGGCTCATCCCCGAAACTCCCGTGGAGTTCTTAAAGGGCCAGGAGTTGTGCTGAGCACTTTTTAAAATTTAATTTTCAAAATAACTCCTAAGCAATTTCTTTTATTATCCCCTTTACTTATAAGTAAGTGAGCCTCCAAGAATTTTAGTCTTTACTCTGGGTCATGGAGCTAGAAAGAGTTGGTGTTATCTTCTCATTGTTGTGACAATGTCTAAGAAAAAGAACTTAGAGAGAAAAAAGAATCAATGATTCATATATATATATATATATACACACACACACACACACACACACACACACACACATATATGATTCCCCAAAGTGTGCCTTCCAAATTATATATATTTAATTTCTTAGACAGGCTTATAGGATGAGAAGCTGGGTAATCCACACTAGCTCTCTGCATGCTGGAGGATCTGAGGACCCAGCCGCTGCTTTGTGCAAGAAGCTAGAAGCTTCAGATAAAGGAAGACAAATGATGTAGCTCCTAGTCTGAGGTTGAAGTCTTAGATGTCCCCTGGAGAGCCACTGGTATACACCTGCCTTAAAAAGTAGGAAAAGGGGCAGGGGAGATAACTCAGTGGTTTAAGTATCTGCCTGGCAAGCACAAAGACCAGAGTTCAATCCCTGGTACTGCCTGCCTTGCCAGCCCTGAGAAAGGGTATGGCGGTGCATGCCTGTAACTGCAGCACTAGGAAGGCTGAGATAGGAAGATCACTATGAATTCAAGCTGTGTGGTGAGACACTGTATCAAATAAGTGAATATTTAGAAAAATAGAAAAAGCTAAAGTCTAATGGCCACCAGTAACAACAGCGGCATGAGACGTACTGGTCTCGCAGTAGCTTGCCAGCTCTAGCTAATTATCTCTTTCTGCTTTTCTTCCAGCTGGACTGGAAGCCTGTGGGTGGTGCTGCCTAAGATTGGCGGGCAGCTAGGGCTCGTGTCCTCCTCAGTTCATAGGTTTCCAAGCCAGTCACCTCTGGACACACCCCCACTGACACTCCCCGAAGTGTGCCTTCCAAATCCCCTAGGTGTCTCTCTGTCTGGTCAGGTTGGTTCAGTAGAGCTCTAGCCAGTAAGATCCAGTTCTGGGCAGTAAAATAGGCCTGCTTAGTGAAAGCCAAAAGGGGAGATTTTTTTTAATATGAAGGCCTTTGTTGCATAATACCCACAAACCTCATATATTGTTGTTTCTATTTTTAAGACAAAAAGCTTGATCTTAAAACTTTTGCCAAAGGTTTTACAGTTAGGATATGAATTAAGAGAAACAGGAAAGGCTCATGATTTTCGAAGAGTCTGGGCTGGCATATAAGGCATGTAACCATGGGTCTACTGAACATTTATACTGTTTTCCCTTTTTTATTGTTTAGGGCTTCTATACATTGAAATGAATATTTCAGAATGCAAATACTATCTACACAATTAACTACATAGTTTAAATGTACTACTATGAATGAATTTATGATATAATACATAAATATTATAAATGATTTTCAAGAACATTTATTTTTATTAGTATATATTTATAATACATAATAAATATTCATCCTGAGAAATGCGATGTCTGTCTATCTATCTTCCTCACATCTTTGTCTTTCTCATTCCCCCTCCCTTCTCCCTCCATTCCTGTCTCCCCTTCCCATTTCCCCAAGTCTGGCTCCCAGTTTTCTGGAGTAGGGCTGGTCCTTCCAGCCAGGTCACAGAGTGTTTCTTCTACTTTGTGGTCATGTAAGGATGTCTATGCCAATTCAAAGCCTGAAAGGTATCTTGTTTAGAATTCTTTATTTATTCAATTGCCACAAGTGTGGCTGAACATGATTTCACCTATTTCTTCTGTCAGTTGTCTATTCCAGCCTCATCATGAAACTGTAATATGTTCCTTCCTTAGGCTTCCTAGGTTGTATATCTATCCTCAGAAGCTTCACAATGTTGGAAAACGTTTTCAAGAAGAGCCAACCCTTTGTATATGTCAAAAGCTTTACTCTTTTGAATCCAGAGGCAGAACTATTGAAGGTATTGCTTGGACAAGTTCCACAGGTAGCTGCCCAAAGGTTTAGGAACCATCACCAAGTTTTCTGTTCCTGGGGTTCTAAGAACTAGGAGATTTTTTTGTTTTATTTTATTTTATTTCATTTCATTTTGGTGTTAGGAATTGGATGCAAGGCTTAACCATCCTAAGCAGCTGAGCAGGAGATACAGTCCTATCTACTAGTAGGTTCTAAAGAAGCATATTTGTTTTCAATCTAAAAACTAAATAATTACATCAGAGAAGAATAAAAAAAAAATCAGCAGCAAGCAGAAATTCTACTATATGATCATTAAAAATTAATTCTATTAGTATAGTTACATGTTTACTTAGACTCTTAACTCCTTGGCAGATAAATTTAGGGACAGAAAAAGTATCAGTTCCAATTATGTTAATGTGTGAATATGAGAGAAAATAAAGACTAAAACGTAAGTATAATTTGATAGCAAACTAATACAATTTTGTAAAATGTCAGAAATACATGACTGAGAAAAGTGAGTTGCACCTAATGGGTTGAAATTCAGCAATGATGACGGAGGTTAGTTTCATGCTGCTTCAGATCACTAATTAATGAATCTCAAGTTGTAATTGCCTGTGAGATGAAAAACAAGAAATTGGGAAAATCAGCTCTCATGCTCTGGCTTCCCAATCATCTCAACAGGAAGAAATACGTTGTTGCACTGGGCATCCTTTTGCTCAGAATAAGATTTCTGAAGAGAAAAATTGAGAGGCTTGTATTTGACATTGCTGCATCTGATGTAGCCACAAGGACACTTACTGTGTGAGGGAACGGCAGTTCCCGAGGAAAAGTCTGCCTTCTCGACTCTTCTGTTAATGCTTAAGCACCACTGTATTCTTAAAAATCATTCTATACAAGTGCAAATGGTCATTTTTAGAAGATTTTTCTTTTGAATTTCTTAAACATGTGTGCGTGGAGGACAGGAACCGTTGCTCATTGCTAGAGGGGACTCAAGCAGCTCTGCCGCCTTGGTAGACATTTCAGGGGTTTCTTAGAAAAGTAAACCGACTCTAACCAGCAATAGTGTTCTGATAAAGTGAAAACATATGTCTGCCTAGAAACCTGCACTTGGAGGTTTATAGCAGCTCTATTCTTAATTGGCAAACTTTCAAGAAACTAAAATGTCCTTCCATAGGTGAGAAGAGAAGTA
>NW_004524636.1:7770612-7785577 GCF_000260255.1 Octodon degus
CAGAGATACACCATGAAAAGACTTTCTCTGCCCTGGTGGGCTTGGCAGGAGGAGAGAACAGCAAGTCAAGGAATGCCATGGCCATTGGAAGCCGGCAGAGCACAGAGCTGAGTGAACAGTCACCGAAAAAGTGTTGACCTCAGCTCCCAGGAACTGGATTCTGCCAACAACTCAATGGGAAGAAGATGCTTTTTTCCAGAGCCTGCAGCAGGTAGTGCAGCCCACTGTTACCAGGTAAGATTCATGTGAGATTTTTGCTCTCAAGAACTTTAATAGATTTGCATTATCTTAAGGCTAAGTTTATATTTAGCAATAATAGACATATAACAGGCATCCTGCTATTGCTGACAGCAATTTTAAGAAACATCCTGCACCTGTGCCCCAGCATCACTGTCTTCCCAAACTGTGAGACAAGTTTGCCCACCACTTGATTGATAAACTTCTGCCTGGTATTGTAGATTTCAGTTTTGGCAGCATTCCCTTTCCCCAGTATCACTTCCTACATTAATCAGAGTAGGTTAACTTACTGTGTGCTTATGAATTAACCAGGGATCCCAGTGACTTTACCAAGGTTTCTTTCTTACTCATGGAAGACCTGCTGTGGCTTCTCCCTTTGGAGAGTGACTTGGAGATGCAAACTACTAGCACCTTCTGACTCTGTTTAGAGCAGACCTTGCAGGGGCCACAGCATGGGAGAGAACACTGGAGAGGGCTCTCCTTTCAGAAGTGACATTGGCCACTCTTGCTCCCGTTTGCACACAGCCCTCCCCACTCCCAAAAGGGATGAGATGTGTAGTCTTTTTGCTTGCTCAGAGAAAAGAATTAGGTATTTTCCATTGCTACTACTGTCTATGTTTTGCTATTAGAAATAATCAAGGATGGTCCAATTTATAACTGCAGTTTTAAATTTTATTTTAACTTACACCTAGTGCAGAGCTCTCTTCACCTCTTAGCTTGGAGTCTTCCAGACTTAGAGGGAGAGAAGTATTATAACTTCTCCTCCTACAAGGAAATAAGAAGTGGAGGAAAAAAAATTAGTGTTCTTTTGGGAGAAGGAGCCACTCTGTCCAGGTTCCAAATCTTTTGTTTTATAGGCATGATAAGAATGGGAAAAATGTAAAGAGAAATGACTGTCTCTTGGTGCTGGGGTGTGTCCTGGTCTCCCTCAGGATAGGGATGATCCTGGCAGCCTGTCTGAGGTGAGCAGCTCAGCATGGAGATATGTTGTTTGTTGGTGGGATGTCAAGAATTATTCTGCTCTGCCCACTGAGGGCTCCTTGAAGAGCAGTAGCTAACAGTCCACTTGTTTCTAGCTCATTCGTGGCTCAGGTATTGCAATTGTTGAAGCAGCTCCTGGCTTCTTCCTTTTTTATCTTTCTTCCTTCTTCAAGCATGGAATTGCTGAAATCCTTTTTGTGCTCCCTGAGAGTCTCAAAGAAGTGGGAAATCGTGCAGGTTGCTATCGACTTCTTACCAACACACTACAGTCCCTGCCTACCTGCCCAGCAACCTCCTCCTATCTGCCCCCTAAGCTCTTGTGCTTAATATGAATCTCTATGTGAGAAGTAGGCTTTAGACATGACATTCAATCTTGCCGTAACTGTGGGGCAAGCTACCTCTCAGGCTCCCCTCCTGAGAACTTGTCCCCAAACTCTATCTTATGGTTTGTGTGTCTGGTTGTCCCCCCATAGCCTTATGCAGTCACTGGGGTGACTTCCACAGTTTGTGATTAATTCACGATTCAATGTGGGGATTATGGGTGTGAGTGATACACCTACTCTGGGGTGAGTAATCTGCATACAATATAGGGAAGAGAGAGGGGATTGCTAGCTGTCACCACTGCTGCTCCTACATTTGCTCTTTGCTGTTTTCTGCTGTCATGAGCCGTGGGCCTCTTCCATGTGTTCCTTTGTCTTGGAGCCAGCCAAGTATGGACTGGAACCTCCACTAACTGTGAGCTAAATCAACCTTTCCTTCCTCCATTTTGAGTGTTGGGTATTTTGTCCCAGCAACAAGACAAAAGTAGCTAAGATGCTTCAGTTAGCTATATTTGTCCAAACAGGGCCAACAGGTTATATAGCATAGCTGTCCTCCAACTAGATATACAATAAGATGGCAATCTTCCCCTCTGATGGACAAACCAAGATCGTTAGGAATGGTTTACTCAGAGCATCTTCCTTTCTTTGGCACACTCTGGGGTAAGATCCTTCTCCTTTCTCTAATGAGCAGGAAGGAAAAAGCCATGGTTCTCCTTACTCATTCAACTATTGATGATGCCATAGATTTTCTATTTTTTTCTTCCTAATCTCTTAGGGAAACAAAATAGACATAATCAATAAAATGCATTGCACTGCCATAAGTGCTATATAAATGCATTCCCTAGAGTACTAATGCTAAGACATTAGAAAAGTTTAGAGAAATAAAGATTAATGAGACCTAGAAATAGTCTGAAGAGACTTGTGCATTAGCATCCACTGAATTCATAGAAGTATCAGGTAATATGCTAAGATCTGATGATAAGCATTGGGATACCCAGACATGTAGCCAAACATTGCTGAGGTTGTGCCTATGAGAGCGTTTCTGAATGACACTACTACTGGCATTAGTGGACTAAATAAAGTACATTGCTCTCCCTAATTCTAAATTGAGTAGGTCTCACTCAATTTGAGTAGGTCTCACCCAATCTCTGAAAACCCAAAGAGAACAAACAGAGTAATGGAAAACATGTCATGTCTGACTGTTGAGCTGGGACACTGGCTTGTTTCAGCTTTTAGCCTTTAACTAGAACATCAGCTGCTCTTAAGTCTGCAGAAGGCCAACCTTCACACTGGTGGAAGTTGACCTCCAGCTCTCCTGGGTCTGGCATCTTCCAGTTTGGAAATGCACATTGGCTCTCTTGCCTCCAGGAAATGCACATTGGCTCTCTTGCCTCCAGGCTGCTGATGGCAGATCTTGGGATTTCTCAGGCTCTGTAATCATGTGAGCCTAATTCTGACCTCTCAGTCTCTGTGTTTTTGTCTGTGTCTCTCTGTTTCTGCCTATCTGTCTCGCTCCTCATTTTTTTTTTTCTGAAAAATGCTGACTAATAGAATAACTCAGTTAATTCCTAGACTAGCCTGATGAAAAAAGTGACTTTAGGATTCCTTTGTTTTACAGATGGGAGCATGGAGGCTCAATATATCATCCTGGTACAAAGACCCTCCCTCTCCTTAACTGACCTTTAGAACCACCTGGCTGTCAGTCTCTGGGCATGTGAAAAGGAAGATGTGAAGAAAATGTGAATTAGGTTGGGAAGGTAGGTGACTCAGTTACTCTTCTCTCATTGTTGGAACAAGTACCTGACACTTGAAGGAAGGAAAGGTTTATTGAGCTCACAGTTAGTGGAGGTTTTAGTCTATGCACAGCTGGCTCCAACACAGAGCAGCACATGGCAGACAGCAACCTTTCATGGCAGCAGCAAAGAGCAGAGAGCAAAAGGGAGTGAAGAGCAGAGAGCAAAAGGGAATGGCTGCAGCTCAGACAGCTCTAGCCTCTCCCCTCCTTACACTGTAATGCAAATCACCTGCCCCAGGGCAGGTGCAGCATCCACACCCACAATAACAATCACAAACTCGAGAAGCCACCCCCTAACTGCATGGGGCTTTGGGAGGACACCTACACACAAACCACAACAGGAGGTAAAACTTCCATGGTTCCAGGGTTCTAAGATGATGCCTTTCTAGAGAGGTTTCCATGGAATTCACAATGGTGCTTACTGGGGAGAAACTTTTATAAGTGAATGAAAGTCACTTGATAATGATGTGCAGCAGAATTTTAGGAAGAAAAAATTCAGCATTATTATATATAAATGAAGGATCTTTTGAGGATAAAACTGTTGAGACATGATTTGTATGGTCTGTAGAACTCATTGATCTGGGCATAAAATTGAAGGAGTGATACTTTTCCTGATCTTAAAACTGTGGAGAAAGGGAAGTAAAAGGAGACACCTTGAGGGTCCTTACCCAGATTCATTAAAGGTATACCTGGAAAACAGTGTTGTACCAGTAAGTCCTGCAGGAGCTCCTACACTAAATGCTACTTAACTCATTTCTGTTTCTATTTATTTTTATTTTTCTAAATTTAGCCCAGAGGCTGAGTCAACCGGGCCTTAATGGCCATAATCAGTTGGGCCTGGCTCCCTGAAAAAGTATTGCTGTGTCTTTGTGGAAAAGGTATTAAAGTAGGTCAAAGAAAAATGTGCCCTAAAACCATAAACCAGATGAAATTAGAGCCATGTGTCCTTGGACACATATCAGTGCAGTATTAAATAATAGTAAGGTACAGTGGGAGACGGATGCCTTCTTCCAGATGCTACCGTCAAGGTCCTCGATCTGCACTTGGGGTTGGGAGCAACATGACGCTTTAAGAGCGTCGCAGAAGCCATGGCATTTAGAATAGGATTTTAAGACAAAAAAAAACCTTCTCCCCCTTCTGTCCTATGCAGTTTCAAAGATGAGATTTGCCTTGAGATTTTTAGTAGCCTACATAATTCCCAGAGCTACACATTTATTTATTTCTTCAAAGTGTCAGTTAATCCAAGATGTAGCTAGTTGTTTACCTCTTTATATACCTTTTATGACTAGTTTTTAGGTGTTTTAATTTACCTAACTACTGAATTTCACTTAGATTAACTTAATATTTTCTGTCGAGTGTTATCAAAACTTCCCACTTTGCATCTTATTTCCCATGAAAAATTCAAGTTTCAAAAGGTAATTATAGGGCTGGAGAGATGGCTCAGTGGTCTAAAGCACCTACTTAGAACAAGCTTAGCAAAGCATCAGGGACCACGGTTCAATCCCCCAGCACCACATGCCAGCCAGCCCCGCCCCCTGGTGGGCTGAGCTGGCCACACACACACACCACACCTCTCTCTCAAATAAAAAAAAAAAAGGTAATTATAGAAATGTCTCACTCGTTATCATAAATTTTAAATATTTCCTGCTTTACTCTCAGGATTTAGTGTTTATGATTTTATACCATGTGCCTGTCCATGTATTATATTATATATTTTTGCATATTTATCTTCATATATTTACTTTTTACATTCATCTATGTGTTTTTCATCTTTGAAATAGCATATTTGAATTCATACATTATTTCCATATTTACTATACATGATTACATTCAGTCCATCCAGATAATCCAAGACAATGTCCAACATCATAGAACCTTTCACTATATATATAGTACTTTATTTTTGTACTTAGTTTTATATTTATATCTAATTTCACACTATTTATTATATTGAAAATTATTTTCTGGAAATGCTTAATAGACATTTTATATTCTTCTTAAAAATAGGATTAATCATGGAATCTATCCACTTACATGAACTACAATGTCATTTCAGCTTCATTTCATAAGGGACAAGATTTTCACCTAACTTATCCATAGGCCAACTACTTGAGTACTATGAAATTTAAGGCTCTTATTAATATAAAATAGAATTCAATAGAATCTTCCTATTATAGTATGGCAGTAAGTTCTTGGAAGAAGAAGTAACACACATTTCCTTTTAATCATGATAGTACTTTGTGGTAGGTGAATTAATGTCCCAACCTCCACATCCCAGATCCAGAATCTAGGATTCTTCCTTTTAAGTCAAGAGGGACTTTTCCAATGTAAAAGGTTCTATGATGTTGGACATTGTCTTGGATTATCTTGGTGGGCTGAATGTAATCATGCATTTCCTTGAAAGTAGAAGAGAAGGAAGAAAAGGAATCCAGAGTGATGCCAAGAAAGGAGGATTGGCCCTGTCATCATGGCTCCTGGCTTTGAGGGCAGAAGAAAGCTGTGATCTGAGGTGTGTGACTGCCCACCAAGTGCAGAGAGTGTGGGAGTGGATTCTCACCCACCAAGCCCAGAAGGTGCTGCAGCCCTGCTGGCACCTTCATTCTTCCCAGGGAGGCATATGATAATCTTCTAACAGATGTGTAAGTAAGGGCTTCAAATCAGGAAAGATCAAATATTGGTCTAGCAAGATGCTAAAATAAAAGACTATTATAATAGATCGAAGGCTCATAGCACAGGAGATAAAAATTGACAGGTGATTTTATTTTGACCAACATGAAGGAGGGTTACCAAAGGTAGTGTGGGTGTCCCTACACAAATTGGTTCCTAAGCATTAGAGCCAATGAAGTCACACACCACCATATTTGTAGGAAGCTGCCTCTATTATAGGAGGACAGAGAGTGATTTTGCTTTGAGGCTAGGCTGAAGCTGCCTTCTGTGGGCTGGGGTGAGGAATGCAAACCTGTTTCACAAAGGCTTTGGAAAAGACTACAAGAGGCAAGTTAGCATCAGTGAAGGAAGAACACAGCAGGGGGAAAATCACAAAGATCAAGTCTTTTGTGGGAAATACAAAGACAAAAATATCTTCTTCAATGACACAGTGGTGGACATGGAAGATAAGACTAAGAAAAATAGCAAAACAAAACAGAAAAGAGCAAAGATATAAGAAAGATTGGGAAAAAAATGATACAGACATGAGTGCCAAAGTCAGTCTAATTCCCATAAACTTCATCTCTGCAATAGAAAAATGGAAATTATAAAACAAAAATAATCTTCCTAAATGCTATTTTCATAACTTTGAATTTAAATTTTGAAAAGGTATGCTATCTCTCATCGTTAAATATTAGCCAGAATATAAAAATATTCCAGTAAAATTATGTGATTTCAGAGACAAAGAATTTTTTTGGAATAACAATAATAAATTAATATGCATGAGGAATGGCTTCAAGTCACTCTTAGATTTCCTCCCAGAAACATTGCGTCCTGGAAACAGTGATTGTAATGTCCTCAGGGGAAGAAGAGAAAGGAAAAATATTTCTAAAACAAACATTTCATATGAAGTCAAGCAATTGTTAAAATATACAGTGAACAGACAGACATCTTGACATAAAATCTTTAAGGACTACGAATTTCATAGTCTCCCTAAAAATAAATGGTAGGCCAAATGTCAGCAAAACAACATATGAATGGAGAAAATGCAGTAAATGAAGTACTAGTGAAGTCATTTAACTGTCAGACTAAAACTAAATCAAATGCCAATCAAACTCAAAAAATGTAGGAATAATATAATTCAGTAATAAAGTAATATTCAGGAAAGAAAGGAGGAGAAAGGTGGAAATGATGTAGTATACTGCTAGTCTTTAGACATAGATGTGAAATATTTTAATAAAATCAAATAAAAGTGCAGAAATATTTGAAGTTAGAAAGATAAACACCAACAATGAGTGTGAGCAAATGAAACTTTGGAAGAGAAGTGAAAATACATTACTTTTATTATTGTTTATAAAGAAGGTATTATTAATCCTACAGGCATAATAAATCACAAAATATCTAAAAGTCAGATGTTACGGCATGTGCCTGTAGTCTCAGCCACTCCGAGGTACTGAGGGGAACAATCACTTGCATCCATGAATTCAAGACTAAATGTGTCTCAAAAAAAAAAATGATATGTCCTTTCAATGGAAGATTATGAAGATGTTAAAAAAGACTGAAGCACCCCTACATGTATAAGTGTAATTCTCAGACCATCTTGATCTTAAAAAAGAGAATATATGAAAAATAATATATATATATATATATTGCTAATGTATATGCTACACGTTCACAGACACACCAAATAAGATGCAAGAGTAGAGCAATTTTATCTCTGTACTTAAATGCTTGGAGAGAGGCAATTGTTTTCACTATGTACCTTTGTTTTGCCCATTGGTGTACCTAGTGCAGGTATTACCTATTTTAAGATACATCCTGTTATTTCTTCTCCAAGCAATGGTGAGTTAGAATCCCCATTTTATGTTCCAAAATTTTATACTCCTTTGGGTGGAAATGAACAGATGATTCTAAAAAGTTGAGGTAAGTACTATCAAATAGGAAAGTACTTTGTGCTTTGGAGAAACACGGGTCTAATTTCTCCTGAAAGAGTTACAGATGCTAACTCTCAAATAGAAAGAATGGTTTGAGATATTTATAAAAGAATGTCAATCAATACTGCTTACGGGATGAACTGTAGGTGTAGTATGCGGCTGCAGAAGTGAAAAATGACTCACCAGTTACTTCCGGGTCCAGCCTCCTGGTGGATTCCAAGGCCAGCCCCTCTGGTTCAGCAAACACATCTTACCACCTCAGCACATTTGAGCACCACATCAAGGCCTGGGCATTAGAAGTTTAATAAGCCACGGTGCCTGTCTTAAAGGAAAGTGCGGCCTAAGAATGTGGCTGGTAGGTGTCAATGGTGGCATCAATTATTCATGGCTCTCTATATCCATATCCTACACAGCACTCTCCTACCATGGAAAATATATATAAATATATATAACAGAAGTAGATTTTTATTTTTACTTTTCCCTGTACTTAAACAGAGAGTGACCTGCTTTGGGTGATGAGATGTCAGGAGACGTGACAGAGAGCAGAGGAGACATGAAGTGGGCTTTCTGCTGTGGTAGGAACTAGAAACTGGGTAAAGCCCTTTGTGGAACAGCCCCAATGGACACTCCTATCTGGTCGCATTAAGATGACTTTGAAAGGGATGAGAAGCATAAACAACACACAGACCTTTTGCTGTTTATTATTTGTGTATCCACTGTCGTGAACAGATAACTGTATAGATGTTGAATAATGATGTCTGTAGCTGTTCCCTAGTCACCCTTAGGCCGTGGCTTTTGGCAAAATTAGCCCTGCAAAGAGGCTTGGCAAGAAGGGCATCTCAGTCAGACATGGCCCTTTGGCTAGTGTCCTTGTGTGGTGGACCACATGTCCATAAGTGCTAGATAGGACTTTGTCCAGCATCTGAACCTTGTGTGGGTGTGACATGCTAGAGCACTTAGGGGTTCATCTTGCAAAGCGAGGAAAAGGAACTCTTTGAATACCTGTAAAACACGAGGTGGAATCCTTTCTCCTCCTCCATCTCCCTCCCTCTCTCCCTCCTTTACATGAGCTGAAACAGAATTCCTCAGTATTCAATTCATCTTGCCTCCCTTGTTCCAGATTGTGCTGCGCTGACAAGACTATAATTTCTGCAAAAGAAGCTGAAGTCCCAGGAAGACATCCTCTCAGTAGGAAGCCTAAACAAGTCCTCACAGGTTGAGCAATGGATCCATGGTCTTCTAAGTCATTTCTGGGAGCAAAGCTATGAAAATTTACTGTTTTATCTTTATCATTACCAATTATAAGGGTGAAACTGACTGAGCAAGAAAGGTCAAAAATTATTTTGTGTGGGTGAAAATTTCAGGTGAAAATTTCCCAGGCATAGAGGATGAATAAATTTCACTGAATGGTGGTTCTGTTGTGATTCCAACCACAGAGTCAATGAAGGGAAGAAAGAACACTGAATTTTTGTTGCCTGTCGTTAATATTTATGTTGTAAATTAATGCATTTTTCTAATCTTGTTGCAAAATAAGAGAAATGGCAGGAACGAAGCACTGTATTTAGAAAACTGATTTGTTCACATTTGAAGAATGCAGAGAAACATAAAATTGTGCAAATAGGCCAGCAGCTGAGCAGGCTCACTAGGTAGTATGTATATTTTCCGTATGCTCCCATTTCTTTTTACGTGATCTTGTCATAAACACCAGGTAAGGGAGGACTAGTACACTCATTTGTAAATCATATCCTGTAAGTTAGAAGTGACATCTACATTTGAGACTTTCTAATCTAAATTGAACAGCACTCAACCCTTACAGTTCATGGGCCTGATGACAAACACTGTGGCATTAAAAAAATAACTGCCCGTTGATTTATTTTGGAAAAACCCTTTATATTTTATTCAGAAGTGTGCCATCATATTATTTGTGTGTTTTGCATAAAACATGGGAACTCACTTCATCAAGACAAGGAATGATCTTTCTGCTCACAGAACAAACCCACAAGCAGGAGCACTGTGCATTTGGTGTCCTATATTGTGCCAATCATAGGGGAAACATGAACAAGTACAATATCAGGATAAAAAAAATGCTTTCCTGGACTCTGTAGTGGACTAAAAAACTCACAATTTTTTCCCATCGCAATAAATTAGATAAATTCATTTTATTATATTCAAACAATGATGTACTAGACAATAAAAAAGAAAGACACCACAGATACAAGATGCAACTTGGATGAATCTCCCAGACATAATAATGAGGGAAAGAAACCAGACGCAAAAACTATGTTCTACATGATTTCATTTATAAGAAGTTCAAAAACAAGAGAAAGCAATTCTAGCTGGTAGGGCGATAGTTACCATCGATGGATGTACATGGGAAGGGCTTTGCCCTTGAAAGAGCAGGAAAGAATTTGGTAAGGCATTCAAAGTATTCTACATCTTAATCTGGATGTTGTCCACGTAGAGTTTGGATAAGTGACAATTCCCTGGGCTCTCATTTAAGACCGAATGTAGTTTATACCTCCATAATAGCAATCACCATTATCACTGCCACAGTATATTTAAATCTCTATAGTCATATCCTAAGCCTGGTGCACACATAGATAAATTCTACTTCTTAAGCCAGTAGTTTGGAGTGGAACAAAACTTCTCTGTTTTACTTTTCTTCCAACTCTCCTTTCCCACTTACTTCCACCCACAGTTGATTTTATAGAAAGTTTATTGCTTTCTCTTTTGCCTGACTGCCACCACACTGCACAGGAGTTCAATCCTTGGGCGATTCTCTTTATCATCATTTTCTTTGGGTCTCAGTGCCTCCAGCAAGATTTGTTTGTTTCTCAATGCAGAGTGGAACCAGATACAAGGGTTGGGTGGATTCCCCGAGGCTCAAGGCAGCTCCCATCAGGCCTGTCTATGAGCCATCTACTTATAGAGGATAGAGGTCTCTAATGAAGACAAATTGGACAAAGGGACCAGTGGTGACTTCTGCAATTCCAAAGGACAGCATGTAAAGGCTAGGTGATTAATGGGTCACTTTAAGCCGGGACAAGAGGTATACTTTCATCACTGAAGGATACAAAGTGATCTTTTGCCCATATAGCCCAGACTTGGAACCCAAGGATCTTCCTCATCACTAGCTTTGATACTCTGCACATGACAAGTAGGGCTTTGAGGTAAGGAGCTGGTTGCCCTGGTGGGCAGTTTGGCTCTAGTGCCTTGGTCAGCTTTCTCTTTGTTGGGACATAATGCCTGGTAGCTGCAATTTTCAAGGAGGAAAAGTTTATTTTGGCTTATGTTTCGGGAGTTCCAGTTCATGTTTGGCAGGCTAAAACACAGAAGCAACATGGCGCAGGGCCTGGGCAGAGGAAAGTCGCTCAGTTCATGGTGCCCAGGAAGCAGCCACTGAAATGTGGGGAGGACTTGGGGAGGGTGGTAAACCCTTCCAGGCCACACCCCAGGCATGGATCTCTTCCAACCAGCTCCATTCTCCTAGGAGCATGTCAGCTATAAATCCCCATAGTCCGGTCACATTCCAAAAGCCCTGCCTCTGGGCACACACAGCCCTTGGGGGATGTGTAGATCGAAGCTATAATGTTCATCTACAGAGATGCTGCCAGGAAATTGGGAACTGGAGCTTGCAGCTGAGCACCAAGAGGGGTTCAGAGATCTACATTCCAGAGAAAGCTTCATAATTGGGTCAAAGCAGCTTCCTCCACCAGAAACAGTTCCATTTACCTACGTCTCACTCTGGCCCATTTTCTCTGTGCATGCAGTGGACACTCCAGAAGGTTGTTGGGCTTAATACTTTTAGGGATGTAAAAGCTGACAGGCAGTCTATATGGCATGTGGGCCCCAGCATAGGGTTGCTATGGAAGCTAGAAGAAAGGGGAGCAAAATCCAATGGTGCAGTTGCAGAAGGGACCTTCCTAGGGCCTTCCTGAAGTTTTCCATGGAAGAGAGCTCGCGTAGGACATCTGCTAGGGAGCCAAACCAACCTCCTATCGCAGAGATGCTCACAGATCAAGCACAGAAACATTCATTTCTCTACTTCCTTCCTATCCAATATACTGGGGGAACTAGGTCATGGAGTGGAAGTGGTAGTCGTAGGGATCAGAGCAGAGCAATGGCCAGGAAAGTGTGGAAGGGCCAGATCCTGTGCTGCCAACTCCACTCCAAGGACTAAGAGACTCCCTGGGGCTGCAATGGGGACAACAGAAATTGAATTTACATTGAGTTCGAGATGATGATTCAACCCGATCTAAGTTCTAATACTGAAAAATTATCAAATCTGCCCTAGTTGGAAGCATTGGAATATCCTTGGCATACTTTCTATTCTTACTCTCCAGCCGTGCTCACTGTAAATCTCTCCAGATTGTCATTCAATCTGTCACAGCCCTGCTCAGCATCTTCCAACAGGCACACATCACACTCACTCCCCTCCTTGTCCTTACAGGGTCGGCCTCCACCCCCACTTTCTTTGTGAGTCTTGTTCTTCTCAGTCCTTACCTCAATCTCTCCTTAAATGTGCCAAGCATAGTCTTGTCTTGGGATGTTTGCTCTTCCCACTGCTGAACACACTTCTCTTTGGGTATTTGCATCTCTCTTTTCACTTGGGTTCTACCAAATCAACTTGTCCTTAGAGAGGCCATCTCAAGCCCCTATCCAAAGTAGCAGCCCACCAGGAAGCCTTCTCCTACCCTCCTCGCTTTTAGTTCTACTCCGTGTTACATGTTTCTAATAAGCCAGTGTCTGTCTCTTATGATAGTAGCTAAGCTTAATGGGGGCAATAACTTTGTCTTTGTTTTATCTTAGTGTCCTGAGAAAATAATGGTGTCCAGCTCATAAAAGATTTCAACCATACTTTATTGAATAAGGACTCATTGAGGGGAGGGAGAGAGACCTTCAAGGGAAATGAATTGAATGCTAGGATTTAGAAAAAAACAAAAAAACAAAAAAAAACTAATGTTTATATTCCAATAAGTAGAGATTCATTTACAAGCTATTAGGTTGAATATCCAACATAACAAAAGACTGCTGCGATTTGACTTACCAGTTTATGAAACATAGGGTTGAATCCAGAAAGCTTTGTGTGAACTCTAAGGTAAGGAGCTAGTTTTATGGAAGTTGGTGTATCTGGTATTTGTAAAAAAAGACCCTTGTATTTTGCAACTGCTATGATCAAGCATGAGGTTTATTTTCCCATGCTTTGAATCTGTACATGGATTTGTGGCTTTCTTTAGCCAACAAAACATGTATGTAAAACATGTTACTTTCTACTGTGGCTTGTCTTCTGCTGCTGGGAAGTAGGTAAAACAGAAACAGATTTTCTTACTTGATGGCAGCCTGAACTGCTAATTCAGAAAATAAGAAATTAATGGATAATAGCTTTTTGAAGCTACTAAGCTATTGAAATTTTGGTGTGTTTGTTACGCAGCAAAGACTGATTTAGTATGAGATATGTACTAAGCTAGGCTCTACCACTAGAAACTCTAAAATCACGTAGATGACTGCTTCCAGCTCCTCTGTCTACAGAAAAATGTAGCACATACGAAAGGAAGCACAAGAGAATTGGGTTACAAGCTAGCTGAACTATTTACTGGTCATGGAACCGGAGGCAAATGCTTAACCTTTCTGAACCTTAGTTTTCTCATGTATAAAACAGAGAACAGGCCTAAAGGATTACCCTTCATCTCTGGCTGTTCCAAGTTTCATCCAAAGTTTAGCAATATCACGATATATGGAAACTTGTCAGAAGTGGAGAATCTCAGGCTGTACTCTGGACCTGGTGAATCAAAGTCTGCATTTTAAGCAGACAACGTGTTCTCTGTGTATCCACTCCTGCTTAAGAAGCACCAGCTTTCCACCTGACGTGCGTCACACCCGCCATCTCCTACAGACGCCACACAGAGTAAAGATCAGCCTCTCCCTGGGATCTGTCTTTGCGTTCCAATACTCCAGAGAAATTTGATCCAGTGTATTTTTCTTGGCTTCCTCACAGGCAGACCGGATCAGCGACTGAGGAGCTAAATTTCACGGTACAGCTAAAACCACAGCCTGGGTAGTGGTCAGTGGGACCTCAGGTCCCTCCTGCTTAAGGATGCCCAACTAGTAAGCTTTTAAAGATTATTTTCCACTCTTGGCTCTATCTGGAGGAGACCAGTCTTCTAGCCTTTTGTTGCTCCAAACCCTGGGAGGCTGGATTAGCGCTTGTGGGTTCATTCCCTCTGCATTTCTTAAGCTACCCGCGCAGGCTGGCTCAGCTTCCTCCTGACCAGCCGGACGGCTCAGGCGGCGGAGCATGCCCAGTGCAGCGGCGAGCGCGGGCCCCAGTCCCCAATGCGCAGGTGCCACGTCTCCGGGTTTTGGTGGCCGCCGGGCTGGAGAAGGAGGCGGCGGAGCGCTGTGGGAGGAGGGAGCCCTCCGGGAGTCCTGGGGCAGCTCTCTGAGGGTCCTCACAAAGGGTGATGCTACACAACACCGTTAGGGCCTGGGTGTGAGTGGACTCGGAGGCGCAGGCCAGTGTCGGGCAGGGAGAGGCGGAAAGCGGCTGGAGCAGCTCCGAGGCTCGGGGACGAGACCGTGGGGGAGGGGCATGCGTTTCAGGTCGTACTTGGGGGAAGACTTTTTGGAACCACTTTTTCTGTTGGTGGTTTAGGGAAGCCTGAAGCCAGAGAGAGAGAGAGAGACAGAGAGAGAGAGAGAGACAGAGAGAGAGAGAGAGAGAGAGAGAGAGAGAGAGAGAGAGAGAGAATCCTAGTAGTTCCTAGTAGTACTTGCTTGAGGAGATTGTTTTACGGATGAAATGAATAAAAAGCTTCTAGAACAGTGCTTGGCGCAGTGTTTATTAAACAAAATACAAACAAATCGCCCACCCCTCGACTCCGGGCCACAACCGCGGCTCCGGGGCAGGGGCAGTTTTCTCCAGCCCTGAGACCCTCGGCCCACTGCCCGGCTCCCCGTCGAGGAGGGGGTCCCCTACTCCCGGCCCTGCGCGCGAGTGCGCCCGCTGACCCCGGGCACTGGGCAGGTGCTGCGGACCGCCAGGGGATCCCCCC
>NW_004524636.1:7785761-7793376 GCF_000260255.1 Octodon degus
CCAGCCGGGCGCGCCGCACTGGGCATGCTCCGTAGCCCGGGCAGGTTGGGGCTGCGAGGCAGGCGACAGCTCCGGCTCCGGAGCCGGGCAGCGAAAGCGAGGAGGGAGACTCGAGGGCCGCGGGGAGGAGCAGCGGCCACCGAGGGGCGGCGGGCCCGGGTCCGGGCGCGCGGAGCGCGGCGGGCGGTCGATTGGGCCGGCTCGGTCCGTAGGCTCCGAGAGGCGACCGCGGGGACCCCGCCCGGGGCGGAGGTGAGGACCGCGCGGCGGGGCGGGGGTGGGGGGCGGAGGCGGGCGGGGGCGGGGGGGGGGATCCGGCAGCTCCGGCGGCGGGGAGGGGGTGGAGGCGCCGCGAGCTGCTAGGGAGCCGCACGGCCGCCGAGAGCTCGCACACAAGCGCGCGCACACACGGGGTCTCCAGGCGGCGGCCGCGGCCGCATCCCCGGTGCAGCTCCTGAGAAGTGACAGGTAGGAGAAGGCGTTCAGGTCCCGCCAAGGATGCTGCCGCGCGCCCCGGCCCGCGGGCTTGGTTCGCACTCGGCGGGTGCGCCCCAGACGCGCGCGCACCCGGACGCCCTGCCGGGGACTCGGTGCAGGTGCGGGGTGGCGGCGCCCTCGCTCGAGGCAGAAGACCCCCGCCGCCCCTATCCTGTGGGCATCGCCTGCTGGGTGTCCTCACCCTGTCCAGACATTCACCTGCTTTGGGGCTCTAAATAACTCGGCTCGACGTGTATATGATTATTTTGGTTGGAAATAGTTGGCGCCGCGCAAGGCATGTAAATGTGTGTGCATGTGAATCTTAACCGCTCCCGGGGAAATCGGAAACGATGGACCATTTCCACTTCAAAGAACACGGACAGGCTCCGCACTCCTTGGAGACAGTGTGTGGGCCTTTTAAAAGCATATAGAGGAAGGAGACTAAAGGTTGCCTTACGTTCACAATTTTAAAGTTGCTTTTTTCCTTAGCCAATTAGATCTTGTCTATATAGTACGGTACTTCTGAGAGTAGACTTTGTGGACGGCTGGGCAGAAGTGTAAAAATGTGGAATTCTCCAGTTTCTATGTGTGCCTAAGTGCAACTTCACCCGGAATAAGAATCAAAGAAACAAACAAACAAAAATCTCGCTTTTCTAGAAACAAAAGTAAAATGCCAGTTATTTTTCCATCAAGATGCATGTAGTAGAGAAATCACTTTTTAAGGAGTTATTTTAAAGAGTAATTCTAGCTCTTGTTCTAAAGCAGTGTTTAAGGTTTAATCTTGGGCAAAACGCGTGTATATAGTTACCATAAATATATATGTATTTTTAACCATGAATCTATACGTTGAAGTTTCAGGTCTGTGGAGATGGGCGCTTAACAATTTCGTTGGATTTTCAACAATGACGCTCAAACATAGACAGCTAATGGGTAGCGTCTCCAAATAGAATTTGGAGTTTTCTCTTTCCAGAGACCAGATTCATAAAGTAAGCATGACTGAGAAAAAGCAACTGGTGATGTTACCTGACCATTCCCCAGGAAGGCTGAGAAAGTGTCAAAGGACACTCTGCTCTTTAAATAGAAGCATTGCGTGCTATGCATAAAAATCTGATTTTTAAAAATTTGTTTATGAGATCGTCTACTTCAAAACTATGCGATTGAACCGAGAAACTAGTATCTTGTAGTCTGCAAACTTCAGTGGCCTAAGTTACGGAATCATACAGAAGATCAAAAATCTAGCCCAACAGGAGCTGTGGTGTAATTCCTGACTATCTGTGTTATGTAATCTAGAAGGCTGTTTTTCATAGGACTGATTTACATAGCTTTCAGCTGGTATATTGCTGTATTATTTCATCCTTCTGAGCTGTAGAAGTTTAATAAATGACTGCTGTCTTGAGAGAACACCTGTTTTCATAAAAATTCACCTTTTAAGTGGAATCACGGTTTGATTAGCATGTTTGTGTGGATGCAGTTTTTGCTGCCATGACTGGTAATCCTTTGAAGGTAATGTATTGTAACACATTGCAAGGCGCCGCATAGCAGATTACTGATTGCATTTCCTTCCAACAGTATTATTACTCAGCCATCAGAGTTTAGTTTTGATTTAGCTTTGATGATATCACTACCCAACTCTGACTTAATCGCAGTGGAAACACTGTTCTACAAGTAGCTGTCAAAACAGCATTTTAGAGACTTCATTTGATCACTGAGTGCACATTTACATCTGTTGGAATAATTCTACCTTTATTTTACAAATGCACACCCACGCAGAAGAGCTTTAAAAATACGCTTTTGGAAGTTTTAGATTTGTGTGCCTGAAGATATGAGTGATGTTCAAGAACCTACGTTCTCTGGAGCTCAGGGTGAGGTGTTGTCTTGTGAGAGTGAAATAGAGTTTAGGAAGTCATAGGGGTTATCAAAAAGCTATTGCAGAATGGAGTTTTAAAATCTGTATCCCATATGAAATATTTTGTCCCCAGCAGTGGCTAGATTTTTGTACTTTTCTAAGAACATATCCAACCTTCCTCCAGGTTAATGTATTACTGCTGATTTTGACAACAGGGGACAATTATACATGGCAATCTCAATGACTGGCATTTTCCTATGGTGCTCCTAAGTCTGTTTTAAGGCTTGGTTTATTAAGAATTGAGAGAAAAAAAGACTAATTGCTTGCCTATGTGCAGCTTCTACCCACCGTGCAAGTTAAATTGAGGTGCAGCCTGTGCTGGTTTAGTTGAATGCAGCACAATGGCAGGCTGGTATGTGAAAGGTCCTGGCCCAGGGCAAGTTAGCTTCTGGGTTCAGTGTACTTTCATTCCCAGTTTTAAGACGTAGGTGATGGACTCAGATATCAGAATGAGTGAATAGTTGCTGCTGATTATTTTCTAAAAGCAATATGCTATCACCTTTGATTTTTTTAATTTAAAAATTTTGTGCTAAGATTACACTTTGAATTTGGGGATCAGAGGACACAGACAGTGCCATCGTGGGAGGGAAGGACTGTATGTATTTCTCATGTTTCCCACAAATGTCCGTAGCAATGAAAGCAGCTATTTCTTCAGAAGCAATGTATTCTTTGAATGTAAAACTATTTAGCAAATTGGGACTGGATTACTGTCATTTGTGACCACTTCTGAAGTGAAGATGAAGAAGCAGGTTTTTGTTTGCAGGTGATATGATGCAGGGTTTTTTTTTTTTTGAAATGGAAGAAATTTTTTTATTTTTTATTTTTTATTTTTTTATGATGCAGGTTTTGAATAAAGTGTCTTATCACCATGAGTCCCTATAAAATTAAAAACCTGTGCGTTTCATGTACAGAATGAGGTCAAGGACTGATGAAGACAAGTGAATGGTCTCACTTGGTATTTCATGCCCAGGCTGAAGTTTCTACAGTAGTTTTATTTCACTTCATGATATGAATTTGTAGACATATTAGTGTCTGTCAAAGAGGCTTATCCACTTCTTGTGAAATAAATATGGCTTTCCAGCCCTAATGGGCAACAGCAGTGGCCTGCCGTTTTTGCTGTTGGTGTTTAAATGTTAGCTGTGTTTGCAGGGATACTGTTAAATTCTCAGGGCTGTCCGATTCACATTCTCTTTCTTTCATACACAGGAAATAGAATAACCTTGCTAGTGTTCCATAGTGTTTGTTTTTCAGTTTAATAGTTTTTCTTTTGATAAAGACTCGCCCTTTCAAGTAGAAATGCTTCCTCCAGTTGTGATATTATTTATCTAGCTATGCTGTAGAGTGATATAAGTGTTTTGCCTGCAGGCTGTTATTCTTTAGTTCACCCAACATGAAAGTGGATGTACTTAGCCTACTGGGGGGGGTAGACCCAGGAAATAATTGATTATTGAGTGGGTGAGTCAGAAATTTGCATTCTTTTTGTTAACAGTTTTTAAGCGTGCTTTCAACAAGGCACCCCACAACAACTTTTATTCACAAGGCCTTTTTCACTGGATTGCAATGACTACCTCCATACTCTTCCTCCTCCTCCTCCTCCTCCTCTTCTTCCTTCTTTCTTGTTTCTTTTCTCTTTTTTGGAAATCCAGCTTGGGACCTTGTGCTTTCCAGGCAGGGTCTGTGCCACTGAGCTGAATCCCCTGCCCCCATACTCCACTTTCTAAGACTGGCTGAATACTCATGCCTTTGAATTCCTTTGCTCTGCTGAAGGTATTTAGCAAGTTCCTAGAGGAGATGAAAGTAAAATGCCAGCACAGTTAAATCTCAGCTAGGAGACCATTATGTTCAAGGGAATGAAGGGCCAGCTTAATTTTTACTTTCCCTGCATGAAGTCTTTTTACTTTTTCTTCTACTTTATGGAATCAAAGTAGTTGAAAGGGTCATATATCTGGAAGTTGTTCTCTGAAAACTTCTCTTGTCTACTACTTGTAAAACCTTCAATGAGGACCTCACACACCATGTGACCACAAGATAGTGTTATCTTTTTCCCTTGACTGGGAGACTTTTTCACTGATTTCCCATGATTCTTTGGGAAGTTGCACCTCTAGAGATACAAACACCCTTGGGCCTGGAGTCATTGCTTGAGAATACATTGCCCTTTTCAAGGTCTTTTTTCTGAAGAAAAATTAAAGAATGATTGTGGCTTCCTTGACATAGAGGAATTTGAAGAAGCAATTTACTTAGAAACAAACAAACAGAATTAACTTATAAGGAGGTTTTTCAGGGAGAACAGATCACAGACCACTCATTTTCACTTGCCATCTCCCTGTCTCCACTAAAACAGGAGCTTTTCTCCTCAGATCCATCCCATCAGGTTCTGTGGATCCAGATTGGTGGGTCCATGAATGTAGGTGGCAACTCTTGCTCCTGGGTAAGAAGTAGGACAAGTAATAGAGCTACTGCTAGAACTTGACATTTAGTGGGTTGAAAAGAAACACATGTATTGCTATGTGACTTTAAGACTTATTACTTTACTCAGTGTATTTCCATGTGGTTAGTTTTTAATCACACTTTTAATGATTTAATATCATGAAAACATACTGCAAAGGATCTAGAAAATTCTTCAGGTTGCAAATATTGTCTGTGACTCACAGAAGGTGCAAAACATTTGCTCTAGAAAAACCTGTCTTTTGGGGCAGTTGGAGGGTGGCAGAGGATGACGCTATGTTTGCTTTCAACAGTGTAAAGTTGTAGAGACCTCTAGGCCTTTGGGTCTGAAGGACCTGTGCCTGACTCATGACCATGTCCTGTGATCTTGAGCATCCACTCTGAGCATCAATTGTTTATCCTTAAAAAGCGAAAATAATCCTATAGACTAACATGCTCAGTGCTGTCCAGTGAACGACTAAGGGGACTGCGTCCGTGCTTGGTGCTGCTGCAGCTGCTGCTTCTATTAATGCTTCTGAGAGCGCTGCTCATCCTTTTCATTTGCGTCCATAGAGCAAATGACATTGATCTATCCATAGAAACCAGATAGAAGAGATAGCTTTAAAACCTTGAAGGAACACTTTTATACTGCCACCTTGTGCATATAGAAAGTTCTGGTGATCCCTAGAGCAACCACAAAGAGCCAGATCTTCTCTTGAACTAGCCTAACCCTATTATAACTGTGTTTGGATGGAGAAACTGAACATACCGCGACTACCAGGTTTGAAACTATAACTCAAGAGTCACAAACTGTTCTCAGGGTATCTGTGTCTGCCACCCAGGTGTTTAGAAAGACCACATTAAGTGATTTAGACCTGAAAGGAGAAAAACACACACTAGAAGACTGTGGGGATCACTGGTGGTCCAAAGGGAGCAACAGGGCTGTTGTTTTCCTGCCAGACTCAGTGAGAACACTTGGGTTGTTCGCTTTGCATGGAAATAACAATGGCAAAGCAAAACCTACTTTGGTCAAGCACTGAAGATGTGCTCTTTTACTGAATCTTGCTGCCAGTCTGTTTTGCTGGAGTGCTGATAGTTTCTGCAGTTTATCTTTGGGGAAACTGAGGCTTAGGGAGGTTAAGTCAATTACCATAGGGGGATAAAGATAGTGGAGTCTGGCTGCGCAATTGGCAGGGACCTTAGAGAGCAGCTGGACTTGTGTCTGTTCAGGAGCCCTAGGGAGTAATTACCCCTGGGGGCCACCAGATTCTTAGCAGGTGGGCCTGGGGTTCAGAGTTGCCTGTGCCTGTTCATTTTCAAGAGAAGAATGAACTCCAGATTTCATTGGAGTGTGAAATCGCATTTAAAAATGTTTGGAAATAACTAAAGTAAAAACAGACATGTCAACCCACCGCCAAACCAAACACGTTTGTGGAATGAACTCATCTCAAGAGCTCTCGTTTTGAGCCTTCTGTCAAATATAAGTGCTCAGAAATACTGAGTACTAGAAAAAGTCAGTAGCTTTGTTTTGTCTTTAGTTGTTAAGTTTCTCACAAAGGTTATTATGGCTATTTAAGTGTACATGGAATTCAGATCCTTAATTTCTGCCTGATTTTTTTCTCTTCTCCATTTTCCCAAGATATTAGCAAATATACAAGATTGAGAGAGGCAAGACACTATTTTTTCTCTTTTCTGTCATGCTCCTTTGAAAGAAGATCAACCTAGCATAGAGAATGGGTGGCTTCATGTATGGGGACATGGATATTCTTTGCCTGTGCCACTGATTTGAGATAACCAGTCACAAGATGTCCTTCCTGTGACTTGGTAGATGCTGTATTTGTCTGGAACATGTAGCATGGAGACCTGTTTCTGCAGGGCAGTGTTTCAAGGCGCAATCCACTTACCGGCCTTCATTTTTCTCTTCACTCTTACCTGGGGGATCCTGCTGGATCAGTTGAATGTAAGACTGCTAGATGGCTTCACTTCACATCTAGTGATGCACTATCCTTGGGCAAACCACCAATGTCTTCTCTGGATTTGAAGTTTTTGTTTTCAGTGGCTGTTAAAACCATGTAAGTAATACACTAATATGTTCCAGTTAAAATGACGATGCAGAAATGAAGAAGCAAAATGCAAAGTACTCTTTCCCACCTACACTCATCCCTGGATATAACCATGGGAACAGTTTAGACTGCCTCTTCCTACCCCTTTTCTATGCATTTATAATTATAAATACATATAAATGTCTTATTACATAAACTGGATCACACTATATACATATTTCTGTGGCTTGCTTTTGTCCACTTAACTGTACATCGTGGATATTTAATCATGTTGGTATGGCAGCTACCTGATTATTTCTAACATCTCATAGAATTTTGTCATATGCATATGCCATACTTAATCATTTTTCTAATTCGACCATTTCAAACTGAAAGATTACAAAGCTCTTTTTTTCATAAATCTTTAAGTATTTGTGTGAGAGTTTCTTAAAGTTAGATTCCAAGAAATTGAACTATTTGGTCAGAAGAATATACACATTTTAAATTTTGAGAGGGCACTGCCAAAAAAGAGCTTCTATCTTGAAATTTCTATCTTGTGTACCCTCAAGTTATGCACCTGTGTGTGACACATCATTCATGTGATTACACTGATTTATTAATTCACTTATATTTCAGTTGCATACAGTATTTGCAGGACATAACTTTAGAAATAGACCATGTTGGGGCCGGGGAGATGGCTCAGTGGAATATGTGCTTCCCTGGCAAGCGCAAGAGCCTGAGTTCAATCCCCGGTTCTGCAAAAAAA
>NW_004524636.1:7793476-7831118 GCF_000260255.1 Octodon degus
AGGGCTGACCAAATAGCTCAGCAGATGAAAGTGCCTGCAAGCAGATGGAGGGGCCAGGGTTTGATCCCCGGGCCTACTGTGTTGGCCCCACCCCCGGGGCATGCTGAGAGGGCAATTGAGACTGGGTGTGGTGGTGCATGCCTGTAATCCCAGCTCTTGGGAGGCTCTAAACAGGCAGCTCTCTATGAGTCTAATCTAGTAGTGAGACCCTGAATACCCTGAGGATCCTTCCCTAAAATAAAAGAAAGAAAGGAAAAAAAAAAAAAAAAAGAAATAGATCATGTCCTTAGAATTCTCTGAAAATGCAGTACTTAAAAAGAGTATACCAGCTAAGGGGCTAATGCAAAAAGCATTGACTGAAGAACTGTCTTGTATAATCAGAATTGAAAAATCTATTTTCTGATCAGTTTGGTTAGTTGTGATTCTCTAAATCTCTCCTAGCAAAGACAGGATGTAGTGAGAAAGGTCCTGTTCAGCCAGTGTACAACAGGAGTTGATATGGAACCTGAGACAGCTAAGTTTATTTCACTGCTGAAACCCTGCCCAACTGTGTTTGTGGCTTTACTTCTGATATGATCAACCTTCCAATCCAAATGTTCTGTATTAGTTGGTTAAAATAACGGCAGGCTGAAATAACTGGAAAGAATTGTGCCTGTATTGAACATGTTTAGATTTTTCCTAATCATTATTCTTTAAGTAATAAAATATAGCAAATATTTACACTATATCAGATATTGTATTTAATGGGGAGATGATTTAAAGTTTAGGGAGGGATATGCAAAGGTTACAGGCAAATATTACTGTGTTTACATAGAGACTTGACTATGTGGATTTTGGTATCTGTGGGGCATCCTGGAATAAAAAACTTGTCACTGAGAAAAAAACTATACTTAATTATGTAAGTGCCCTTGTTACCTTATGGTTAGAGAATCAGAATATTCCAGAACAATGCTGTCTTGCAGAGTTTTCTGTAATAGAAACCTGATGCTAATTATGATTTTTTTACAAATGACTTTTACATAAAGAACTATATCAATTAGAAATTACATTATATTTTCATTTAAAGAGACAGAAAATCTAAGCTACCAATTTAAGATTTTTTTTCAAAAGGGACACCTCTGATAATCATAATTGTTAACAATAATATAAAATCAGTGAATACTTTCCAAAATTTTATGACATTCACTATTGGAATTACAATCACCTTAAAGTATTAGAACATCAGGGTTAGTAAAACTTAGTGTGGATAAATGGCAGGAAAATGAAATTTTATTTCTTTTTTCCAGAGACAAATTTGGTTCTTCCATCCATCTCTCTAGATATCCATTTTTCAAGAAAAATTCTGGTTGGCTTGGCAGTGACATTCAAATTCTGGTTGTATGCCTGCAGCATGTTTATTTTTACAGCACACTGTGAATTGTAGAAATATGGTTGGATTCAGCTGTATTTCCTTGGCATAGAAACCTTGCATAGTCAAGAACGTCTGCGCTTGGTTGTGCTCAGGGAGGTGTTAGCATTTCACAGTTTACAGACAGTTCCTGTAATGTAGGTGAAAGCCCGATGGAGGGCACCACCTGGTCATTCTTTAAGCGTGTGTCTTTCAGGGCTCTTGTGCTCCAACCCAAGTCCTCTTAGGAGGGTGCAATAAAGTGATTGTTGAGAAAGTGTCTAGGCAGGGGAACCAGTCAGGTTCCTGTTGAGGGAGTGCTGAACAGGAGCCTTGCTTTGATGGAATGCTATCCTGACTCCAAGGGTAGGGGCAGGAAGGGGCATCTAGTTGGAGCTGTGTCCCTCTGTGGAGGACATAGTCTACCTGCACTATCTCAGCAGGAAAAGTGGGAAATGAGTATACTTGCCTCTGTCTGCTCCTCAGCTCCAGAGTCCATGGATGCTTTTCATTAGCTGAACCCCGACAGAAACCAGGGGTGAATGTGAGGGTGGGAAGGGTAACACCATGACCCACACGTGTGCCATCCTAGAGTGGATGTGGGCATCTTGACCCAGGGCAGAAAGGTCATCTTCGAGTTTCATGGAGAAAGAATGCTGCAGCTACAGTTATTGTTTTGAAAGTTGAAAAATGATCTGTAGTGTCACATTGCTGGTATTGGTAAGATTTGTAGAGAGATTTAGAGTAACATTTAAAAGAAATTGAGTGTCATTTGGAATGGATTATGTTTCTTAGGAAATGTACGAAATGGAAGACTTTATGTGTTTATCCGATGAATCAAAACAGTAGGCTTAGAGATAGAAGGGATTCATAGAATCTGTCACCATGGAGTTGGATACTTAAGATATAATTCCTTTGCTTTTAATATTTTATGAAAATATTTCATCTAAAATGTCAGATACCTGGGGGAAGAGACTTGCCGGAAATTAAGGTTATTAACAGTAATTTTCCTTCAAAGAAGTCAATTTAATCGAATCATTAGCATGACTGAGTACAAATACACAAGGTACATTTCCTATTTGTCTGAGATCAGCTCATCTCTTCTCTTGCTTCCTTGGTCCTGCTGACTGAAAAGGTGAGGACTGCTCTGTTTGGTTTGTGTACTTGTCCTGAGTGGATGGGCAGTGAAACTTGTTTGGAATCATAAAATCAGACAGCTGGAAGGAGTTCATCTCTTCCTACATCCAAATTTTATGGTATAAGAAGGAAAGACTCCAGCCCTTCACAGATACTCCTATGCAGATTTCCTGAGCTTGGCACTTTTGGGGAAATCACATCAACACTGCAACCTGAGGGAGCTGCGCTAGGTTATTTCTTCTCCTACCATCAGAGACACCCAAGGTTTCTGATTCTAAGGGTTGTCTTGTCTCCTGCGTAGTTATTTTCATGTATTTGGGGAGAACTCCCTAAGTGCCATTTTCACCACACACTCTTTGAATGATGCTCTGCGGAGGGCTCCAGGCTGCCCTCAACTCTTTTCATTCCATAAACTGTTTCTGTAGAAGGTGACTCACCACTTGTGCCATTCTTACACCCCCTAAATCCTCCTGTATCCCTGACATCCTGTCTGAGCTCCTGATCCTGCATGTCATCCTGTTGTCTGACAAAGATCTTGCCCCACAACTCCTACAAATGCTTGCAAATCAGTATCCAGAACAGTGGTTCTCCACTTCACTCCAGATCTGTGTCTTATCCTGGGTTCTAAGTCTCTGTAAAACAAGTCACTCACCTGTCCAGCTTGCCCTGTCCATCTCTCATTTCTGTCTACTTTTTTCCACTCTCCTTGCTGCCACTACTATTTATATCTTTATCCTTTCATGCCTTGGTTGTTCCAGGGACTTTTCAGTCCACCTTCTTGTCTCTTTCATTCATGTATTCTATTGGCATGAGAGTAAGCAGCACGTACTGTACCAGGTATAGAGTTGCAGCTCTTGACCTTGGGTTTATATTTTACTAGAGAAGACAGATGAGTGAACAGCTCCTTTATAAGGTTACGTCTTTGCCCCTTGACTCTTTCTTCCACACTCAGCTAAAGTAATTTATACAAAACAAAACCTATAATAGCATTACCTCTGAAATATTTCAACAGCTCTCTGTGGCTCTCAGGACTGATTTGTTGCCTTAGTTTACTAAATGCAAGCCATCCATAGCTTGTCCTCTGCAGTGAAGTTTCAGTTCCTTTTATTTGCATCACCCATATGAAGCTTTATCAAAATCCAAGAGTGCAAAGGTTGTGGCCACTCTTCCTTGGCTGATGTGCTACCCAAACTCTCCCTGTAGATGCGTGAATCTTGTGTAGGTCTTTATAGGCCCTGCATAGTTGCCTTTGCCTCTGTAAAGTCACCCTTGATTTCAACTCCAGTAAAGCAGGATGCCCCACCTCAGTCCTCAAGTTGAATGGATGCAAATTTTAGCTACCACAGAACTCTGTTGGAGAATGGCAAGATACGGGGAACATGACAGACTAAGTCAGTGTGTCTTCATTGAACAAATAAATGCCACCATTTCAAATTCTGCAGATAGGGTAAAATAGAGAAATAATGTTTAAGTAAGCAAAAAAGTGCCTGATTTGGGGCCGGGGAGATGGCTCAGTGGAATAAGTGCTTCCCTGACAAATGCAAGGGCCTGAGTTCAATCCCCGGTTCCGCCAAAAAAAAAAAAAAAAAAAAAGTGCCTTATTTAATATAATAGAGTCAATATTCCATAGTTATCTATACTTGGGGTTGCACAGTAGCAAAATGATCACTTTGGAAAAAAAGTAATTTGAAAACTCTGTATTTCTTATTTCTGCTAGTGGAAATCCTGGCATTATAATATATTAGTGTCTACTTCTAGAGGACAAATTTCCCTGAAGATAGTTCATCATTTAGCCCTAGTGGGCACACATTCCTGTTGTTTATTTTCTATTTTATGTGTTCAATTTTAATCAAATTTGGCTTATTTTCATAGTATGTTATAGCTTTGAATCAGAGAAATTTCTTTAATTCAAATATGGCTTGAAATTTAATCAGATTATTAAGTACAACTCTTGGTTATCTAAAATGCTTTGTATTTATTTTCTTTTTGCATTATTTTCAGAACGGCCTGTGAATATAGCAGTGCCAAACAGAGAGAGCTATTAATGAATTGAAGGAATCATTCTGCTGAATATTGGTTTTGAAAGAGCATCTTTTAGCGTTCCATAATCGGGAGAGAGCTTTGTATTTATAATGGTTTGAATCTTGTGAAAAAGCGTCGTGAAAGTCTTAACTACCCCACACCCAAGGTTGAAGTGTTGATAGTGTTTAAGAAGTTTTCTGTTTTTTGTTTTTTTTTTGCAACTGGCATTTTTTTTATTTAGCAACTTTTTAGAAAAATTTATGTTAAAAAATTACTGGTTGGGTTTGTTGATTCTTAAATATGTCATTATTCAAGTTTCAATAGAAACAGCATTTAGGAGGGATACAGTTCAGTTATTGCAGCTGCTGAGAAAATACTTCATGTGAGCACTTGGAAACACAGAATATTTCCTTTTATTTAGAGCCTTTTTGGACCTGTGAGGCCCTCTGAGAATCATAAGCCTGGCCTCATTCTGTCCATTTCTCATTCCCTTTGAAAGGATTTCAAAGTTACTGGTTAAAGTTTCTCCTCATCTGCTATAAGTAACATACGGGGATTTGTTGTGAAGCTATAAGAGGAAAGGAGAAAATTTAAACAGGTAGAGGGTGGGGGAATTAATACCTATTCCAATAGTAAATTTGCTAGAACTAGGCTCTTCTGAACTGTTCATTCATGTATAAATTTTTATTTTCTGAGCTTGAGTTTCATAAACTGGACAGACCAACATGTTTCCCATAACAGTTGATGACCGAGAGGAATCCATTCCTTGACCAAGAGCCCTAGATGTCTTTTGAAAACAGGGATTGTTCCATTTTTTACTGAACCAAGGTGATCCTACCTTTGTTAAGAGAACATTAATTATCTGGAAGGTATAATACATTTCTCAGTTGGGTTTCTGGTCTAGAATATTTCATGATACTTTGTGCCCATTTCCTCTTTTTTTTTTTTTAATTTTATTTATTTGTGTGTAGGGGGAGCAGCTCAGCCCACCAGGGGGCGCGGCTGGCTGGTATGTGGTGCTGGGGGATTGAACCGCGGTCCCTGTGCTTTGCTAAGCTTGTTCTAAGTAGGTGCTTTAGACCACTGAGCTATCTCACCAGTCCCCCATTTCCTCTTATAAGTGGGAGCAGTTCTTTTTTTTTTTTTTTTCAGAAGGAACAGGATGCTAGAACACAGGTACTCCCAAATCACTGCTTCCTACCTGCATGAAAGGTGTGAATCTCACAGGCTGGATCGCCACCCTCTCTGTCTCTCTGTCTCTCTGTCTTTCTGTCTTTCTGTCTCTCTCTCTCTCTCTCTCTCTCTCTCTCTCTCTCTCTCTCACACACACACACACACACACACACAGAGGCAACACTTGGATATGGTAGGCACTTGAGCCACACTCTGGAATGGGAGACGTGAAAGGGCACACAGAAGGAAGAAATGGAGGCAGTTCTTGAATGTAGCTGTCTTTACATGGTAGTGTTGTGATTTCCCTCAATATTTTAAAAATCAAGCCAAAAATCTCCTGTCCTTTAGTCTTAGGGAGTGTGCCGAAGAGTGTTGGAGCACAACCCTATTTCATGCTCTCAGCAATTCTGCAGGGGAGGTGTAGTTATTAGCATTTGACAATAAGACAGCTGAGTGACTAAAGCATTTATTTAAACTTATCTGGTTGATCAGTGGTACAGACGAGCTGCAAAATAAGGCTGACCTGAATTGATACAGCTCATTTGTGTCTGCATATGTACAGTGGAAAGGCCACACAAGGACACAGAGCCATTATCAAGCCCAGGAAAGAAGCTACAGGACAAACCAAGCTTACTGGCTCCTTGGTTTGGGGTTCCAGCCTCCAGGAAATAGATTTATGTTGTTCAAGCCTCTCAATTTTGTGTATTTTTGTTGGGCAGCCACAGAAAAGTTGTAAGTAATTTAAAACAAAACAAAACAAAACAAAACAAAACATCAGCATGTGGTGCTGGCCCTGACCCTGGGGCGCCCTGAGACAGTGATTGAGACTGGATTTGGCGGCCGGGACTGTAATCTGTGGTTTAATCAGAGGTTGGGAGGCTGAAAACAGGAGGATCACTACTAGTCTGATCTGTAGACTCTGTACTAAATACATAAAAACAAAAACAAACAAACAACAAAAAACTCACAATGAAATAAATGATTCATTAGTTTTACTTTTTCCTTTTGAAATAACTTTTTGAACATTGTCCCTATGGTACTACATAGAATTATTCTTTTTTATTTATTTGGTGCAGAGTCTTTCTATGTAGCTTGGACTTGTAGTGATCCTCTCGTCTCAGCCTCCCCAGCCCTGGGATTATAGGCGTACTTTACCACGCCCAGTCTTGGTGCCCAGCTCAGTGTGCTGGGCAGGACCAGCACAGCATGTGGAGCTGGGGGTTGAACCCTACCCTAGAAAGCAGGTGCTTAGTCCACTGAACTATCTCGCTGACCCTCCACATAGTTATTCTGTTTACTTGTTTATGTCCTATCCCTGCACACACACACACACACACACACACACACACACGCTTGTGCACACACATGCATGCACACACACACAAATGCATGAAATCACACAGGTACACGCTGAGCTTACCCAAGCTAACATTGCTGAGTTTTGTTTTGTTATTAATGTAGCACAATACTTAACATGCCATAGGCACTATATACTGGCTTATTGAATAAATTATTTAAGAAATGTAATGGGCATTTCAGGAAAACAGAAGGGTCAAAGTGGACAAATGATAAATAATAAAAATCGCATATACTTTTCCATCATTTCAAAAGAAGAATTTTGGCATTTGAATGTTACTCCTAGCTTCAAAAAGGTGGTCCTTTTCTTCAGTTGGGTTAGATAACAGAGTATTAGCTTTCCTTGAGTTTTTATAGAAGTAAGCTTGTGTACAGGTAAAAGTTAGGTAAGTCATGTATTTCTTTTAGTCTATTTATTTTTCCTTTGAGAGTTCCCCACACTTCTTTAAGGAGTGTTAGAGAAATTACATGAGCTTAAATCTTTTTCTATAATTAGGAACTTGAATCTGTGCCTAATTTATAGTTTGATAAATAATGTGTCCTAGTTGAATTTCTCTACCAACCTAAGTCCTAGGGTAGTTTTTCTAAAATGAAATAGCAGTGTTTTTGACTTTTCTTTCTTAACATGTTAATAGTACTCCAGAAAATACTTCAATTTCTCTTTAGTTAGTTGGTACTTTTCCTTTGCCATATTTTGTTTTCTGTGAAGAAATTAGCATAATGCTTTCATTAAGTGTAATACAGTGTTTTGCCTGACTTGGTACCTGTCAGGGGGAAAACTGAACAGCACAATTGAGATACTATGAGTTATTTTATTAATTCATAAACAAATGACTGCTCTAGAAATAAAATATTTGTGAAATTGAGGGTATAAAACAGTGACTATAGCAGCCACACACTTACTGTTCATTGCATTTTTGAGTGGGAATTCTGGATATAAAGACATTTTAAACAAAAAAGCATTTCAGTATATGCTTTAATCACTAAAGAAATACGTTATGTTTTCTTTTTCACAATGGCATTATTCAAATGAACTTTTTAAATGCTATAGTGCTATTTCGCTAGTTAATTCATGTAGGAATTTAATTGTGTATTTGTTTTGTTTAAAACATCATCCAGGGGCTGGGGAGATAGCTCAGTGTCATAAGTGCCTGCTTCGTGAGCACAATTTCCTGAGTTCATTCTCCAGTACCACAAATAAATAAATAAACAAATAGATAAATAAATAAGTCGTCATGCAGAATCTGACATAGCTGCAGTATAGAATGAGGTCAAGGCAGTAGGGCATCTATTTCCCTTTGTGTCTGTGGATAGAATCTCAGTGATCCACATGCACTGATACGGTGATTTGAATAAGTTATTACCTGCGTGTGGTTTTTTTTTTTTTCCCAACAACTATAATTTATTCTCAGTTTCTAAGTCGGGTAGCCAGCACACAGTAGGACTTCCAAATACATTCTAAAATTAGTATGTAGGATGAGGACACTGGCCACATTGTGTTCTTCTGCTTGTCTTCCTGATTTAATGTTTTTCTTTCTCCTATTTTGGGTTTGTATGTGTTCTGCTGTTTCTAAAACTGGTATCTAAGCAATGCATTTTTTAACATTAATTATCAAGTTCTGTCTTACTCTTAAGTTTCATGTGGTTATGTAAGGCAGCATAAATGGGCATTATCTACCTTGCTGACACCTACTTTCCTCAGTTGAAATTACATATTGACCTTGACTGTAACACTGACATAAGATAATTGACTAGATTCTGAAAAGAGAAAGCCTAATGTGATTGGAAATTCCTATTCTATAGCGTCCTCAATTACATAACAAAAACAATCGAGAAAATTGTTAAAACCCTTGAACAGGCATTGCCCTTAGATAGCATAAACTTATCCATGGGAAACAGTTCATTTTCTGAAGAATTTTTTATCGTGTTAAAGGTTGGACATCTAGTCCCGAGCATGTACCTCTTTGGTATAACCCCAAGACACAGGAAGAACTGTCTATTTCGTTGGACAAAATGCTATGCTTAAAATTTTATTTTTTGTTTTATTTATTTATTTGGCGGAACCGGGGATTGAACTCAGACTGTTGTGCTTGCCAGGCAAGCACTTATTCTACTGAGCCATCTCTCCAGCCTACAAAATTTTAAATTAATTCATTAATCAGTTTTTATTATTACACATTTGTAGTACATAATGATTGCGTGTACTAGGGGAAGTTGATACATATACATAATGTCTGAATTTTTTCTCTTTTTTTTTTTGAAGAATGTTTGAAAATTTGTTGACTATATGATGCCTCCGTACAACGAGGGGAAATAGGAATTAAATTACCAATGAAACTTTTACTGTGCTTGGCTTGCTTCCTTGGAGCTTTCAACCCTAGAAAGAGTGAGCCAAAGTCATCAGGACGAGAAAATGTGATCATCTGGCTGGGGAGATAGCTCGGTGGTATAAACGCCTGCCTGGCAAGTGCAAGGTCCGGAGTTGGATCCCTGGAACCACATGCCATGCCATCCATGAGGAACCCTAGGCGTGCTGTGCTGGCTGCCGAGACCGGGCGTGGTGATGCACGCCTGTAATCCCAGCGCTAGGGACGCTGAGATAGGAGGATCACAGTGAGTCTGAGCTGCATAGCAAGAACCTGTCCCAAATCAATCAATCAATAAATAAATGATTTTTTGAAAAAGAAAATATGAAATACATGAAACTCATGTATCTAGATGGAAAAGGACATATTTTATAACTGAAAATCCAGTGCAGAAAATACCTCTTGAGAGTTAGTTACAAGTATCATGCCAACATATTAGGCAAGAAACCAACATGTATTTGAATATCCTGAAGAGGCCAGGAGCTCCACCAGAGCCTCTTCCTTGGGAGGAAGTGGCGTACCCTGGGATGAGCCTGGTGTGGGTCCCCACAGTGCTACTGAACGATGGATGATTGTGGCCCAGATGCACACTTCCTCTTCCTCAGGGTCACCGTTCACATCTGTCCTAGCATCGATCAAGACAGGTGGTCCTGTCCCCACTCTTCAGATAAGGAAACTGTGGTACATGGAAGTAATTTGCTTAGAGGCACACAAGTGGCACACTGGGGAGCTTGGCTTTGGAGTCAGGGGCCCCGAGAGACCCCATCGTTCCTTTCCTGTTTCTCATGGCTTTCTCCAGGGATGTCCCTGCATGGCTGTTTTCCTGCTGAGTCAGTTCAGGCTAGGGCCTTCCTGATATAAGAAGGCCCTGAGAAGTGAGATGGGAGAAGTGACTTGAGGCTGGCTAGGTGGGTGTGTGTCCTTTGAAAAGTCATGTCATTGTTTTCTGGGTTTCTTTATTTAGCAAGTAAAAGATATAAGTTTGAAGAATTCTTTTTTTTTTTCTCCAAATTAACCGTTTTTTATAAAAATTATTTATTTATTTATTTATTTATTTATTTATTTATTTATTTGGTGCAGGGTCTTGCTATGCAGCTCAGGCGCATAGTGATCCTCCTGTCTTAGCCTCCCCACCACTGGGATTACAGGTGTGTGCCACCAGACCTGGTTTCACTGGTTGGCACAGCACTCCCAGGACAGGGTTGGCAGGGCATGAGGTACCGGGGATCGAACTCAGGTCCTTGTTCTTGCCAGGCAGGCACTTAGACTACTGAGCTATCTCCCCATTCTAAGGTATCCTTTTATTTATTTATTTATTTATTTAGAAGTTTTTTTATTTATTTATTTGTGTGTGTGTGTGTGTGTGTGTGTGTGTGTGTGTCCAGCTCAGCCCACCAGGGGGCGGGGCTGACTGGCATGTGGTGCTGGGGGATTGAACCACGGTCCCTGTGCTTTGCTAAGCTTGTTCTAAGTAGGTGTTTTAGACCACAGAGCCATCTCACCAGCCCCTAAAGTATCCTTTTATTACCTTAAAAGTTTCCTCTTCATCTCCAGTGATAGTCTGTGTTGAAGTCTATTTTGTCTTCATGTTACTATTGCTAGCCAGTTTGACTTTCTTTTATTTACTGTTCGTATGGTATAACTTTTCTGCCTTTGCAGTCTATGTGTCAATGTTTAAAGGGGGTTTCTTTGTAGGAAGCATATAGTGATGTTTTCTGCCTTTTTTATCCATTCTGATAGTCTTTGCCATTTGAATAGAGTGTTTAGTCCATTTACATTTAAGTATCATTATTAATTATGGTTACATCCTGAGTTAAAGTTTATTAAGCCTGTTAAATATCAACTTAGATGTTTTATATCTTCTTAGTTTTATTTTAATTTTTAACTTTATGGAAAAAGTAGCCTTTTGTAGGATGGGTAATTGTACCAACCACTAACTTATTTGTCAAATGGGTCACTTTTCGTAAGATACAAAGAGAAAATAGCTTTATTCTCTTCCCCCTTCTACTGTGGATAATATTTTTGGCACATCTCTTAGGTTTTGAGTTATTTTAACATATTGGAATAACCTGATTTTTAAATATTAGAAAATGTTAATTGAATATAATGAAAATGTCCATTCTCTGATTCACTTTATGGTTTCTGTCCTTTTCAGTATTTAGGCCCAATCCCAGGCTTGGCGTCCAGTATTATGGAAGAAAAATAATTTCTAGTCTTACTCTTGCACTGTCCCCTGCTAGCTCTGGCTTCTCCAGAGTTGCCAGGGTACAAAACGGGGGCCTGGTTGCCAGGGCACTACAGCAGGTACCATGTGTATCACATCTTTGCTTTCTCATTCGCACCTTGCTGTGTTTTTTGGGGAGCCATTGAAATGTCCACTAGCACTATGATATTATTTGAGAAGGGCAGTGCCATCTCTCAGCACGCACTTATGAACTTTAGCTTCTGTCCTCTCTACTGGCGCATCACTGAAGTATCTGTGTACCCCATCTAGGCAGCCAGCTTGGGTGGAAACCTTATAGATTCACTCAGACTAGACTACTTGCATGGTGTTCATTTGGTCCAGGGAAAATGCACATCTTAACACCATTGGCTTTGAAGCCCACGTTGTTCCCACAGCCACTGAGCCTCTGACTTTGTTCAGTTATTGCAAGAAGCTTCAGCCAGGCTTGGGGACACCATCTTCACTTGTGTCTTAAGGAGCGTGCTATGAACTGTGACAAGGAGACAAATGTCCAGACAGGGAATGAAGTAGCCTCCTTCATTATCCACAGACCTATAGATGAGAGTTGCTTTTGGCACTTGGTCTAGTCTGGAAGAAAGGCTAGGAAAGACAACTTGAAAATTTGCTTTGAAGAGTCATGTACAAGGCAAGCTCTTATCGTATATACATGCTGGGGGTGAGCTCGGGACTGGCTTGGTCCTGAGCAGTCTTGTTCTCGTATGTGACCAGAACTTAATGATTGATGCAGTGAGACTTTAGCTCAAAATCTGAAAAACAATAAATGAATTCCCATTATTTATCTCTTTTAAAGAATTTCTGTCATTTGCTTAATAGCAGGACACACAGATAAGTGTTAAACTCAAGCTGCACTTACAGTCTGTAAACGTCTGCACTCTGAATCTGCTTTCTTTGTAATAACAAGAAACACTATCAAATAAATACTTAATTAATGAACTCTTACTGGGTAGTAGTCTCTGAGGAACATAAGAGTGACCAATTTAATTACAATGAGCAAGGTTTTACATTTTTGTAGCATTCTTTACTAATTTGGCTAAATAATTGGTCACTGAAGTGGAAAAAACAACATGACTGAATGACTGTTAGCTCAGTCAAACTAGTTGGTCAGGTTGGTCAAGGTAGACCAGACCTGCAACTGGGCTGACAGGCATGACTGCTGGAAATCTCTAAACAGTGCAGAGCTTTATTTTTATGTAGATATCTTTTAAATCAAGTATAAGCATTTTTTTTTAATACAGAGTTCTCAAAAAATATACACGTACTTTAGGCAAAGAAAGCTCGCATAAATTTCTTAATACTGAATTTATTGAGAGGGTTGGCCACATAGCTCAGTAGATTAAAGTGCCTGCAAGCAGGTGCAGGGGCTGGGGGTTTGATCTCCAGGCTTGCTGTGCTGGGCCCATCCCTGGGGGGGGGCAATGAGATGGATTGAAACTGGGCGTGGTGGTGCTCACCTGTAATCCCGGCACTTGAGAGGCTGTAAATGGGAGGATCACTAGGAGGCCGATCTACACAGTGAGACCCTATACACCCTGTCCTAAATACAAAATAAATAAATAAAAATTTACTGAGACATTATGAGATTCATGCAAACTTCAAATTCATGAAAATTTGAGATTCATGTTCAAAGTTTTACCTTTGAACTCTACATTATTATTATTATTATTGTTATTATTATTGTGTGTGTGTGTGTGTGTGTGTGTGTGTGTGTGTGTGTCTGTGTGTGGTACAGAGGATTGAACTCAGGACCTTTCCAGGCAGGTGCTTATTCTACTGAATTGTCTCCCCAGCCCGAACCTCTACAATTTTAAGAGGTGCTCAGTGTGGGGGCCATGAGCTTCTAGCCATTTATAAGTACATCAAATTACTGCTTGGGTAACATTGAGATTGCTGCACATGAGTTTTCAGTTTCTTCTCCAAGGGCTGGCAGTGTAGTGAATTTTCTGCAATATATGACATCCTCTTGGGTCTCCCATATGAGGGTAACAGCATTTGTTGAAAACACATTGTGCGATTTTTCTTTTCCTAAAGTATGTATTCATTTTTTGGCAGACTCTGTCCATATTCATAACTCTTTTTTGTATCATATAACTGTATGCATATATCATTGTGTACATATGTATGCATGTTTGTTTGTATAATGAATATGTATATGTACTTCCATTTATATATACATATATATGTATGTATAAGAGCTACTGTCCCATTACAATGAGAGATGACATAGAACGTAATTTATAATATACCAAACATGACAAGTATATTTTAATATTTGACAAAGTTGACACAGAAAAAGGAAAATTTGGATCAAAGCCTAGGTTTTTTCCTAACTTTTTGAAGCAAATATGGAAATGAAATGTACGTATCTGATTTTTAGTTAGCTTGCATTAAACAGAAAATAACTTCAAAATATTTAAATATGTAATTTTATTCCACTATCTGATATAATATGATAATGTAAGGAGTCATAAGTTGATTAGACTTAGTTAACGATATATTTAAAATTAGTTAAAGTGTAGCATTTGTACATTAATGCTGTGTGTGAGCAAAAACAAGGCTAAATCTCCTGGTGTCTAAGATTTTTAAAAATAACATTGGAGCTTATAAAAATGTTGCATAACCATTTCACAAACATTGGAGAATCACTGAAAAGCACAAAGAAGGCAGAAGTATCCTTAATCTAATCCTAATAGATAAGCATCGTACGCCAAAATGAGAAACACGATTGCTTTGTTTATTGATATTTTCTTCTATGAGTGATAAAAAAATTGCTCTTTTCATAGTGGACATTGCTTTGATCTGTATTTAATCAGGTCACTTTTTTCTTTTAAAGCTAAATCTCCTTTTATGTCTAGACTTTGCATGTACGAAGCTGTACCAAGACTGTGTCCAACATAATCAAAAACTGCTAAATATAACTCCTCGAAAACTTCATTTGTAGAATTGGTTGTTGCATAAGTTTCTGAGCTTTAGTCATTAAGATTACTTTAAGATGCAGCAAAGGAAGTGAGGAAACCTAGCTGGTGCCTAGTTAAGCATTGTTTGAATACTTAAAGCTCCTTTCAGTTCTAGCCCTGGAATTGGTGTGGCAGTTGATTTAACATGTGCCTCAATATTTTATATTAAAGGGGGCAGTGTTTTTTTTTTTTTATTATGGGGTTAGATGCAAAGAAGAATATCAATGCTTTTGGCCTATTTTTGGGGGTTCACTTTAAGTAAGGCAAGCACTTGTAAATGAGCCCTAATTTGCTAAAAAGCTTGGAGATTTGAGTCTAGATTTGATGAAGGTAAAGTCTTTGTGGAAGCACCCACTGCCTCTTTCTCTGGAAAGGTCATCTTTTAACATCACTGGCATTGGGTGAAGATTGAACATATTTCAAAATGACTCTGTAGAAGAAAAATTATGAACTCTATTTAATGGAAAATACTCTTTTGTTTGTATCTCCGGAAAGTACTGAAATAAATTATCAAAGAAAGAATATGTTTATCTTCCTAAAGGGAGTTGAGTCATTAATTGGAAAAAAGACTCCATAGTGAATTATGACTGTTTCTGAAGATCTGCAGACGGGTTAACCAGAAGTGGCAGAGCAGAGCGACTCGTGCAGGCTAACTCACTGCGGTTCATCTTTCTGCCTCTGCACATACGTCATAAACAGTGCACATATTGTGTAAAAATAATTACCAAATGTTTCGGGGGTGGAGAGCCTATTTTTTCTCCGTGAGAATTGATGAAGTTGTTAAATTATGCTTCTTTGGAACCATAACAGTTTATTTCATTAAGATATTTACTGGATAAATATTTTCACTAAGACTTTCACCAACTTCAAAGGAGGATTATTTATTCAATGAAAAGTGTTGGAAATTTATTTTAGTCTGTATACAATTTTTCCCCTTTTTGCATTGGGTTTTCCCCCTTTTGGTTAAAATGAGTACTTATTTTAAATCATGTTGATTGAGTTGACACCTAATACATACATAGAAGCAGGAAGTTATATTTGTGAGCACACGCAGAGACCAGTTGTCTCGAAGTGTGACAGGAGAGTCGTGGTGTTGGTCTGTATTGCATATGGGGAAGGGGCTGTCTGAGGCAGCTTTCCAGTCATTCTCTAAGCACATGGTGCAGGTGAGAGATAGCTTATACCTGACATGTTCTGGAATATTTTTGGCTGTGAATTGTGGAAAACAACAGCTTAAACTCACAGAAATTTGTCACACCTAACATGAAATGCAGGCTCAGGAAAGCTAAGCATTTGGGGCTGATAGAACATTTCAGAAATGCCATCAGAAGACCAGATTCTTTCTTTCTACTCCTTGTTGTTTTGGTTTTGTCCTCATGAACTGCCAAGGGAAGAGGGACTGGCAGTATCATGCGGATAGCCTTTCTCCCAGCCCTCTCTCCAGCATCTCCTTGGTGGAAACTGTGCAACATGGCTACCCTTGGCTGCAAGGTGAGTCTGGGAAACAAGTTGTTTTAGCTTGAGGGATCCCTTCCTAGCAGCGAATCACGGTGGTGGATGTTGGATAGCCCAATAATCAAGATGTCATCAGTTGGAAATTTTACTTTCATCAGTCCTAAAGGCTTTAGTCTTCAATTTCATAATTCAGTAAATAGATGTTGCTAATTCCTTCTTTCATTTATGTGACAAATATTTATTAAATGTGTAAGACTGCGATATATCATTCCCGAATGTAATAAATTAAGACCGTAAGTTATGGGTACGTGAATGCGAAACACCTAAGTGTGTACTTCAACTGGTGGAAGCTTCTCATAGTCCATGTAGTAAATTGTTGGAACTGTGATTTTTCAAATTGAAAACAACTGAGAGTTGTTTAGCTGACCTCTGCCATGTAACTCATTCATAGTTATTACCCACACACTCCCTTCTCTGACCCTCGATCCTTTCACCAATAAATTTGGAAGTCTGCCTCAGATGGCTGAGCTACTCTGGTTGTCCCATAATACTCCCCTTTCCTTCCAGCTTTTATCTGCTTACCCACTAAGTCAGACCAATTTCCTTTTCAGAGTTTAGAATTTTTTTTTAATTGGAAAGAAAGTAGATTGTTTGAGGCTAGGAGAACTTGGAAAAGAAAATAGACAATCATAAACTATTTTCTTTCTTTTTAAACCATCTTATCTCATGTTAGAACTTGATGCAGGGTCTTCAGTATATTAGGATCAAAGTGAATGTGAGTTTGTTTTTATATATGGTTTGTCTTTAGAGTGGGCTGTACACAGCTACACACATGGTCTTTCTCCAAACTGTGCCTTAAATCCTGAATATTTTATGTCCAGGGTTAGTTTCCAGTAGTTGTGTCTTCCAGGGTCAGTAAGTCACATTCTGAGGCCAGGAGGATGATTTTACTTGGAATGTGATTTTCCTTGCTTGCTGTCAAAGCTGAGTGCTAGCCTCACATGACCCCTGCTTGTGTCTTGCACATTTTAGTCAAAGTTAGTGGTACTATCCATGTTGTACCCATTTTTTGCTGTCCACCAGGTACAGATTACTTAGCTAGCATAAGTAGGGTGCAGACCTGACATCTTATATCTGTTCTTTCAAAGCTTATTCCAATAAAGAATTTTTAAAAATGTTTTAAATTGTTTCCTTTTTATTTACAAAGATTTTGTCCATAAAGGAGTTCACATCTATAGTAATTATGTCATTCAATTCCTTGTCTATATTAATCAAAGGCATATTTACCATCAATTGTTCATAAACCCAAGATAAACAGTGTGTCTGTTTTGATATTTCTTTTAAAAGCAGGAAATTGAAATGGAAAGAGAGGCTTTGTTACTTTAAAAGTAAACGTATACTTTTGCTTTTTGAATATTGAAATGAACCTTTAAAGCCGTTGTGACGATGTTTATGAAAGGATAACTACAAGCTGTTTATTTCTCCTAGTGTGATTCTTGATGTTTTAATTTTTTGCTTAGAATAGCTCCTTATTTTTTTCTTTTCTTGCTGGGGGTGCTTGACAAATAGAAAAGTTGTGATATTTATGATCTATACATTTTTCTTTCAGTATTTTTATTGGGTGATCCTTTTAAAACTTCTTATTAAGGAAAAATTTATATATACGTTAAAGTGGCATAAATATTACGAGGTGCTTCCATGTACAGGTATTAAACCATGATAAACACACGACCACATTCATCCCTCATGCTCCTTATCAGTGACTCCAGGCAGATTGGACTGAAGCAGAGCCTAGATTTCACACTATTTCTTGTTGACCTGTTTTGGACTGAAGTCTTGCAAATAGCTTCCTTCCAGTTGTGACCATGTCATAGATCGTGGCTTGGCTCAGTGGGCGTGCGGTGACCCCTGTGTCTGTGTCCACCCTCTGGAGGCCTGTCTTACCTTTCTTTTGTTATCAGTAGTTACCTACAACTGTAACTTCAGGAAGTAGAATAAGCAGCTCACTGTATTATACCCTCACTGTGGTACACATGGCATGATCGAAAAACATGGGAAACGTATGAAAAATAACAATAGTAGAAGACGTATTGTCATTAATGCCTCTCAAAGTACTCCCCTTTTTTTCAAGTGCTCTGATGCCATTATTAGCACTTTCTGTTTGTTTGTTTGTGTGTTTTTGTGGTGAGGGAGATCGAACCCAGGGCCTTGTGCATGCAAGGCAAGAGCTCTACCACTGAGCCACATCCCCAGCCCCAGTTAACACTTTCTCAAGCAACGCCAGAAGTTTAGTATTATAAGAGTCTTTAGCTGCATTGTCATGGCTGCCTCGATGGGCTTAATAGATTCACAATGTTTAACTTTCCTGGTGATTTTGACTTTAGGAAAAAAAGAGCCAAAAGTTGCAAGGTGCCAGATTGGATGAATAAGGTGGACGAGGACACACTGGGGTGTCTTTAGGAACCTGCCTTTCTGTCGGACAACACTTGGCAGCAGCAGTCACTCGATTCTTGATCTGTGCCTCACACAGACACACCATCAGTGTGTTCAGAGTGTGTGGGAGGGAGAATATTCTGAAGGAAATTCATGGCAAATTTTCTTTTCTAGAATACATTTTTGAAAATGTAAACATCCACTGTATCTTTTGATCACCCCTTGTGTTGTCAGTGAGGGAGCCCTAGGAATGCTGGCTGGCATTTTAAGTGATAAAAAGCAAGAAAGGAAAGACCCCAGGTATCCACCGTCTTTGGGGAGTCCCCGGCAGCGCTAAAGTTGCCTTGAAAGAAGGACGTACTGGAGTTAAGTGTGAACAAGATGAATGGAACACAGATCTGGCTGTTTGCAAATGTGGAAGTGGCTTCACATTCAGAAGGTGTTGTGACAATTCCTTATTTAAAGTTAAAATTACCTGTGTCATCCAGAAATAAGGTGGTAGCAGAAGGAAGCAAGCACAAGGTCAGAGAGGAGTCATCATTTGATGTGTTTGTGTGTGGGCGATAGGATTCTCCTGGGTTGGGGTACCCTGAAATCAATGACTTGGGAGTCAGTTTATATCACTGGATCTCATTGGGTCAGAATCCCAGATGTTAAAGCAAGAGACAGGAAAAGGAATATTATGGGACTGTCCTGCTGCAAGGTTGTATATGGTTAGTTTTTTGGACTTATGTGTAAACATAAGAAGGATATAATTCTTAATGCTTATTTTTAAAATATATTCTAATTTTTAGATTTTTTTTATCATATTCTGTAGGGACTTAAAGTTCAACATATCAATACTTGATGAAAAATACCTGTTCCATGTTATGCCTAAGATGTTTGATACTCAGACAGATAGTGAGGTTAAGCTTAACAGCCTAAGTTGTATGGTAATAACAATAAGCTTGTCTTCTGGATGGTTAACAACGTAAGTTTGCAGACCAAATTAGAGAAAAAGGAGGGCTGGGAGACGAGGGGCCGCGGGATCCTGAACAGACCCAGAGCGCAGGCCCGGCCAGTGAGTGAGACGATCCGGGCCCTCAGATTCTCATTCGACCCAGGCTGCAGGCCCAGCAGGGAACCCTTCAGCAGAACTCCCTGCAAAAAAATTGATATGTTGAACTTGCCGTTGTGGACTGTGAACTTATGTTAAACTAAGGCATTCTACTTCTTTGGTTGGTTTGAGTAAGTGGAGATAAAGTATTAAAATGGTAATCTACTTCAAGGAATTTTAATAGAAAGTCATGTAATCATATTTGTTAGTGACTAGATATTTCTCTATCATTTGTTTATTATAAATGTAATGTAAAATCAGAGGGATGCTATGATGATTTAATTCAATTTTGTTCACATAGTTGTAGTCTTAGTTAAGAAAAATAGAGCAAAGACTGGGCGTGGTGGCGCCTGTAGACGCTGTGCTAAATACATAAAACGAAACAAATCAAAACATAGAGCCCATTTAAAACAATTAATAGAGCCCAATTAAAAAAATTTCAACAGAAGGATAGAAGCTCATAGTTTTGTTCCTTTCTGAACCTTTACCATACATTCCAGCTTCTTCATCCCATCTTTGACTGGAAAAGTAGAAGCAGGAGTAGAATTTTGAACATTTATTTCTTCATTTAAACCAAATAAATTCTTTCAAAACATGTTATTGAAATAACTGTGAAGCAAATGCTTTGATTTTAATCTTGGAATAATTTCTACTTGTTTTTCCTTTTTTAAAATTTTATCCTTTGCTCCTAAGAAATCAAATCATTGGAATTAAAACGTGGAAATATTTCACTTATATAGCAATGAAGAAATTCTTTAAAGTCTAATTTAGGGGTCCAGGGATATGGCTCAGTGGAATAAGTGCTTCCCTGGCAAGCACAAGGGTCTGAGTTCAATCCCCGGTTCCGCCAAAAAAAAATAATAAATAATAAATAATAAATAAATAAATAAAATAAAGTCTAATTTAAAGGATCCATTTGCTTCATATTATAAATGAAGCCACAACAAAAATGAGATTATAGTAGGTCTTAGAAGTTAATCTTTGGTTCTTCTGTTTCTAGTCGATAGTGTTTCTGTTATCCCCTCTCAGGAAGAGACAGTTTCTCTATGATCTGGAACCCCAAAATGTGATCTTTTAGAGAAAGTGAGTGTATGTGTTTTTTAATTTGTGACTTAACTATTTTTTGTTATTAAAATTTATGTTATCTTGAATAGATTCTATGACAGACTATTTGAGAAAGTTTTTATGCCTCTGACACTATATGCCATTGTGTATTGAAACAACACCTCAGATTTCTCAATTCAATATTTGAATTTTCTAGACTTCTTAAGGAATATCTGTTTTGCGAGAAGAGTTAATATCCACAGCTGTCAGTGCATGTGATGTCTAATAAGTGAGTACCTCTCTGTAGGTACATTTTTAAAAATTGGAATAGATTCATTTTGGCCTCTGTTGATGAAATCTGTTCCTCTTTTTACTGAGTGACATCTTTCTAGGAAGTAGGAAAGTATTAAACAGTCCATAGACAGTATAAATTCTTACAGCTTTCATTTTTTTCCCTGTAGGATTTCTTTATCACAGTGTGGGTTGTGACTTGCTTAATACTTTATCAGCTATTACAAGATTGTGGGCATCCTTTGGCATCCTGTATCTTTCTGAGCTCCTGTGAGCTGGGCATTTGCTTTTGTTCTCATGTCATATTGTTTTACTTTCCAGCATCTACAGGTTGTCCTGTCTGGAAAGCTGTATTTGGGGACTTTGATTCTGATAAGAGGCATGGGAAGTACCTGTGGAGACGGGAAATCATAGGCATGTCTCATGGAGCTGACACCCCAAACCACAGGATCCCTTGATAGTTGGGGACTGTTCAAGATTGTAATGGTCAGGGCTAGCCTGCTGCCATGACCCCTAGTGTTACCTTCTAGTTGGCTCTTACATGGTGAGAGTCTGAGCTCTTCAGTCATTGTGGAGCAGAGAAGTTGCCACTTTCAAACATCCCTTTGTCATTGTATTTATAATCACAGATTTGTGAGGCTGATGAGGTCTTTTCTCATTTTTTTCTAATCTGCACAAAATGAACTTTTTGCTCATGCAGCTTGAAGACGTCCTTACCTTGGGAATGGCTTTATGCTCCTTTTGGACTGCTGCCAAAGGAGGTGCCTTTATTTTTATAAATCACCTGCTCACCTCCAGGTCGTAAAGAGGAAAACTGACATGCAGTAGATCATTGGAAATCCAATATGGAGGTGGGCATGTACTCTCATTTCTGAACTGGAAATAGAAGAGTTTTAAAGCTGAGACATGGTAAGACAAATGGAATCAGCAGTAAAACAGCATTTGGATAGAAACTCTACCAAGTGTGCTACAAAAGTGTACTTACAGAGACAACAGATGGGAAAATTGATCACAAATTCAGTTTAAAGTTGGACCTCAAAAATTTGCTACATTCAGATTATTCACAGTGAAATGACTACAAGATTATGAAGTAAATGTTTGCTTTTTTCCCCACTGCAGATTATTTCTTTAGACTTTGATTTCACAGAAATGTGAATTATTCCCAGACAGAGAGTCAGGATAATTTCTGACAGATGAGGAGGGATCAGAAGAGACCAGATGAAAATGTTACAAACATGGAGTTACCAAAATACACTTTTAGGAAATCCAAATTTTTAGACTTTGATGTTTGGTGAAACTAAAGTGATAATTGGGCCTAATTGTGAAATAAGTAATTTATATTACATGTTAGCTACCAGATATACATAGGAGGAAAAAAAAACCCTACATGATTAAGAGGCATTGGCTTGGACCACTGTGGTTCTTTTGCATTTAACTACCTCCCATCTAAAGCCTCTCTTGGGAATAGAGACCCATGTATCTACAGAAAAGTTGGACATTTAGAGGCATGGCCTTTAGAAAAGGGCTCACTGCAAGTCATCTTAACAAAATAGCTCGGGGGAAGACCCATAGGGGGCTCTTAACTTGTGTAGTTCACAAAGCCCAGGAGGCCTTAGAATACAGAACTCCATGGTAGTACCAAGGATTCTCAAATGTTAAGTAATTAAAGCCTTCTTTGTTAGTGTGTTTGTCAATTTTAGATTTATAAATTGATGCTTGTCTGAGGAAGTATATGTTAATGTAAAGGGTTACTGAATTAAGAGGCACTTTCTGTAACAATGTATTTTATTGTCAACAGGAATGAAAGCACAATTGTAGATGGATAATAGTTCTTATTGACATTAAAACCAATCCTTGTAACTGAACAAATGGAGAACTGTTGTTCTAGTGTAGAACCTAGAAAAGGTGACTCAATTGGGTTAGGATTGAATCAAGTCAGGGCCAGAGTTTTTAAACAGTTGAATACCTGCTTAGTTTTTAGATATTTGTGATTCTAGGGAAAACAGAATGCCATTCTTTCACTCTGTATTCTCATACCACAGTTAACATAGAGGACTTCTGACACTGTGCATGCAGGCCTTTCTCCCTTCCACCATGAGAGAAATCATTTCTGCAGAGGACTTCAGCCTGTGTCCTTCTATCCAGCTCAGATAAGCCATTCTCTTGCCAGGTTTGGGGGACCCCTCAGGCTGATCCCAGTCCCCCAGATGTAGAACCTAGAAAAGGTTCTACTCTTCACCGTTTGGAGTGCTAGTTGTGAGCCCCAAGTTGTGTTACCCATTCTTCTGACCCACTAGCTGTAAGTTCCTCCTGAGTCCTATTAATTTGCTAGAGTTGCTCACAGAACTCTGGGAATGCATTAAGATTGACTTGCTTATTATAAAGGATATTATTAAGGGTACAAATAAAGCTGTGCTTAGGGCGAAGCATGGGGAAATGTCTGGAACTCCCTTGCCACCCACCACGTGGTCCACTATATGCGAAGGCTCCTTGAACCCTGAACTCTTGGGTTTTTATGGATCGTTCATGGGATAGGCATGACTGCTAGACTTATAGGAGCTCAGCAGCACCTGTGTACTCAGGCCTCCTTGACTTCTCTGTATAACATTTCTTTCTTTTTGGTATGGGACAGGGCCCTTCTGGAATAAGAAAGACTGTATCCTCTACTACTGGACAAGAGTAAGTCAGAAAATTTCTCTAAGGAAAGCTCTCAGGCAGAAAGGCAGGGGTAGCTTACACTTTCTGTGGCTTGCTTTGGTGAAGAGAAATTCTAGTTTCTATGACTGGTCTTGGAGAGGATGCTATGAGAAAGGCACTGTGGCTGGAAACCACATAATAATACATATGTCACGATAACACTGACCACTCCTTCTTTTTTGTATATGGACCCCTTACAGGAGGCATGTATTCAACTTGAAAGATGCTTCTGCATGGCTAGAATTCCATTTAGTCATTAATAATTAGTCCAGGCTATTATTGCAACAAATGTCCCTCAGGGTGAGGCCAGTCAGTTTTGCAGACTTTCATTCAGTCTCCTCAGATCCAAAAAAGCAAGAGGTGTCTTGGTAAACATATGACTTCTCCATTCAGACACCTGATATAATTGAGCTAAGAGACACTGTTGTCTCTTGCTCTGAGCCTTGTTCCAGGTGTTAATGTAATATTGAATTTCCCCCCAATCATAGCCTGCTTACTCCTTCCTTTACCCAAATCTTCTATTATTCTTCTATCAGTGCCCAAGCTTTCCCCCCCATTGGAATGGACATTAAGATGAACCACTGGGCTGGAAGAGAATGTAGGCAGCCTAATGGATGCCTCTCCTGAATCCATTCCCATGCATATAGGGTGAGATTACATGGGGCAGAGCTAGTGGACTCTTGTTACCTTCAGGCAGTAGAGCTTTCCTCACTCTCAGCCCCATTTTTGCCACATGGTGTGAAGGGACACCCATTCCCATAAGGCCCTATAGAATTTGACTTTAGAGTTTAAAAATTTTGGAGTTTCTTGCTTCGAAATCATCCCTACTTACAGCACAGCTCTCAAGGCTGGGCCTTCTCTTCTTTTGGCTTTGTTTGAGCTATTAAAACAACAGTAGCCAAATATATTTTGCCTTTTCTTGTTAGCTTGCATTTCCTTATGCATCTAATGGACCCAGGATTGGGTCCACTTACCTATGGTAACTGATCTCAGTAGAGATGTTGCTCCATACCATGCAGGACCACTTAGCTGCCCAGGTATTAAAGGTTTCTGATCTCCCATCCTTTTGTCCTTCCTCTTACCAAATGTCACTTTCCTTTAACCAGGGCCACTCTAGCAAATCCCAGCTTGCCAACTGTTTGCCATGAAAAACAAAACATTTTAGGTTGAGTTGTTAGAGGAGGAATGTTTTTCCAAAAAAATTTATACAGTCCCATATCTTACGTGCTACATGGGCTAGAGGTAATCTTTGGGACAAAAATCATTAGCAGTGTGTGGTTGTTTAAATTTCCATGAAAAATTGCCTCAGCTAAGGTGGAATATTTGCCTACTAAGGGTTAGAGAGAGCCAAGCACTGGGGCAAAACAGCAGCAGCAGGAGCAGCAGCAGCAGCAGCAGCAACAACAACAACAACAGCAACAACAACAACAATGGATTTCCTAAACTCGGGGAAGTCCATCACTGCATGCAGCTGGCTGGATGAGAGTGCCTTAATCCTCATCACTTCCTAAACAGAAGTGCCCACTTTTGTGTTTTTCCTGACCTCAGCCAGCTGGTGGGAACACGAGCAGGAGCTCAAGATTGCCAGCCTGGTACTGTGGCATGATGACTCAGAGAGACAGATGGTGGCTTACAGTTCTGTCCCTCGCTGGTGTAGGCAACACCGTAATGACCTTGTCCAGAGCCAGCTGCAATGGCCAATGCCAAAGGCAACAGTAAACTGTTGAGAATAAAACAGAAACACTAAGGAAAACAGATTTTCTGTGTGCCGAAGGCCAGCCAGCTTTCCGTATTCCAACACACATCTCCTTCCATGTAGAATAAGAGCAGGATAATTTTATAAAACATAAGAGAAACCACCTGTCAGTGATTCCTTAAATTAGCTATAGCACAAATAAGATATGCTGAGGAATATCCATAATGAAAGAAATGTTTATTGGAATTTCAGTCAATCCACATTGGTTTGGTAATGGAACAACGGTTTTCTTCTGGTAAGCAGTCATGTTTATAATTTTGTTTCTTATACTCAGAATCTAATAAGAACTGTTGCCCGTGAACAGTTGCTCTGTTTCTGACTCCCACCAGAGAGGTTGATCTGCCTGTTGTATTTGTTTTCCAGGACAGATAGGCTCCCATATTGTTCTATGCAGTTCTGAGTCCTTGAGCATATTGCCTGTTCTTCTGCATGCTGCATCCCCTCTGTGGCGCACACACAGCAGCTGTGTGACCGTCTGTGTTGTCTGCAGTGTGGCAGCGTCCTCTGTGGAGTGTTGAATGTGTGGCCAGTGGGGATTCCTCCTCCCAAGTGCAGTTTTATCATGGTGAGGCTGCCCACCTGTGAGGTGAAATCTCCTGTGGGTGGTTTTCACATTCTCCGAGAAGTGTCAAAGACCTGCCTGGCAGTGGAACCACCATCCCCGGAGACACATCGCCAGCTGTCCATCATGGCTTATGCAGAGTCTTACAGAACAGAGTTATTGTTGTGCATAGCGGGCCAACTGCAGGTCTGGTAGGCAGCCTGTGTTTAAATCTACTGAGCCATGTGGCTTCTTCTACCAACAGAATATGAGCAGAGCAGTCTAGATGCACCTTGGGCAAGGAGTCTAACCCCCACATTCTCTTCAATTTCGTCCTTTAATAGGATATGGCTTGCAGTGAGGCTTCTGAGGACAATAAGAAACAGGATGGAGAGGATAGGGTCTACATCACAGTGTGATGGACAGCCGTTCCCTAAACATGAACACCGCAGTTTTTGTAGTGATGTGGATTCAACCCAGGTTAAGTGCTCTACTCTTGAGCTGAGCCCCTTATCCCTGAACAAAAAGTCTTTGATGGTTGTATTTATTTGTATTGTTTTCTACTGACAACTATATATAATGGAAGAGGGAGCATAAATGTTGTGAATATGACAGAGAAACAAGTCAGCCCTTAAGCTGAAGATGTTTTCAAATTACTACATTATGGCAGCTGACATTGGGCTTATACCTAACGTTTAGCATTTGGAGTGAGTTTCTAGTTCTCTAGTAGCACCATGAAGATTGTGGTGGCTGGGCATCCGCGTTCAGTGACTAATTTTGCTTCATCATAGGTAGAAAACATTTCTTTGCCTTACTGTAAATTGTTCCAGGTGGGTAAGGGATTTATGTAGGCAATAGAGGCAGACAGTGAAGATGAAAAGGAAACGATGACTGTACATGAAATCATTTTTGTGTGAAAACATGGAGAAAGTATTTGATGTTCATCCCAAAGTGTCAAATGCGGTTGTTCAAGATTTTATCGGTTTTACCTTTGGCATGATGTGTAAATGACTGTTTGGCAGAGGTACAGAATTAGAGATTTAAGGTTTTGCCTTCTAGTCTATTAGGTAGTAATATTTCCTTCTTCTGAAATGTGGAAATAACAACTATGTAGCTGTGAGGTTATTAGTAGAGGTTTTATATATGTTGATGTGTTTGAAATGCTTTGGATCCTTTGGGGGAAAACGTTCTTAATAAACACACATAACTGCTTATGTTAACAGTTTATTTCTGTTGATTTACTTACTACACCTCCTTTTTTGTTAATTATGTAAAGGCTTTATAGCAACTTGAACACAAATAAGACATTTTAGTATCATCATTATGTATTCTGAGCCAGGAGATTTAATCTTCCCTAACATATTCTCTACCAACTAAGGGGATTATTCAGTGAGTATGATGAACAAAGTCAGAAGTTTATGCAGAAGATTTGATGGCTGACATCTATCTAAATCATGAAGGTGATGATGTTTAACTATGGAAAGCTGCCAGAGTTCTTATAGGAACCAGTCATAGGTATTCCTCCACACTTTTTTAACCTCTACTCTTCCATTGTTCTTTTTTTTTTTTAGTACCAGGGATCAAACTTGGGACCTTGCGCTTGCCAGGCAGGCACTTAGGCTGCTGAGCTATATCCCTGGCCTCCAATGTACTTTTTAATACACTGGCATACTCTGCTGCACTGTAGAGCTTATCTCATATGTTTTGGCCACAGGCCCTTCTATAATCTTTTTTTTTTTTTTTTTTTTTTTTTTTTTTCAGAACATGAGATTGAACTCAGGCCCTTGGGCTTGCTAGGGAAGCACTTATTCCACTGAGCCATCTCCCCGGCCCCTTCTATAACTTTAAAAGAAGTTCAGAGACCTACCCATATACATTTGCCATGTTAGAAAGTAAATGAGGATGTTAAAACATCAATAAATTATTTTTGTGACTCTGGGTGTTGAACCTGTGGCCTTTGAAATGAAATATACCCTCAATCCTTGTAAAGTATTTTTATTTTGAGGCAGGGTCTTGCTAACGTGCTAAGTTGCCCAGGCTCGACTTGAATTTGCAATACTACTGTCTCAGCTTCCCATTGTGCCGGAATTACAGGTTTGTGGCATTATGTCTAACTTAATTAATTATTTTATATTTATTTATTTTTTCGGTACCAGGGATCAAAATCAGGACCTTGCACTTGCCAGGCAGGCACTTAACACTGCTGAGCTATATTCTCAGCCCTTGTGGGGCTTATTTTATTTTTTGTGTTTCATTACACAGTTCAGGCTGGCCTTGTGCTCATTTTTGTAGCCTAGGCTGGTCTGAAACTCTTAGCAATTCTCGTGTCTCAACTTCTTGAATGTTGGGATTACAGGTGTGTGCTACTATGCATGGTTCTAGTGACTTAATTAATTTTAAATGGTAATAAACACATACATGTTAAACAACAGTTTTTTCTTTTTTTTTACTGAGCAATTACAACACTCTAAAAGAGATATAGTGTTTTATGTTGTACAAATCTCTTCTACAATGATTTATGTAGATGTGTATGTTTTATATATGCTACTAGGTTATCGGTGGGGAGCCATATTTTAAATATAATTTAATCTTTACTTGTATTGATATCTTGAGACATATGTGACAAGTGCATGATTTGTTTTCAAATGAATGAGTGGGGGTACAAATGGAATTAATACGGTATGTCTAGATTCACCTGAGAGGTTATTAGAAATATTATGATTGTTGACTAAGACTATATTTACTAAGTAAAAATTGATTGATGATTTTACTACTGAAAATATTAAAAAGATAACATATACTAACAATACAATATAATACAATGGTAAAAAAGCTGGCAGTGATTTACCTAGAAATGTGTAGGAACCCAGTGAAGGGAGATACTGAACTCAATTGCATGACACATAATAAATGTCAACTCAGTAGCAAGAGACATAGCTTATTCTTAGAAAGCCAGATTCGGTACAGTAATGCAAAAATATCAGTGTGCTCAAATAAATAATATCTTCAATTGAACTCTTTTACAACTGAAGAATTGGACAAAAGATTCTGAATTTTATCTCTTAAAAATGAGCATGTCAGCTTCTTCCAGACCATAAGAAATATTATCTGGGACAGTTGGCACCTCAAATATTGAAAAATATGAGAAGTTAGTGATGACTGAACAGTGATATTGATCCAAGGCCACAAGAATGAATAAAATATAGAGAATCTATTTTTGCATATGTATTTATGCTAATTTCTTAAGTGTTAAGGTTGGTATTTCAGATTGGTAGGAAAAAGATGAATTATTCAATAAAAGGTGTTGAGACACCTGTCTAGTCATCTGGAAAAATAAAGCAGAATACCTACCACAGTACTCATGGAAAAGTAATTCTAGATGACAAAATTGAAAAATATTATGATATAAGTTACCAATATGAATAAATCATATAAATAGATATATTTTTTGGTGATGGTAGAAAAGAAAACAGTTCTGCGTAGAAAATATGCAGGAAAAAGCATTTAAAAATGTAACTACAGACAACATAAAAAATGGTATACTAGAAAGCCATATTGTTTGTTTGAGAGATATACAATGTACTAGGAAGTACTTACAAACTATGTAATCAATAAGGGGTTTTTCCTATGATTCTAAGAGTTTTAAAAGTAAGCTCTTATAATCTTATCTATAAGATGAATGTCTTAATAGAGCCATGCAGAAAATATAAACAGCTAATTCAGTGAGTAATGAATATGGGTTAAGTAATGAATACGAGGTCAGCAACCTATGAGAAAATGGATGACCTTGGCAGCAATTAGAAGTCACATTCGCTGTGCATGGTGGCACATGGCTTTAATCCTGGTAGTATGGAGGACTGTGACAGGAGGACTTTAAGTTCCAGTCTCTCCTGAGCAGCATGGGGAGACCCTACCGCAGAATAAAAAATTAAAAGGGATGAGGATATAGCTCAGCACAAAGGCCCTAGATTCAATTCTCAGTAGCAACCCACTCCTCAAAAAGTGCAAATTAAATCAAGTGTTAGTCTTCTTGTTGAGTAACTGAAACGATTGATAAAACCCAAAAGATTTGACATTTTGTAATGGGATAGGTAAACAAAGTATTTTCTTTTCTCTTAACTGTAGTAAAGGGTCACTTTTTCTAGTTTGTTTCTGACTGGTATGCTTGTAAAAAAGGAAAAATAAAGATAAGCCGAGAAAAGAAAATAGAATGTATACAAAATAAAATCTCCAATCCATAAGTGTACCACGTGTGCACACACATCTCGCTTTTTTTGTCGCTTAGGCGTAGCACCTAACATCTACCACTTAAAGGAGGAGAGGTCTATTTTGGCTCAGTTTGTGGAGGGCTCAGTTCCTAGCCCTGGAACCCATAGGGCCACATGACAGAGGAACCACACTCACAACATGGCATCGAGGAAGCAGAGGGAGTCAAGGGAAAACCAGGAAGAGAAATACATCTGTCCCAGTCAGCCACATCCTCCGTGTCCCACCTGTCTCTTCCCACCAGGCCCTGGCTCCTCCCAGCAAGCCAGCTGTAAACTCCCATAACCCAGTCACCCTCTAGAAGTCCGCCTCCCCCGACCATGGGACTTTTGGGGTCATCTAGATGTATACCATAACAACATATACAGTGTTCAGTAGCTCACTAAACATAAAATTACCTGCTTGACTGCTGTGCATGTTTCTAAAGGCTTGCTCTCCATTGCTGCACCACTGTCGTTGTGGGCTAGTGAGCAAATTGCAGTTCAACACTGTTCTGTGAACACGCTTGCACTGTACTGCTTGGATGTGCTCATGCGTGCTTATGTTGGTCTAGAATTTCTGGAGAAGAATCGGCAGTATGTGTACAATTTTCAATATGCAAATGTCTTTTTCTAGGAATTTACTGATAGACCATATTCATTTTGTTTTCTTCTTCTTTATATATTTGGTGCAAGGTCTCACTATGAAGCTCAGACTCATAGCGATCCTCCTGTTTTCAGCCTCCCCAGCGCTGGGATTACAGGCACTTGCTACCACGTCTGGATTCGTTTGCTGGCTCAGTGCACTCAAAGGGTGGGGCTGGTGTGGCATGCGGGACTGGGATCGAGCCCTGGGCCCTGTGCTTGCCAAAGCAGGTGCCTAGTTCACACCGAGTTACATCACTGGTTCTGAGAGACTGTGTTCAGATAGTTGTATAAAAGGATATATTTCTAGTACCTTTGACGATGGTGTTAAAGATGGAACCCGTCTCATTTATGTTTCTCTTGTTGCTGGGACAAAATACTTGACACCGAAAATGAAGGAAGGAAAGGTTTATTTAGCTCACAGTTAGTGAAGGTTTCAGCCCGTACTCAGCTGGCTCCAAGGCAGAGTGGCCCATGGCAGAGGGCAGCAGCTCATGGTGGCGGAGAACAGCAAAGAGCAAAGGGAGGAGCAGCGGCTGCAGCAGCTGGCCAGCCTCTCCCCCCCCCCCATACTGTACACAGACTGTCTGCTCAGGGCGGGTGTAGCACTCACACCCATAATCCCAGCATTGGTTCAGGAATTAAACACAGACTCTAGAAGTCAGTCCATGACTGCATGAGGCTTTGGAGGGCTACCTAGATGCAAATGATAACAGAACCCAAATATCCTACAATAAAATAAGATAATGATTTCAGAGTTGTATGTGACAGAATCAGAATGTGGAATATTAATGCAGTAATTACAAATACTTCAGCCAATGTATATTTTTATTATAGAAAAGTTTAAACATACACAAAGTAGAAAGGATGGTATAACAAAAAGCCTTATGCAAACATCGCCCATCTGAACTGTTACCATCTTGCTCATTGTCTTACCCTTGTTGTTTTCACCAGACGTCCACTGATTTACATTGAAAGATGATGGTGACTATGTGTAAACAAAAACAGAACAGAACCTAGAGGAGCTGGAATTCAACAATTGCAAACTATCCTCCTGTCTCACTGTTCTAGGAGCAAGCACTTCAGAACTGAGTAAGCGTAATAAATATCAGCTTGATCTTACATTCTACAGGAGAAGTCAGGACACTAAGAATGTCACAGTTTTATATAATTACTGATAATTATTGCACAAAAGATAGGACTAGAAAGCATAGGGCATATTACATTTTTACAAAAGATGGACAGGGAAGGCTCCTGGAGATGGAGGTGTTGGAGTCGAGGCCAAGTCGCTAAGCTGGACCCCCGTGTCAAATGGGGGAAGGCTCCCTAGATTTTGGGGGTTGTAAAGCATGACAGGTGCAAACACCCCATGGCAGAAGTGAATGTGAAGATGACCAAGAAGGTCTGTGGCTGGAGTGATCAAGGGGAGAAGGTGGGTCTCAGCCATCTTGGAAGCTCTCAGTGAAATGGAGGAGTGCTGGGCACTGGAACCCAAGAATAATATGGTGTCATTTTTGAGAAGATTTGATTTGGTGGCCTGTTTCGGTGTAGACTGTAGGGGACAAATGCAGATGAAGGGGAGTTGGATAGGTTATTGCAACAGCAAGGCAAACATGGGTGATGAGGATTTGAACAAGGGCTGGGAGGTGGTTGGAAAGGGGGGCAGCTGCAGTCTGTTTGGAAGGCAGAGCCTCTAGGATTTGTTTGTGATTGCTGTGAGGGCGTGAGGTACATGCAGAGGTGCTGAGGGGGACTGTGAGGCTTAGGACAAAGCAGCAGATGAAGCTGACTGGCATTTGCCACTGTGGAAGACTGCCTATGGAGTTGGTTGGATATTAGCAGTAGGTTTTCAAGAGAAGAGAGAGAGCTGGTTGGTAGTTTGGAGGTCAGAGTCTGGAATTCAGAGTGAGATCTGAGCTACTGATGTGTAAGTGTGGGAGTTGTCAACCTGGGGGAGGTCGCTAAGCGTGGGAGTGCAGAAGCCAGGTGTGCTGGTACAGTCTGATAATTCCAACACTTGGAGGCCGAGGCAGGAAGATTGCTAAGTTCTTTCAGTCCATCCTGGCCAACATAGGGAGATGCTGTCTAAAAAAAAGTGTAAAGCCCTGAATTTTATCCCCTGTCCCTGTTCCTGTTTCTGTCACTGTCCCTGTCCCTTTCCCTGTCTCTGTCCCTGGCCCTGACTCTGTCCCTGTCCCTGTCTCTGACCCTGTCTCTGTCCCTGTCTGTCTGTCTCCCTGATCATCCTTGTTTCTGTCTCTGTCTCAGCACCAAGTGGACGCAGACGGAAAGCTAAGAGGTCTGAGGACAGACTGTAAGGACACTTACTTTTGGAGGGTAAGGAGATTAGGTAGAATCGATATTAAAGATAAGCGATAAGAGAAAACTAATGAAGTAGGAAGAAAACCAAGGGTATAGAGTGTCCTGGAAACCTGACAAGTGTTTTGAGGAGACAGGAAAAATAAGAGGGCTGTGAAAGGAGACATGGACTGAGGCTTGAACAATCCAGGTGCTGGGACAGAAACTGCACTAACGAGGCGGCGCGTCAGCACAAAAGTTTTGTTGGTTTGTGAATTTTCAAGCATGGAGATGATGATGGTGGTAGTAATTACTGTTATTGTAAGAGTTCAGAAGGAGCACATGCCCCATATTTTGTTGTCAGGAATGACAAATACACACCCTACCATTAAAACTGCGTGTATCAGAAAAAGGGGGGAGAGAGAGAGAAAGAGAGAGAGAGAGAGAGAGAGAGAGTCAGAGTCAGAGAGAGATTAAAGAGAAAAAGGGAAAGAGGGTGAGACAGAAGGAGATGAGAACAGAAGCAACAAAAGGAAAGGAGAGGAGAAGCAAGGAAGTGTGAGCCGTTGTTAGGAAAAGCCAGGTGTTTGGCAAACTTACTGAGCCTCTGAAATGTAAGATGCCTCTGCCCCACCCCCGCCCCCAAGTTAGCTGCATTCAACAGTAGCTTTGCTCTATGGAGATTTGAAAAGGTTTAGGTTCTTGGTATGCCTTTGTATCTCCAGGTTTGAAGCCATACGTGGCAGTGGCAGTACCGTAAGAGTACAGCTGTGCCAGGATTTCTTCTCTGGCCAGTTGATTTTGTAAAAGAGAACTGTCAAAGCCACTGCCGGCATGTGCCTGTAATCCTAGCACTGTGGGAGGCTGAGTAGGAGGATAAAAATTTCGAGCCCACTCTGAGCAATTCAGAGCCTTAGTGAGACTTCAACTCTAAATAAAAAATAAAAATGGGCTGGGAACGTAGTTCCTCATAAATGCCCTGCCTTCAGTGCCCAGCCCTGCAGAAACCAAAGAACCTGAAAGCCAACACTTTCCTATCAAATAGTTTGTCTAGAAAAATATTAATAAATACATTAAAATCAAGCTTTGGAATATGCTTTCAACAGTTCTTCACTTTGGCAATGAAGAGCATGCCATCTTTACTGGTACAGAATTCGTGTGGAGCCCTAACACACAATTTTGGGAAATAAAATAATTGTTTTTCTTTGGCAATGAGGCAAATGATTGCTGCTTGATTTAATAAACTTTGCCCTTTTCTCTGTCAGCCACACAATACACATATTATAGTGCTTATCACATTAAGGAAGCTGGACTCAGGGGGAACAACAGGAGGCTTTTTTTCTGACATCAGTCAAGAGTTGTTTGGAAAACAGGCAGAACAAATTGACACGCACGCCTCATACAGTGCAGGGGAAGGCTCGTGTGCCAGGCGCAGATGGAGTGAGCTTATTCTCACATAAATATTATCTCTTTGTTCTTGCCAGGGCTGAAACACACTCTTTGTCTTAATTAACTCAGGGAGTTTTCAGGGAGGGCTCCAAATCTTAGTCTGCTGGAAATTGTCAGCCAGCTTTAGGTTGTCCCTAAGTAGCACAGTCACTGTGAAGGGGCCGTGTAACCAATTTAGGCCTTGGTATGGCGATGATGGGTGTGGAGGGCCAGGTGGACTCATTCGTATAACCCTTGTGTTCTGTGATCCCAGTATTCCAGTTTATGAATAAGCCCTGACAGAAAAGGATCCCAGCTTTTGTGTGATTAATAAATGGGCATTTTACTAAATGGTATTCCACTACTTTTAGCACTGTGAGAATTTGTAGAATGCTTGGAAACGAAGCATGGAATGTGAAGGCAGGGTCCCAGGCTAGTACAGAGCCTGACAACAATATTGCTTGGATATGTGGTATTTTAAATATCTATATAGTTAATATTATAGCTGAATCATGTACATAAAATATATTTTTGATTGGAAGAACATTTAAGTTGATCAGTATTTATTTCAATGAAACTTGGATCTTTCAAATATCAGATTTAAACATCTTCCAGATATCTGTGTGTTATTGTCTCAGATACACAGGAATGGCCTTGTTGTTGCCATATCTTGTGCAGGGAAAATAAAGAGATGAAGTATTTAGATTATATCTGCACATTTAAATTCTCTCCCAAAAGCTGGTGTGTATAGATTGGCCTCTGAGAAAATAAACAGGAAATTAGGGAGGCTGTGTTTTCCTTCATCTTTTGCCAGGGCTGGGCTCCTTGCTTCATTTGTTTTCATAGGACATTAAGAATCTGAGAATGGTATTTAAGCTGACTGCATGTCTTTGATAGCGGGTGTACATGTGGTAGCCGACAGATTTCCAGATCTTTCTACCGCGCTCTAACCTAGTATCTTGGCATTTCGTGTACTGAATGCACTTTTCATTAATGAATGGGTTAAATAAAGGCGAGTAGTATACACTGCCATTATCCTGAAACGTCACTCTCCCCCGTCCTCGAATGATGCAGGTAATATGCTTGCTGCAGAACATTTGTAAAAATTAATACAATCTGATATTTCATGGGCATTTTCTCTGCTTTTCTGTCAATCGGTGGATCAACCTGCATTGATTGAACAATCACTAAGAACGGTATTAGGTGGTTTTGGAGGACAAAAAGTCCCCAAACATTCCGTGTTTGGAAAATGATAGATTGAGCACTGTGAACTTGGCTATGTCTCGGATGCATTGTCAGTGCCTGCCGGGTTGGGGTTGACACTTCAGAGTGCCCAGTGCCTTTCATTTGCCTGTGGAGGTCGGCTGGCCACAGCTCTGTAAGCACTGGACATGGCAATGGTTTTAGTATTGTCCCTACCAAAATATCGTTCTGCTACGGTCAGTGTGAATTGCATTCATATTTGTTTTATAAAATTGATAACTCCCACTTTCTTTGCATGGTGCATGTTTTCCACTGCAAGCCATATCTTGCAAAACAAAACAAAACAAAACACATTGTTTTCTCTCATTGTTAATTTTGAAAATATTTCATTTATTGAAGTTCCATTTGTAAAGCTGGGACCTAACCCAGCTGATGGGTCACTTCAGCACTGAGGGCTCATCGTGAAAGGCTCTGAGGTATGAAATGTTGCTCCTTAGTTGGTCTCCACCTGGCACCCACCCATTCTGAAAAACCTTTCATTTCAGACAACTGCTGTCAGAGGGTGTGGATTCACACTTTGCAAAACCTTTGCTAACTTATTTGCTTTGGAAAGACCTTATAAAAACAGAGCTCTTTTCATGTGCATGGATAATTTTCTCCAGTTGGAGAGCAGTTCATTTAAGAATACTGTAGTTTTTTTAAAGAGTTGCCTGTTTGGGGAGAAGGACCTGCTACAGATATCTTCAATTGAACTTAGGGATTTTATTCCAAATAGAAATAATTAATTTACAGTTGTATCTGGACTTTTCACAGTAGTTTTCCATTTTAAAATAGCTAAAACTATGTATTCCATGTTTCTTAAAGTCCACTAGTGAGAAGAATTGTTATGAACTGTCTGTCCTTCAGTGTTTATTGCCTAGAATGTTTTACTACAATTAAAGGCAAACACTTGTCTCACATTTAGATCAAATGAAAAATAGTACCTATTTTGAATGTTCCTTTTATCTGTCCTTTATCTCTATTATCATAAAAATACCTTGGAATCTTAACATTTCACTATGAATTTTGGCCAGTTTTCATTGGTTAGTTGGAAGTTAAAGTCTTTAAAGATGTATTTATGAACAAGGGTTTAGCTATGTTTTAGAGACCTACTGAAACAAATGCTTAGCTCTTTCGCTGTTGTTTCAACCTGATTGATAACTCTCAGCTCCCTGAGGAAGGCCATGCACCTTTAAAACTGTGAAATACTTCACAGTGCCCTTCCTTTTATAAGTAGCATTTCTAGGTCAGGCCTTAGCCTGTTCTCCTGTACAATTCTTGGACAAGTGCATTGCTTTAAAGATGAGCTGCAAAGCATAATTGGTACTTTTGGCCTGGGGATTCCTTGCAGAGAATATGCAAATTTCCCCAAGAAAACCGAATTTGCATGCAAAAGCTTTCACTATAATTATAACAATTTTCTCCTCCTTTTTTTTTTTTCTTCTTTTTTAAATTCAGCTACTCAGTGTGCTATGTAGAAGGTTTTCCCTTTTCCAGGCCTGGCTGAAGGAACTGACTGCTTAGCAGCCTTATGCCAGCTCCCTAAACTGGCAACAGTGAGACACTCTGAGACGTGTGTGTGTGTGTGTGTGTGTGTGTGTGTGTGTGAAGGATGTTGGTGTTAGTCTGGTATTCCTTGGTACAAATTTATGGAACACAAATGACAGTTTCTAATTAGAAGAAAAATTAATGGACTCACTAAAGAAAATGTAGAGTTTTCTTTTTTTTCTTTTTTTAATTTTTTTTAACATTTATTTAGTGTGTGTGTGTGTGTGTGTGTGTGTGTGTGTGTGTGTGTGTGTGTGTATGGCCAGCTCAGCCCACCAGGGGGC
>NW_004524636.1:7831218-7845863 GCF_000260255.1 Octodon degus
GGTGCTGGGGGATTGAACCATGGTCCCTGAGCTTTGCTAAGCTTGTTCCAAGTAGGTGCTTTAGACCACTGAGCCATCTCTCCAGCCCCCAAAACTGTAGAGTTTTGTAAGTAAGACTTTCTCTTTTCTGAGGGAAGTGCTCCCATGGTTTAAATGGTAATAAAAATTAAAATGCCTGAAATGTTTCTGAGTCCGAGCTCTCGGCTGTTTTAGCTTCTGGGCACCTCCCAGGACGCTTCCTCAGATAGCAGCGCAGAGCACTGGCAGCCCCCCAAGAGTACATTCTTTCAGGACTTCACTGGTGGCCTGGACAGGGAACTTCACATTCTGCTTGGGCCAAGTACAGATGGGACACATAGCTTGTGCTTCTTGTCCTTCAGGTCTAGTGTTAGCATTTTATGTTTTGTTTTGATGTATGCTGTAGGTGTTAACATCCACGTAAAACAGCTTTCAATTCTGATCAGGAAATACAGGGCATTGATGCATTGGGGAAAATCATATACCACTAGAGACACTTTAATTCATTCTCTAGTAATCAAAATTTTCAAAATGATTAATTTATTTACTTTCTTAATAATTCAAATTGCTAAATAATCTAATACACTGGATTGCTACAATAATAGCAAACATAATTAAACTTCTATCTGATTCTGAGCCGCTTTCCATGTCCCCCACTCAGGTCATTCTCACTATGACATTAATGTCAAATTCTAGTTATTTGGTGTCCTTATTAATAGGTTGCCGTGTACCATGAGCTGGCATGTCTACTTTGCATTGTGTCACCCACAGCAGGGTGGAAAAGGAAGTCCCTGTGCCAGCCCCTGGTGTGATTTTGCCCAAGATGGGACATCTGACCCAGAGGCACATGTTGCTAATGAGGTAACTTGGGATTGGCAAAGGACTGAACAAGACATTCAGGTGGGTGATGCGGATTGGAGGATAGAGAACAGAGAAGAAGACAGTGGTGGTGTCGTCAGGTGGGCAGTAGCCTAATTAGTGTGATGTTTGGAAGAGTGGGCTGAAGAGGACAGAAACAGCAGGGGCAGCAGCGTAGCAGTGAGTAGGGATGTCGAATTTGTCAGGGAGGGTAACTGCAGTCCGAATTCACTGTACTAAGAGGAAGCATTGAATACTAATATTGACTCAGATATATTCAAGACCTGAGATATTCTCTTTTTTCTTGAGGATTATAGTTGAGCAAGAAAAATGAGTGATCCTCTAGTGCAGGATTAACTAAAGGAGGAAGTTGTGTTTGTGCACCCGGGAGAGAAGCCTTGTTGAGCAGTGGCCAGTTGTCTCCCTTCAAGTCAGCTTTCTGGAAACATCTTTCTGCAGCCATGGAACATTGACATAGATTCCTGAGATGCCTGAGTACAGACATTTCTTCCGATCCAAGCACACTGGGTGTAAATAGAGATGATGCCTCTTGCTGACCTCGATTGACCTTGTGATTGCTGGCTTTTGCATTCTCTTGTTGCCTGGGGAAGGTGCATTGAGACAGCATAATGTTTGGTGTGTTCGTCTGTGAATCCACCTTGGTGACTGTGAATGTCACAGGGCAACTAATCACCACCTCCCTTCCCTGACTGTCATACCCGCTGAAGATATTAGCTCTGAACATAGTATCAGTTGTGGATATTGTTTTGCTTGAACAAAGGGGCAGGGCTTTGTGACAGTGAAGCTTGACTGTCAACTTGACTGGCTCAGGCCACCCATTGGATTGGTGCAGATCGCTTCTCATGTGACTGGATAGGTCTTGGTCTTGTGACATCAGATATTTTATATTTGGTCTCTGGCCCTTTCCTCTTAGGCAATGTTCCCACCTCTGCTTTTCAGCTGTCATAAATCGAGCAGCTCCTCCTCAACCTTCCACCATAACGTTTCTGCCATGGACCCAGCTGATCATGAACTGAGTCCCCTCAAACCATAAGGCAGATTAAACCTTTCCTCCTTTAACTTGTGGGTGTTAGGAATCATGTCCCAGTGCCAGGAAAGCTGACAGACACAGGCCATTTTATACATTCTTTCTGTCTAGAAACTTGCTTTTTAAAAAAATGTATTTAGTACAGGGTCTGCAGGGTCTCACTATACAGATTGGACTTTAGTGATCCTCCTGTTTTCAGTCTCCCAAGCACTGGGCTTACAGGTGCACATCACCACGCCCGTTCTGAAACTTTCTTATTTTAAGAGGTGACCATTATTTTAAGGCTTAGTTCCTATACCGAGAGCACTGAGACTATGGACGACATTCAAATTTACATGACATATTTTATTAACTTTGTAAGTTCTTAAATATTAAATTGAAACCAGCATAGTCTTGATGGTTCTGAAATTGAAGTGAAGTATGAATACATTTTTATTTAGTTAAATGAGGTTGTGCATCTTATTTAATCATGAAAATCCCTTCACATTACATTGCTCTATGAATAATAGAGTATCTTAAAACTTCATATAGCATAACTAAGATGTAAATTTAGTGTAATGAATTCAAAGTTGCTTATTTAATTTGAATTACTGTTGGACCTGAGTCTCCTGCATCTTAGTGAAGATTTGTGGGAAACAAATTGTTGATTAATTTTAATAAAGCTTATTGAGTATTAAGTTAATTTAAGTATGATTGTTTTAGGCTCTAAATTTGGTCCTTTTCAGATGTATAATATGGTTTCTTTATCAATATTTAATACCACTTTAGAAATAATGTAACAGGAATTTGGAAAACTGAAAGAATTATTCATAATGTAGTACTACAACATAATAACAACGTCACTTTGTGCATATCCAATTCCTTATCTTTCTTTCTTTTTTTTTTGGCGGAACTGGGGATTGAACTCAGGCCCTTGCGCTTGCCAGGGAAACACTTATTCCACTGAGCCATCTCCCCAGCCCCAATTCCTTATCAATAAACACGCATATTTAGAGTTAGAATATGAATATACATAAAATGTTGTATCATTCTTTGCCTATGATCAATAAACTAGTGTTTCTGATGGTGTTCCCTAGATGTATATGGTCTTATGTATTGCTGGGTGTGGCTTTAAATCTTTTATAAAAGAAAATTGTAAAATTACATTACATGGTACCCCATTCAGTTTTCTTCACTTCCTCCCATTTCTCATTCTCTAGAAGAAACCACTTAGTGTCCAGCTTTTATTTGTTTCTGTTTTTATGTTTTGCCTCATGTATGTGTTCAGTGGACATATGTATGATGTGTATATGTGCATATACATATGCATATACGAGAATATTTGTTATGTAATCTAAAACTTACTGCTCAGGGCCATTCTGGCTGTTGAGTTCTGTTCTTTGTTAAGCCTCGGAGGGGGCAGATAGGCGCAGAACTGGAGCTGGCTTCTGCCCTGTGACTCTGAGAGCCTCACTTTCCTTACTTTGTCTTAGCCCATAGTAGAACTTTATGGAAACTCTAGGTACTTGATAGATTAAAGACTTGGCATATTTGCTCATCAAGTGAACTCTCAAAACCTTGACAAGTTCTACGAATAGTGTGAAAAAATAGTGTGAAAAATTTTGACATGAATTATATGGAATTTGTAGATCAAGTGGGAGTTCATGGCCATCTTTAACATATGGAGTCTACCCATCTATAAATATTGTGGCTCTAACTCTTTAGTTTATCTTTAATTCTTATTGAAAAAAAATTGTTTTCTTTGCTCCTTGATTTCAGGCATGCTTTTCATCCAACTTATTTCTGTGTGCCTTTAAGTTTTTGTTGTTGTAATGATTTGTTTTAAAATAATACATTTGCTAATTGGGTATATATGAAACTGCTGGGTTTTGCACATTTTGTCCATTTCCACAACCTGCAGGACTCTCTCACAGATTCCAATTTGTACTTCTAATTTAACACTTACATGATATTTCATCCATCCTGTAGTTTGATGTTGAAGACATGAGATGCTCCTAGTATCTTCTCTTTTAAATAAAATTGCAGTATACACATTCATATATATTGATTTTTCTTCTAAATATTTTATCAGAATGTGTTTTTGTAACTTATGTTAAAGGGCATTAACATGGTTTTATTGAATAGACTTTGTGTTGCCAAATTGCTTTCCAGAGAGTGTTGAACCCCTTCCCATTGCCGCCAGGTGTACTGAACATCACTGACTTGGAATTATGCGAATACTGATGGAAACCTTGGGGGAGTCTCCTGGCCAATGCTCAGTGTGTGCTGTTACCCAGCTGAATCCTCCTGAGGGCAGTGGGAGTGATCCTCAGGGCACACAATCAGACTTTCCCATTCCTTCACTGTGATTCCCCAGTAGATTTCCTTTAGATGTAGACTTAACTTAAACTTTTGCCTGGACTTCTTGTTCTGATTGTTTTCTGCCTTCTAGCCATCCTCCTTTTGTTTCCTGTGTCTCAGCCACAGAATATTTGGTTTTATTTTATTATTTTTTATTTTTTGATGGAACTGAGGATTGAACTCAGGTCCTTGCGCTTGCCAGGGAAGCACTTATTCCACTGAGCCATCTGCCCCACCCCGATATTTGGTTTTAGTTGTTGCTTAAACTTGCCAACTTCATCCCTACTTCTGGGTCTTGCACTGCAGTTCCCTCTGCCCAGAACACACTCCAGGTTCTATGTGACTGCCTCTTTTCACCATTCTTATTTCTTGCTCTATTATTCCAACCCCAGAGGAAAATGTCATGGTTACTCTACTTAAAATACTCCTTTTTGGGCATTCTTCTTACCTTATGTATTTTCTTCCATAATTTCTGTTATCTGAAATTATTAAGTATTGCTTATTACTGATGTATTATTCTTAGTCTTCCAGCAGGTTCTAAGAGCCTCAAAAAACTGCTTTGAATAAAATCTTTATTTTTAGCTATACAGAAAATTTTAGCAGTATATTAAGAAAGTAAAGTGGAAGACAACAAACTAATACTAACAATGTTTTAAATCTATTACGTCTAAAATATTATTTTCACATGGAATCATGGTAAACATTATAGATGAAATATTTTACCTTCCTTCTTGTTCACTTTAAGTCTTCAAAATGTTGTACAATTTACATGCATAGTGCTTCTTAGTTTGGGGGAGCCAGGCTGTGGTGCTCAGTAAGCACACCTGCCCAGCAGCTGTGTGGGACAGTGAAGGGGCAGAACACATGGCTGAGCCGTCCAAAGAGGTTAACAGATACTTTCCGAATGGATGAAAAACTGAATGCATGCATGAATTTGCTTTTCTGCATGAACAGATGCTCCATGACTTAAATGGGCTTACTTTCTGAAAATTCCATCCTAAACTGAAAATGTCATCTATAGTTAGGTGCATTTAATACACCTAACCAAGGAGACCTCACAGCTTTGCAGCACAGTGCACCAGAGTGTGGGCCATTTCCTCTCCTGATCACATGGCTGTTGGGGGGCTACAACCCTGTGCTGCTGTCCAGCATCAGGAGAGAGTGTGGCACCGAGTGTGAGGGGCCTAGGAAAAGGTAAGAAATCACAGCTCAAAGTGCAACCTCTACTGGGTGCACACAGTAAAGTTGAACCATTGTGAGTCGGGGACCTCCCAAAGTAATGCAAACGTGAGTCCAATTAAGAGTAAAGTCAAAATCCCTAAAGGAGTGATTTATTATTAGAGGGAAAACAAGGCATTAGAACCTATTCCTTATGAAATACTGGTGTGGTCTCTGGATGGTTTCAGTTAAGAGTCATGTTTAGTAGATCCTCTTACATGCAGCAGTAATCCCCTCTAATACATTAGGCACTGAAAACATGAGTCAAGATTAAGTCCTCCGGGGCCGGCCAAATAGCTCAGCAGATTTAAGTGCCTGCAAGCAGGAGCAGGGGCCAGGGGTTCAATCTCTGGGCCTACCATGCCAGCCCCACCCCTGGAGCACACTGAGAAGGCGATTAAAACTGGGCATGGTGGTCACGCCTGTAATCCCAACTTTTGGGAGACGGTAAACAGGTGAATCATTACCAGTTCAATATAGTAGTGAGACCCTGAACACCCTGTAGACCCTTCTCTAAAATAAAGAAAAAAAAAAAAAAAAAGACTAAGTCCTCCTGATGTCTCACGTCTGGTGAGCCTCTGCAAACTTGTCTTACTATTCTGTAGTTTGGATGTGTTTTATTGAACACTTGTGCTTATCATGGCTTAATTTTTCACAATAAAAATTTTATCAGTAATGAAAAACTTCTTTTCAGACTAACAGTGGCGAGTGCAACTGTGGGTCATCTAACCACATTTTATGAACTATTTTATGGGCCCTTGGCATACCTCTGGGCTCCTCTCAGGAGCATGTCATGCCCTCTGCTCTTATTTGATGTGTTTCTCTAGGTAAGACTTTGAACTCACCTGATGTATCCTTCAAGCATGAGTCCTAAACTCTTTTCGTCTGTATTTTAGGCGCATTGAGATTCTAAATGATATCCAATATGGTCTTTTCTTCGCTTTCAACTTATAATTGGCAAGTTCCCATAGGAAAAAATCATTATTGGCGCTGTAAAAGCACTCCTTATCTGTCACAGTTGGGAAATGAAAGTTTCGTAAAGGTCGAAAGAAACTGTGCCCCCAATTATGATGATGACTTGTACACCACAAATAGTTTAATAGCTTGGAACCTATCTTGGTCTCCCTTGCAGTGTAAAAAGGGAAAGAAAAGAAAAAAAAATCTCATCATTCCATAATGATTTTACCCTATAGTTTTAAGAAGCAAGAAAAGGAGCGCATTTAAGATTGATTTGATCAACGTCTGTGTGTGTTCTCTGTGATTTGGAACTCTTTGTATAAACCCGCGAGTTTATTAGTTCACCTTTATTAATTTGTCAAGGTTAATGTTTGCATAATGAGTTGAGGATAATTAAAGATCTGTTGGCGGCCATCTGCTTGTATTTACTCACGATAGTAAGTTTTATAACTCATCTTAGAATGTTTCCTAAGGAGACTGCATTGCCACTGAACTAATTTTTAAAACGCAAACCACATGGCTGTGTGAGGTGAGGTAAGAGTCCTTTTGCTTCCCCTGTCAGCACATGACGGCCCTCTAGGCAGGTCCAGCTATGGAGCTCTAGGAAGCGTGTTTGCAGACACTGTGGGGAGTGGGTGATGCCAGCCGACCGACTCGCAACCTGGCAGTTCCTTCCCCAGCAGTCTGCTTTGGCAGGCAGTCAGGCAGACAGGCTGCTGCCGGCATCTGTGCTCATGACTGTGCCCTAAGAAGGGTGCCCTTGTTCTCCCTACTGTGCTCTGCATGGCTGCAGGAGGCAAGCTGACGAAGCACAGTACTTTTCCGAGCACCTACTATGCTCAGCTTCGGTATTGATGGGTCCTGTAGATGGCCACGTTGAAGAGAAAGGCAGATTTGGGACAATACGTCTCAGGATATCAGATGCGAATGCCCATCTCTGCCCACCTTGGACACACTTCTTTCTTAACTTCTTTTCTTATTTGCTCTGACTCAGGGATACCAGAATCTTGCATTCTCCTGCTTGACTACCAGGTAATGGCTGGTTACACTCCATTGTAGTTCTACAATGTCTCTCATCCCAAGCCCTCTGGCTCTGTTTTCAGACGTGACATTACTTCTCCTGGGCCTACCCTTAGTTGCTTTCTCCTGTTTTTCCCCTGTATTGTCCTGCTCGCCTTGTTCCAAGCTCCCCTCTTTTCTGGGGCACTTTTCTGTTTAGTCTTTTCTGAAGGCACTGATCTTATCCCCAAGTCTTTTGGAAATCCTCCACAGTTTACTCTTGCTTGATAAATAACTCGAAAGTCCCAATTACCTAATATTGCAGAAAAAAAAGCAAAAACAACAACACAAACCAAAAAAGTTGCTTAATTGGACTGTCAGGAAACTCCTCCTTCAAGGCCTGAGGCTTCCACCTTCTTCCTGTCCTTATCTGCCTTCTCCAAATACATGATCCCTAAACAGGATGTGCCACTCTACTACTGTGTGGTTCTGCCCTGATCTAAGTTGCTCTTTGCCCCACCCAGGTGCCCCCACCCTGCCTGGACTGGAATGTGCTCTCTGCGACCTGATGGCTCACACCAGACTCTTTCCTGGAGGATCTTCCTCTCTTGATGCTCCTGGATCTTCAGACCTCCAGCAGTTCTCAGAGCTTTGCCCTTTGAAGGGTTTTATCTTTTCACTGTCAGACTGTGCACTCTCTTGCGTCCCTGTGGCAGCTTGCCCCTTGGCACTCATGTACGGCCTGGGCAAATGCTTTTTGAGCTTCTCCAGTGCCTGGTATGGAACAATTCTGCCTTTCTTTTCTTCTACTATTGCTTGTGCAGTAGGTCGCCACCTCCTGCAATGTCTCCTCCCTGCCAGCTTCTCCCAGGGCTCTGGGCCCCTTCTTCATGCTGTTCCACCTGCTCCCCTATATTTTTACCTTAATTTCTCATCGTTTCTGAGAACTGTGTCTTCTGACCTGTTGTTTCTCTTTCTTCTGATTTCATCGGCATTGATCCTGAATACTTAGTCCCCAGGCCTGGACCAGCTTGTGTCTGATCTAAATCTAGGAACTGGTGAGTTTACAACTTCCTAGCCCAAGTAGGCCATTAATTGAATGCAGTGTTATGAAGTGCACTGCTCGAAGGTTCTGACAGTCTTTAGAGAAAGATATTTTGCTTTTCTCTCAAAGACAAAAATGAGTCCTCACCAGAAGAGCACTTTCATGCTGAGTTTTGAATTAAGTGTGTACAACACAGGCCACTCTGACTGATATGCATGAACAACATCAGCTTCAGAAGTGCGATGTTTGTTTTTATGGACATTATTTCGGTATTTTCCAGTTATTTATATTAAAGCAATCACATTTAATATTTCTGACATCAGATTTATGCCTTTTGCTCTACAATTGGAGTCTTAGATGTAAAATCTGAAAGCTTTCCATTTTAATTAACATTGGCAGTGTGCTCTGTTTTTTACAAGAACTTTTGAATAGAAATGTTATTTATGTAAATATTTCCTTTATGTCAGTGTTATCACTAGAAGATAAAGTTAAAGCATAAAGTACAGTTATTTGGTTTCTCTTTTTGTAGGTAGACTAGTATTTTATTATTCAATGATTATTTTCTAATAGAAGTAGCGAGTAGAGATTAAGATTGTTATATTTGACATTGTTTTTTTATTGTAAAAATGGTACTTCCTGCAAATAGCTTTGAAAATTTAGGGAAATATTAAAATGAAGATCATTGTTGCATCAATATGCATACTAAAAATCACTGCTTCTGTGAACTGTTCTTTATTGTATATCATCTTCATGTCCTCTGAGCTGGATTTTTATTGTTTTTATTTTTTTGGCAGGACCGGGGCTTGAACTCAGGCCCTTGTGCTTGCCAGGGAAGCGCATATTCTACTGAGCCATCTCCCCGGCCCCTGAACTGGATGTTTTAAAGTTTATTAATCATGAAGTTTTTCCTACTTAGTAGAACATACAATGGAAATGCTGAAGAGGGCTTCAGAGATACAATACAGTTTAAACTTTTGCTGAATGAATGCTTTCTTTGTGAACACTGGCCCCATTAATTTACTTCCTTTGTTTTTATGTATTTGGTACAGGGTCTCCCTAGAAAGCTCGGACTCTTAGTGATCCTCCTGTTTCAGCCTCCCTAGTGCTGGGATTATAGGCTTGCACCACCACGACCAAACTCACCAGCTCAGCTTGCCTCAGGGTGTGTCTGGCACAGCATGTAGTACCAGGGATCAAACCCCAGTCCCTGCGCTTGCCTAAGCAGGTGCATGGTCTGCAGAGCTACCTTGTAGGCCCTCATTAACTTATTTCTAAAGATGCTCTGTGATCCCTTCTGATCATCTTGACTTGATCCAGTCACTCATCCACTGTGTCTCTTGGTGGCAATTCCAGTTTCAGACCAGTGAGAACATTGTAGTCCAATTTTGCTGTCTTCTGGAGCAATCATTTGTTTAATGTAGTAAGACAACAGGGAACCAATGGGGATACCCGTGAAATTTTTTTTTTTTGATATTTTAATTTTGCTTTTATTATTTTCAAATAGAGAAATCTTTTTCAAATACTATTTCTTTAATCTCAGAAGCCACAAAGATAATAAGTTTACCTACATAAGAACTTTTAAACCTATGAAGTAATGAAATAAAAAGAAAATCTGAAAAATATTTGACAACTCACAACAAAATGATAATCCTCTAAATATATGAAAAGCATTTACAAGTAAATAAACAAAATGTTAACAATATAATAGAAAACTGGGCAAAAGACATGAACAATTTACTGGACAGAAAACAAAAGCCAATATAAATGTATGAAATTGTTTTTTTCCACCATAATTTGGAAAATTAACATAAAAATATTATCCTGCAAGGACTAGGTTATTATGGATTATAGTATGCAATTGTATGCTTTGTATGTGATTTAAAGTGTTATTGCTAACTTTGTTGTTGTTTTCTTTACTTTCTTTTTTGTATTTTAGGGAAAGGTCTACAGGATGTTCAAGGTCTCACTACTAAATTGAACTCATAATGATCTGCCAGTTTACACCCTCCCAAGTGCTGGGATTATAGGCGCGTCACCACACCCAGTATCCATCAAGTCTCAGCACACCCTTGGCCCTTGCGCCTACTTGCAGGCATCTTAATCTGCTGAGTCCTCATTGTGGTATAGAAAGAACCCACTTGTTTCACATTTCATTTTGTTCATCTGAGGTGGAGAATAAAATAGTGTTTCATTTTTCCAGCATTTCAGTTAGCACTTTGGAGATTGAGGCATGTTTTTATTGGACAGTCAAATTAAATATTTATAGAAATCCGCATATAAGTATTTAAACATTTAAATATATAGATATTTAAATATATTAAATATACACATTTAACAAATATATGTAAGTATATAAAGTGTAGATATGATACATATCTATGTACATAAACACATACACACATGTGAAAAGAGATTATAACTTTTATTCTTTTAGGGAGTTCACGGTATAAAACTTAGAAACTGTAGGCCAGCTGAGAAGCGTATGAAAGAGTGCATATTTACTGTGAGGCTGTAGCCATGGTTGGTGCTTAGGGAGATGCCTTCTAGTCTCCTGTCTGTCTCTGTACATGTACGCTATACATGATGTGTGATCCAACATTGTGACAAATGTTTAAATAAAAAAAGATTATTCCAACAAAAGACACATTGTCATTGATTCCCTTCAAAATATTAATTCCCCTTTCTTTGAACACATTCATTCCTTTTTCCTGCCATTTCTGAAGCAGTGCTGGGGTCCTCCTTCATGTTCTATTGTTGAGGCTGCCTTTATTGCCTGGATTGATATAAAACTTTTACCACTGATGGCCATTTGACTTTGGGGAAGAGGCAGAAGTCACACAAGGCCAGATCCAGTGAGCAAAGTGAGTAAGGACGTGCTGACAAAGTTTTGCAATTATTTTCAAGTGATTCCAGGCATGAAGGCAACCATGAAAAGATACTCATGAATGAGGACTTCCAGAACTGCTGCAGGAAGGGGCAAGAATGATGGGATGAGGGTGCTGAAATCACAAGTTAATGGCAGCATGTCTTTTACTGGAATGCATTTTAAAAGTTTTTATTAAAATATTCAGGGGTGCAAGTTGAGCTGCAGGCCACAGGCCAAGACTGTGGACCCGTGACTGAGCATCCAAGGCAGTAAATTGTAGCTCTTCAAGTCTGCAGTAAAAAATGGCCTTCAATAAAACCAAATAGCAAAGAAAATGGGGAAGAAACAAAATGGAAAAAATAAAAAAGTTGAGGATGCAGAACCTGAAGAGTTTGTGGCAGAAAATATATTGGACTGATGTGTATTAAATGGGAAGGTGCACTATTTTCTGAAGTGGAAGGGATTTACACACACTGACAATACGTGGGAACCTGAAGAAAATTTAGACTTTCCAGAGTTAATTGAAGCATTTCTTCATTCACAAAAAGCTGGTAAAGAAAATGATGGTACAAAAAGAAAACCTTTATCTGACAGTGAATGTGATGTCAGCAAGTCAAAGAAAAAAGGAGATGCTGCTGACAAACCTAGAGGCTTTGCTAGAGGTCTTGATCCTGAGCAAAGAATTGGCGCCGCAGATAGCAGCAGAGAATTGACGTTTCTCCTGAAATGGGAAGATTCAGATGAGGCTGACTTGGGGCTGACAAAAGAGGCAAATATGAAATGTCTAGTAATTGATTTAGTAATTGTTTTTTTATGAAGAGAGACTAACTTGGCATTCTTGTCCAGAAGATGAAGCTCAATAATTTACATTAAATGTATATATGTATATATGTATAATATGTGCATATATATATGTATATATATATATATATACACACACATACATACTATGGGTCTTGGTTTTGATTTACTAATGTGGAAAAAAACATTCTAATGAAAATCAAGTTTAATATGTCAGTTTTGAAAAAGTGTTTTGGAGAGTTGTTGCATTTTGTTTGTTTTGCATCTATAGCACTAGTTACTTTGAACAAATAAATAAAGCTTTTGTGGTTGCTGCCTTTATCAGAAAAGAGCATTTGGTAGCCTGAAACATTTCCTGTGGTTCTCTAAATGTTGGGGGGAATTGTCCATAGTCCAAATCAGAACTCACATTTTAGCTCATATGCTTAAGGACCATTCTCAGTTTTTTGTTTATGTGTGTGTAAATAAAATTCTTACTTAAGTAAGTGGTTTTTGTTTTGTTTTTAAATATTCACCAAAACAAAAACTATGGGTGATAACCTCATGTTTGAGATGCCATCATTCTGAGCAACCTAAGAAATCATTTCCAGTTAAGTAGAAAGTTTTCCTGAAGCCATACCCTTTTAAGTTAAATAGATGGTTTTGTGGTTAATTGGGTTGTTTAAAGTAGAGATTTATGAGGCAGCCATATCAGAATCCATATCTGTCTTTAGTTACAAAAATGCATTTTACTTCCAAAACTCCCCCCCATAAAAGTCCTATCTAGCTGAGCATGTGGCACATGCCTACAATCCCAGCACTTGGGAGGCTGAAGTAGGAGGATCTTGGGAGTTCAAGACCAGCCTGGGCTACAAAGTGAGCACCAGGCCAGTCTGAAATGCATAGCAAAACCCAGTCTCAAAAAGAGAGAGAGAAAAAATTCTTATCTCTACCAACAACTACCCCAAATAAGGTAGCAAGTCAAAACTTGGTTTGTTTGAATTCGCTAAGGAAGGCTTAACAAGAGAACACTAAAAATTCCTCAAGACTCATTATTTCACAGCAAGCTGAAATCTGCACTCAAAAGTCAGGATTCATGTATGTCTTAGGACTTGGCTCATGGAAACCTACTGAGTGGCTGGAGGTGTTCACAGTTCAGGACCTAGAAAAAAAGAGTGGGCAAACTTGCAATCTAAACTATTGACCTGCATGTTTTTCTTGACCTCAACTTGTTCCTTACATGTAGGCTCAGTCTTTTCAGGATTCTGGTTACTGTTTCCAGCAGAAGCCAGGAAAGCAAATTTGTAGTAGTCAGAATGTTATCATAATGTATAGTTTACTTTATTGTAAATAATGGTGAGCAGTGGTCAATAAATAGTTTTACATTCCTTTAAAAATACTCGTCATATCTCTTAAGCACATATACCCTCCTGCAAGATCCACTTCTTTCTTTATTTCCCAGACCACGTTTGTTACTTGTCCTCTGTGCTCCAGACCGTGTGAGGTGGTGGGGCAGAGCCATGAAGACATGACTGCCACTCCTCCGAAGCTTGCTTTGTTTTGGGGCAAGATAGACAGTAGTCTCCAGGTCACTGTGTATCTGCTGGTGATGATATCTGTGAAGAAAGTAAAGAAACAAGCAATCAAAAATACGAAAAAGGACAGAGAAGGCCTGGGACATATGGGCGTATGTGTGTGTGTGTGTGTGTGTGTGTGTGTAAAGGTAAGGATAGTGAAGGTAGTGAAGGGACCGTACTATCCACATTCTTATCTAGCCTGAATTTCTAAATTATAATAATATAGCATCGACATTGTCCATGTTATTAAACGTGCTTTTTATTTGGAATGGCATACTCGATTTAAATCAATAAGGTTTCTTTAACTAGTTTTATGACTTTTTTTTTTTTGGATGCAGTCTCGCTGTGCAGCTTGGACTCATAGTGATCCTCCTGTCTCAGCCTCCCCAGTGCTGAGCTTACAGGCATGTGCTACCACACCCCATTTCATGGCCAGTACAATAGGTGGTACCCAGGATTAAACCCTGGTTCTTGCACTTGCCAGGCAGGTGCTAAGACTGCTGAGCTATCTCCTCAGCCCTGGTTTTCCGATATTATAAATCCCATATTTCTTTAAAAATTCCTACTATGATTAAAAGAATTGGAAATATACACTGAATTTATTCATTTCTGTACATCCTTAGGATAAATTCCTGGGAGCAGAAGTTTTAGATAAAGAGCAGTCCTGTTGAACAGGGAACAGTGGTGCGTGCCTGTGGTCCCGGTACCAAGGAGCCTGAGGCAGGGCTATCAGTGCAAGCCTGAACTGTAGGGAACCTGTCTCCAAAACAGAAACAAGAAGGGATCATCTTAAAGCTCTTGATATGCAAGACTCATAAGTTTGAATGCATATGGCTGTGTTATAACTCTTTTCCTTTCCTCACACTGCTTTGTTGTTTCCTTCAATGTGTGTGTGTGTGTGTGTGTGTGTGTTCTTTTTTTTTTTTTTTCAACCAGGGA
>NW_004524636.1:7847193-7857450 GCF_000260255.1 Octodon degus
CCCTTGGTTCTTCTTTTTAAAAAGTAATGGTAACGTGCATATTGTATTTCATCTGAGCTATTCTAAGCAGAGATCGGCAGTATCTAGCACATTCACCCTACTGTGCAGACATCACCACCCTTCGTCTGCAGATCTTTTCCACTGGCCAGACAGAAACTGGTTCCTCTGAGCAGTACCTCCCCTCAGTCCCTGGAAACCACTATTGTATTTTCTATTGCATTGAAATTGACTTGGTCTTCACGTAAGTGGACTCACACAGTATTTCTTCTTTTTCACCAGCTTTCTTCACTTAGCGTGATAGCTGAAGAGTTCCTTCTGGGAGTGTGTCAGAATTTCCTTGCTTTTTAACACTGAATCATATCCCGTGTGACATAGAAGTTGCATTTTGGTCGTCCATGCATCAGCTGATGGATACTAGGTTGCTTCCACTACTTGGTTACTGCTGCGCACGTAGCTGTCCAATAACACAGCTCTGAAATGGATGTGCAAATATCTCTTTGCATCCTTCCTTTGATACTTAACATTTTCAGGTGCCTGTATTTGTCCTCTGACCACTTGCTCTGGTGACCCACTTTACTCCTATGTGAGCTGGGAAATCTGTGCTTCCCTCTTTGCTTGAGATAAGAATGATGTATGTATCACTACCTCAGCTCCCCTGCCTGGGGCTGGGAAAGCGGGAGAAGTGCATTCCATACCACCTCCAGGCCTGCCCCGCGAGGCCAGGCATCCGTCACCGTGGAGATGACTCAATGGACATCACATGTTTGTATTGGCTACTTTTCCTCTTTTCCACACTCTCCTACTGGTGCTTCTTGGAATCACCTCCAATAGACGTGCTCTCCAATCGATCTTGATTTAGGGTATGTTTGAATGCCTAATTTTCCTCAGAAGTATTCATGTGTTGGCAAACAACAGCGAGATGTGGATGTGCTTAGTGGTCTGTATGTGCCTTTCTCCCTCATTCACTCACATGTTCAAGAAGACAAACCTGTTCACATAGCATGTAAGCCTTGTAACTTTTTACATATGACTTTTTTTGGTGATATGGGGATTGAACTTGGGACCTTGTGCTTGTCAAGCAGGTGCTTATGTTGCTGAGCTATCTCCCTAGCCTATGAAATGGATTTTGAATGCTCTTTCTGTCTCTTTACTATATCAGCAACATATTCTCCTAATTTCAATTGCTATACATACATAGAGCTAGATCCCAAAGAAAGAAGGAAGAAGAAAAAATGTTTTACAAACAAGCAGGTCTTCTTGTTTAGGCAGTCATTTGCTATATATACATGCTTATTTTTGGCTTTTGCTACCATATGTAGCCTCTGGGGCTCATCTTGATTGTATCTAGTCTGTTGTTTTTGGCTCAGTTAGACATTCTCTGTGTAATGTAGGTTTGATATAAAATTTTGTCTTTCGCCATGATTTTGGAAGAAGATTCAGATTTTATAACCAGCAGTGCTACTCAAAATGAAGATTCCCTGCAGCCAGCAGTGTGTGTTGCAGTCTGCTTCCGCATCTCTGAGGGAAGTTTGGCTTCTAGCAAGGTGTGAACGCTCATTGATCTCTGAGAGTTTCCAATGCAGTTCCTGCTTAGCCTTTGCTAGCCAACTCTGTTTAAAGGTCGTTGCTGCAAAACCAGACTGAGCCTTTGACATGTGATTTCAAGAGGGGAATGTGTATGTTTTTGAAGATTACAGCTGTCACCCTCCCCAGACTAGAAATAAGCTGTCTGTATGACAACACAGATTGATCCCTAGTTCAGAGTGTCTGCGCGCATCTTCCTTTTTGGGTTTTAAAAGATGAATTGGTTTAATTGACATGTGATCTGGCTGGTTTATAGAAAACAAAAAAATTTCACAATAGAAAGCAGTTATAGATACAAAAAAAAATAAACAGTAATGTCACTCTAAGTATTTCTTCCTTAATGTTTAATAATCCCACAGCCAGTGTTTTCTGTTTGGATTGTTTTCCCATGGAATCCTGAATGAACTCGTCTGATCTTCAGTGTTAGAGGTTGGGAATCTTTGTTGACTTTGCATGAAGGCAACTATTTTGAAAAAAAAAAAAAAAAAAATATTAACCTTCTTCTCAGCAGGATTCATTGATGTTGTGAGATCAGATAAGCAAGAAATTAATGTGAACCCCAAGCAAAATAAAAGTCGCCATTGCTGGTCTAAACTCACACAGAACATCGTACTCATTATATCTGTGTGGTGCGAGGAGGGCTGACTTAGGCTGAGAAAATAAAGGCAGCTCTTTGTAACGGAAATCTGTGAGGGATTCCTGGGAAGACAGCTCACTCTCTTGCTTTCAGCTGTGTGCCTCCTGGCTGGCATACAACATGGGTGAAATTACTTAAATTAGAGAACACTTAGGGATGATATTAATAGCATGTCTTGAGGATTTGTTCATGGTTCGGGGAGCAGTAAGTGATTCCTGCTTTGGGCCTGATCTGCTTCGCTGGAGGTCCCTAAGCATGACCCGTTATTTCTGTCTCTCTGTTAATCTTTCTCGCTGCTGGGGCAAAATAGCCAACATCCAGAAGTTAGAGGACAAAAGGTTTATTTTAGTTCATAGTTCGCAAAGGTTTCAGTTGATGACCTGCTAGATCCAAAGCAAGATAGCATGGCACAGGACGTGGAAGAAGAGAAACGATCCACGGTGCATAGGCAGGATCGGAGAACTTTCCTTTCCCTTTTTATTCCATGAAGACTACAAGCCTGTTGGTTGGCGCCACCCACACTCTCGGTGGGCACTCCCATTATTCACATCCAGAACTATGTTCCGCCAGTCAGTGTACTAGTCCAGTTATCACACCTTCAGCAATCCTCTTCCAGAAAGTATGTGCATGTGAGGCTTAGGAGGGACATCTAGATAGATATGCTATAATAATCCATTGACCAGACGTTTGATTTATCAACCAATTGAATAACTCACCTGTCAGTCTGCGCTTGAACTTTGTCTCCCTTTCCCTTCATTTCCCTTCCCCCTCCCAAAGCTCCTGGATGATGAGCTCTGAATTCTGACCTTACCTTGGATCTTTACTGATAAGAGAATAGAACGTCAGTGGTTTGTAACACTTGTTGAATGAAAGAATGATGTGGGTTCCCCCAGTGCAGGGAGTGACTACATACACAGCCTCTGGATCATGTGCCTTGGTTTAGGTCCCACTTCTGCCACTTCCTGTCTGTGTCCCTGTGAGAATCCCAACCTCATTGTGACTTTATTCATTTCACAAGCAAGATTCGCCATCATCCTTAACAGTTAAAAAATAGTTCCTAGGACATGCTAAGTGCTCACTAAACATTAACTTTATTATTACTTCCTTCATTACCTATCATTGTACATATAGACACACATTTCTCTGTCCCTGTCCTATTTCCCTGTCTATGCTCACAAAGCTCACTGTCTAGTGTCCACACAAGGATAATTATTTCACAAAGAAAACAGGAAGAAGGTGGCACATAGCTGGATAAAATTGTGTCTGCCAGGGAGAGGAGGCAGGAAGGCCTTGATCAGCCCAGGGGACTGCAGTAAGAGGCAGGAAGGAGCTTGGCATGCCAGGCCTGGCTTGGCTTCTAACTGGTGGCATGCTGGGTCTACAGCAGGTGATGTGTTGTGTAGCATGTAGGACACTTGCGGTGTAATGGAGAGTCGTGGTGAATCTGTGTCTTTGTTTGCACCAGTGTATTTGAGATATGTTGGCTGCCCACCATAGGGATTCCTCTGCCTGTGTAGTGGGACAAGTGCATCTCACCAAGTGCTGAGACTGAAGTCTGGTAAGGATATGATAGATTTGTGTATGCTTTGTAAAATCTTAATTGCTTCCACCCAGGGATATCTACCTCTCTCTTTCCTTTATGCTGGTGTTATTTAATCACAGGGTTATGTGTCAGGCCATGGTATTGAAATACGGATTTGAAATTAATCAATGAATTTGTGCCTCAATAATATATGTACATATAACGAACCTATGAAATGACACATTAATAATACTTGTAACTTTGAGTTATTGACAAGCACAGTGTTATCTTGTTGATCTTGACAGTTATGACGTGATATGAAAATACTTGAATTTTCCATAGAAATAGTCAGGTACTACAAATCTTATTGTGATTTATATTCATAACTGGAGGAATTGCTTAATTTCAATCAGAGTTAGTGAAAATATTGATGTAATTACTCTTTCCATCCAAGTTTGTGGAACCTTTCCTTATAGTCTCCTATCTCTTTGGTGATCAATGAAACTCAGATTTTATTAATCCTTGGTTTAAGTGATTTCCATATTTTTTCTTTGCTAATACTCTGACTATCAAATTAGGTAACATTTCTGTAACGCTGAAAGATTTGCAAGCAAATGGAAAATCCTTAAACTGTAATTGGTCAAGCTCATGTTATTGGGTATGAGAAAAATGAAGGTGTTTAGGGACTTAGCAGGCACTTTTAGCTAAGGTATTTCAGGCAAGTGTTTTTGCTTTAAGACCTTTCACAGTCACCATGCATGTTGGGACACCAGGAAGAACTTCAGTATTAATCTCAGGGGCCATTTAGAACAGCAGAAGCACCGTTGAAAAAGCACGGGATTGTTCGGTCAGTGCACAACTCTTAGATAGACCATGTGGATCAGGGCCTAGGTTTGATCACCAACACACACACACACACACACACACACACACACACACACACACACACACTCACAAATTAAAGCAGCGCAAAATGTGAATAGCTTGACTTCAAGAAGGACAGTCATTTACAAGATAAGAGATAGACAAGAAGGCAATGGAGCACTTGTGTGACTGCAGCCAGGAACCCACATGGCAAGCAACTAGAGTTGTTTACTTTTCTGTGAACGTCTGCCAAAGACTGTCAACATCTTGTATTGTTTTATGATGAAAACTAAATTTAAGCAAGTAGACCAATATACAAATATGGGAATTGTGAATAGTATGAATTAACTATAGATGCTGAGGTTTCTCTGTGGGCTTGAGATCTAGATGTGACATTGCCAGTTTTGCCCTAGAGAATTAGTTCCTTATTCACAAAGGGAGGGCATTTGAGTAGATCAGTAGCAGTAGATTTAAAAATAACAGGTGAATCTTTCATTTATGTGAAAGAATGAGTTGTAAAGTGTTTGCTGGCTCACCACCACCTATATATTTTGTTCATCATCTTCTAGTTTTTCTTTTTTCAATGCTTGGGACTGAATCCTGGACCTTACCTTGCCATACAAGACAAGTGCTTCACTACTGACCTATATTCCAACCCTTTATTTAAGTTTATTTTGAGATAAGATCTCCCTAACTCATCCAGGTTGACTCAAACTTACCATCTTCCTGCCTCGGCTTCCCCAATAGCTGGGATTATAGGCATGCACCACCATATATGGCTCCTGCACTATTTTTACCAGAACACAGGAAACCTAATTAGAGTAGATTTTCACAGCCATGTTCTCTTGTTCCATTAGATTATGTTTTATTCATTTTATAAATATTTATTGAGCATAGCAGTTCTAGATGCTATTAGTCCTTATGGTCCTCCAAAAAATTTACTGAGGCTATTTTGAAAAGTAAATGACAAAAACATTTTGTTTGTAACTCTAAGTTTAAAAAAAAAAAAAGTACTGTGCTAGTTCCGTGTCTTCAGACCTCTGTCTGAATATTGATTGACCTAAATTCATTTCTTTGAAACTCATGAAATGTCAGATTCATCTAGAAGCTCAGGCGAGGTTTCATTCTCCCTGGTCTCGGCATCCTTTGCCTCTGAAGTTAGAACCAGGAAGGCCCTCCTTGTTGGTCCCATCCGAGTGTAGGTCAATTGGAAAGCAGTGCACCTACCTACAAATGAAATCAGGCAAATGGACTCCCAGTATTTTCCTGGACAGCCTTAGCACCCTGAGGTTTGTGTCTATTATTCTGTTAAAAGGTTGTCATAATGGTCATACTTTTGTCCTCTGGAAAAATGTATACCATATTCCACATGTACAGAAATAGTAAAATAATTACATTGTCACTATGCATGAAAGCATGCTTAAAGTGAACTTATGCTTTACTAATTGGAAATTTTTTAATGTGTGACAACTAGTGTGGATTTTTTCAGAGTGTTCACGGCATTGAAACTAAAAGCAAAATTCAAGGTTGTCCTGACAGAGGAGAGTTATTCCTCTAAAAAGAAAATTGAGAAGGGAAGTAAGAGCCTTAAATCAGCTTTTTTTAATCCTTTGATCATGAAAATGATCATGGAGCTCTTTAGATTTATCCAATGAGTAGAATTAATCTTTCGTGAGTAAATCTTTCATTATTGGTACTTCTGTCCTTTAGGGAAAAAACAGTTTGTCAGAAATAAATTTTTCCTTAGTGTGACAGTTAAGGCAGGTTGCCAGTTAGATTGCCTCAGGTTTCTGCCAAGGGATTAGTACAGTGCGCTTCCAAGTGTCCTGAGGGGGTTGTGGAAGTGTGACTGTGGGACGTACACTTGCATGATTCCCCTCCTGCTCCTCTCCACTATGACTTAAGCAGCTGTCATGTGCTTCCTCCATGACACTTCTCCTTTGAGGTAGCTTTCCATGGACTGAATCTCTAGAAACCATAAGCAACATTAAACCCTTCTTCCTTTTAAACTGTTTGTGTTGGATGTTTTATTCTCAGCAAGAGGAAAGGTGAAATTTTTGTTCTACAGTTTGATTTGGTACAGGATGTCAGGCCTGTAGTGAATGGCTTTTAAAAAATAGCTTGATGTCTACTTCAAAAGGTCTGGAAGACAAGGGAACCTGGTTTCCACTGTGGACTATTTCATTTGGCGACCCCAGTGAACTCTGCTTCCCGTCTTTTGTGTTCTGACTTGTTTGTATTGACTCATGACTTGGACAAATGACTTGGTTTCGTTAATGGATCATCAACAAGTGTCATGCAAGGAGAGGGTTGATAAACACTTCAGTTGATCCTCCTGGAGTGCACCCCTTTGGAAGCATGTCAAGCTTAGAGTAGACTATTAAATGATGAGCCATGTGGAGAGAGACCTTGAGGGATGTGAGGCCATTTTGAAGGGTACAGCTCCACGAGAGCTCCTCGTTGAAGACAGCCTGTTAGGCGACCTCAGTTTCACCATGTAGATAAAAAAAAACTGCCCAGCTGAGACCAGCCAGTGAATTTTGACAAAATTGTTGTCATTATATTTTACAGTGGCTAGTTACTCAACAATAGATGACTAACATTATGGTGTACTTCAAGAGATCTGTCCCAAAGGCTGCGTTTTGCAGAGATCTTGTACATGGTTCAGTTCAAAGTGCTGTAGTGCCATTAAAAACACAATGAGAGAAGGCACAATACATATGCATGAGATAAATTGTGGGACTGTTGCCTCCATCTTTGCAACTGAGTATCGCTCGTGCATTCTTTTTATGTTCACAAAGTCTATACCTAATGATGGTACCCTGCAAAACAGGGCTGTTTTATTCATTCACATTCTAGAAGATCCTGAAGAGCACAAAGAAATGAGAAGTGTTCTTGATCTCACCATCAAGAAGTGAACTCTGGGAAATTTCCATGTTGCAGATTCAGTTAAGACAAGGACTTGATTCTCCTTTGAAATCCTAGTATATAGATGAGTGAACCAGGCCCTGTTGAGAGTGTAGACTGCTATCCTTCCAAAAGTGGCTATAAGTGGTTCTATATTTTTCTGTAATGGATGTGTAGTTTCTGATGCTTTACCACACCCTGTCATCCTCCACACTGCTTTTTTTTTAAGTGAGGAGAAGTCTCTCACTTACTTTTGGTTTGTACAGTAGCTCCACACTGCTTCCAGGCCATGCTTATCAAACAGGGACAGTTATGGTCCTAGCTGTGTCTGGCAATTAATGAAGACATTATTGACAAAGGTGAGGAAGGGCTGTGTGCGGGGTGTGTGTATGTGTGTGTGTGTGTGTGTGTAGGAGTGTACCACTCTATTATACAATGAAGTATGTTAAAGAATGTTTAAAGATTTGAAAGATGGTACCATAAATGACAAGTTGCTGTTAACTCCCTCAAAATACTGCCCCTTGCTTTTCCTTGCTTTGAACACACTTGTCGCACCACTCTTTCTGCTTGCTGAGGAGGTTCCAGAGTGAGTGTCTTCAGTGCACTGTCAGGTCTGCCTCAATGTCCCAAATGCCTTTAACCTATTTCTTTTTTATGACTATTTTGACTTTAAGGCAGAGCCAAGTTACTTAGTGACAGATCCAGTGGATAAAGTGGATCAGAACACAATATTGCTTTTATGTGATAGAAATTGTGGTAAATATTTGGTCAGTGATGGACCATAAAAAAAAATACATTGCATGTTTAAATTTAAAAAAAAAATTACAAGAAATGATATAGAATACCCTCTCCCTTCAAACATACTTATGCTATTGTGCCTAGCAATGTGTCTTTTATTGTAATACATTTTAAAAAATTTAAGCATTCACTCTTTTGTTGAATCACCCTTCTACTGACTCTCAGGCTGTGCTGCCATTGTTTATGTGTAGAGTCCAGGAAGGGACCGCTGTACTGCAAGCTCTAGGATGGACTCTCACAATAAGAAATTATCCAGCCCACAGTAGTCATGCCACTTCTGAGAAGCCTCACTACTGGACAAGACCTGAACTTCACCTTCGCTGCTCTTTCTGATCTTGAATCTCTGCCCCTTTGCCTCTCGTGCATATGCCTTCAGCCTCCTGTTTTCTTATCCTTTGCCCTTTGCAGGTCGTCACTCATATTGTTTCTATAATCTGGAGCATGCTTTCCCAGAGGAAATTATTCCCTGTGATAGATTTATGACCTTGTTTTTTTTTTGCACACTTCCGGTTTCCTTATCACATAGAATTGCAGTTACTTTTTCAACTCTTTTGTACCTATGAACTTATAAGTTCGCGGTGAGCCAGGACCAAGACACACAGCTAGGACATGTGGAAGTGAATGGATGAATGTGTGCTCGCGGCCAGAACTGGAAAAGGGGCTGATGCTGACAGTGCTGCTGGAGGGGCCTGTCCTTCAGCCAGTTGGTTTTGCAGTGTGGACACCAACTGCGCAGAGCCCTTGTGTGGCCCAGGGCTCCCCTCTGCATGCACTTGTAGCATCACTGCCTCCACAGTTGCTCTTCCTGTATTATTTATCCCTCTGCACCCATTAGTTTCTCCTTCTTGGTGGGCTTGGGAGAGCAGTGAGCCAGCCTCAGCCATGCGAGGAGTTTGCCTTCCAGGTGACCAACTGCAAGGACACACACAAGAGCAGTTCCTTTTCAAGGTACTTCCTTAGGACACTGTTTACCTAGTAGTAATATTGCCTGCATGATAATCAGTTTCAAAGCCGGGAGCCGTCATGCCACCCTGTAAAGGACACGCGCTTCCATCTTCCATCGTGCCCTTGCGCACTGTGCTGTGAATGACGTTCCTGCACTATAAACTGCAAAGCTCCTGAGCGGGGGGAGCTGTAGAGCAGAGGAGCACTGGCTTTTTCTCAAGCAACATTAATTAGTTTCAATTAATGTTGATACCGGTGGATATCAATTTTGTCAGCACATTAATACCCTAACTGAAAAATACTGTCGTTGATGAGCAATCCCCAAAGAATTTGTACCAACAGGTCTTGGCTATGGCCTGGGCTTTTGAATTTCAAGTTGCCCAGGTATGTCTGTTGTGTACCCAACTTTTAGAACCACTGATGTAGATAATTAAATTGACTGTAGTCCTTCATGTTAACATTTCCGAAGTAATTTAACACAGTGTTTTTTCTTGTTGGTAATTTAATACTTCCTAACAATTTTATACTTTTAGTATACCTAATAAATTAGCACTTAAAACTTCGTGTGAATTTATAGTAGCAGTTCAATAATTTAACATCTAACCTTTTGGCAAATGACATCATAGAGCCTCATTTTTTCCTGCCCTTTCTCCCTTGACCATGAAACTGAGGAGAAATATCATAGAAGAGCAGGTGACCACTGTTCCTGTTGGAGGAAGTGGAAAGGAAACTGCTTTTTTAAAAGATGATGTATCCATAAGGACATAAAATTGGAACGTTTTCCTTGGTTCCCATTGTGCCTGTCCTGGTTTCAGAAAACACAGATCTTTTTGCCAAAGAGAGTAAGTAGGAAAAGCCCCTGGGCTCAAGTTGTCCTTCCCGGAGGTTTGTGGTTCTAAGGTTTTTGTTTTATTATAGATGGTACACTTGTTATCAGTGTATTGGTTAAGAAGCAAAGTGAAAGAAGTTTTGAATTCCTTCTGATCATCCCCCCCCCCCC
>NW_004524636.1:7862320-7873244 GCF_000260255.1 Octodon degus
TGTTTTCTCTCCATGTGACTCTCCTTAGGCACACTCTACATCATCGATCACTTTCCTCTTTGGCCCCATAATCTCCTTGATCAGAAAATTTGGGACACTGCCGAGTTACATGACGTTACAGTACAAGTTCTCATATATCCTGAGTCTTAATTGAACTTAGAAGGCTAGGCCCAAAATGTTGGCTTTCCTTGCAGCCCTCCTTTCACTCTAATTTTGGTCCACAAACTTAGGTTGTTAACCATCCAGAAGACAAGCTTGTTGTTATTACCATACAACTTAGGCTGTTAAGCTTAACCTCACTATCTGTCTGCATATCAAACATCTTAGGCATAATATGGAACAGGTACTTTTCATCAAGTATTGATATGTTGAACTTTAAGTCCCGGGAACACCCAGACCCAGTCCTCGCTTGGCTCTTATGCTCCACATCTGTATGCCTAGAGCTTTTGTTGCAGGATGGGCTGAGAATTAAGGACTGATCAGAGACCATCTGTGTGGGATATTGTCAGATAGACATAAAGTCACAATCCTTTTCTCCAGCCTGCCTCTGCCCCACACTAGGTGTTAGTAGCTGCTTCCATGAATTCCTCACCCCCTGGATTCTGATGGTGTTCATATGGCGGCGGGAGGCTCTGGGGGAGACTGGAGGTAGGAGAGGAGGGAGCGCAGGGTGCTTGTTCCCCCAGTTCTCTTCTAGTCAGCATGCAGTAGGGGATCTTTGTCCTCCTCTTAAGCTACAGTCTATCATGTGGCCCTCTGTCAGCTGTTTTTTTCTGGGTTTGTGTGGCTCTGTCCTCTTGTCTCTTCAACTAAGACACCTCATGTTCCCCTGTTGGCTCCCTAAACCCCGCCACGCCAGGTAACAGCCTCTTATTGGACTCCCTCACTCCAACACCCAGGCTGCTTCGTGGGGGTATCCTGACTGTGACCCTTTCTTGGAGGTGTTTGTTCTCTAGACCCAACTGGGTGAAATGAAGCAGCTAGAGATGGGAAGATAGAAGATAATGAAGCATAAATTCTACTTGAGCCCTAGGGACACTTTGTATGCGGGATGCATTAGCATAACAATAGGTACTTACTGAAGAAGATATTTTTGGAGGTGCCTTAGGTTGTAATCGGTAATATGTTTTCTTTTCTGCTCTATGAGTAGTCCTTTTTGAGTACTGAATTGAAAGTTAGAAGCTCTGCTTTATTATAACGATGAATGCAGTTAATTATAAAGTGCTTAACTCTGTACGATGTAATAATCCACAATTCAGAGAAACACAAGAATACAATGGATCTGTCCATCTGGAAATGTCAAAGATTTGTCTCAGGTATTCTAGTGTTAGATAATCATTTCCTCTTAACTCCTTATATTTCTCATCTCTCTCCAGTGTGTTAGGATTGACTTTGGGGGGAGATTTTTAATCAAATAGTCATTGTAAATGGCACTGCTGACATGCTTATAAAAAGATGCTATAAGAACAGAAAACAACTTGCTCTGCACAAATTTCCAGAGGCCCTGTTGTGACTGTGCTGAGCACCCTGGGCTCTGTAACGAATAGTATTTGCCCAGTGCTTTTCAGGAAATCACAGCGTAGTTAGGAAAATAGAAGTTTGAACAAGTAACTATGATAAATATTTTAAAGCATTATTGGCATTATAGTGAATTTTATGTGTATCTAAATGAGGGTGTAGTTCACTCTATCAATAAAAGGTACAGAGGTTGGTGAGTGGCGGAAACGCTTCTCAGTGCAGGTGACCTTGAGTTGGCTCCTGAAGGGTGGTCCTGAGCATGGCAGGGAATTGCAGGGATGGGGGATGGTGTGATAAGAAGTGTGGTGCTTCTTGATGGTCCAGCAAGACATGTAAGTTAGCCAAACTCCGGTGGCCTTTGGAGGGATGCCTGGATATAAGGCTGAAGATACATTGGTAACTTAATCTTAAATACTCACGCCTATATTAATGCAATGATATACGTGCTCCAAATAGTCTAGGGTGATGTGAACAAAACAGACAGCATTTTAAAGAATCTTTAGACTTTTAAGGGAAATATAATGCTAGACCTCTCGTGGATAATTCCTAGGTATGTAGGAATGCATGTTTTCAATTGATGGACATCTCAAGGGAAGGAGACAGACTTGATGCTTTTATAGTATGTGCCTTTGTTAAGGTTTGTGAGCACTTATATCAAACTTCTAAACATAAAGTTGACCTTCTATCATTATAAATTCTCCTTAGGTATGGAATTGTGACTTTCTCTGAAAATATGGCAGACTGCTTTGCAATCACTAACGATTATGCAAGCCTCCATATTTTACAGTCTTCTCTCTAGAAGAACGTATCTGATTCACGACATAAGAGATACTTGTGCCTTATTTGTTCTAATTAGGCTCGTTCCTAAAACTTCAAGGTTCAGTAATCTTATTATACGAAAGCAAGTCAGTTGGTGAAGGCTGTTTTGAATTTCTAAATGCCAACTTACTCAGTAGCACACCAGTAAATAAGAATTGCTCTGCAGAGGCATGATCCAAATGGTGACTAGATTACATAATGTGAAAACCCAGCCTTTGTGGAGAGGAACTCTTAGGCCTGGTGTGGCAGCATCGGCCTATAGTACATCTACTTGACAGGCTGAAACAGGAAAATCCCTTGAGCTTAGAAGTTTGATGTCAGCCGAGGCAACATAACAAGACTTCATTCAAGAAAAACAAAGCCCTTTAACTGTCATGTTGAAGGTTGTCCTATTGTCAGTAAACTTGGGATGTCATGAATTTCAAGGACAAAGTCCAGCCATGCCTCATAGAACTTCTGTGCCAAAGTCCAGATTTAAGCTTATATCCTCCTGGTCATACAGAGAGAGACCCTGTGCAAGTGCTTATCCTTTTCTTCTGGTAGTTGCTACCCTCCTTTCTTTCTGTTTCGTCTGTTTGTTGCTTTGTAAAAATTCATCCTAGAACTGATTGGGTTGACACAACCATTGCCATTCAGCGACCCTATGTGTCTATGCCTGGTGGTTCAGTGAGGCTGTCCTGGTGCTATGAGATTGGCATGGGCTGTAGTTCCCTGGGGTTCAGAGGAGTTGGAATGATTCCCCCTCCTACTGGTAAGGTGTGCAGCTGCTTTCATTTAGGAAATCCCCTGGAGCACTTTCTACTCTGTCCCATAGAGGACCTCTCCATGTGCCTGGAGATTCTGCTAGCCTGAGGCTGGATTCCAAGAGGGAACATTACAAATGTGTAGAGGCACTAGTTGCTACTTGCTTAAGATCAGGTAGGGCTTAGAAGACCTGGTTGACCACCTCAGGGCAGGGCAGTCTAGGAATGAGAGCTGTCACAGGACCAGACAGCAAGAATGATGCACAATCTGCAAGTACTTTTTCTTTTGCACATGGCGTAACATGTGGAGCATGCCTCTCAGCTTCCACTGTTCATGGAAATATTTAGTTAAATATTCAAGGCCTCCATGGCTCTTAGTTCAAATATTCTCAGGAGGCACTTTGATTGGTTGTTGGCTTTCCAGTCTTCTGCAGTTGTGAGGGCCACATGTTATGCTACTAAGGAGAGAAATGAAGGTAAGATATGTGGTCTCAGAGCAACCATTGTTGGTGTTGGCCAAGGCAAATACATAGAGAACATTAATCAGCTCTGCTCCATTCCATTGACCCTTGAGATACTTTTCCTTTTGTAGATCCAGAAAGCTCTGCCTAACTTAACTGTTGCCTTCTCACTTTTTTTTGAGCTGTTATTGTTTTCCAGCTTTGTTCCTATTGTTTTGTGAGTTTCTGACACGAATGGAGTTTCTCTTCATTCCTGCTCTGTGTCCTTCTGTGTTCCTGGCTCAGGACGGTCATCTTCTCTCTCTCAGCCCTGTTTGTCGATTCACTTCTAACTTTTCAAATTTCATTCCCAGTGTCACTTCCTGACAGAGCATGGAACTGTCTGAATGAAGTGTCATCCCTGTTCCAGCTCTGATTCCTTAGTCACTCTGAGCACTCTGTAACTTTATATGTGTGTGGCCACTTTCCCACTCTGGGACTCCCATTGTAGGCTCTGGAGGTAAGGGAAGGCGTCGGGGGCTGCAATGTTGCACACAGAGCATCTGAGGCAAGGGTACAGGTTTGTCCCTCACATCAGTTAAACAATGGAAATAGTCGCTTTGGAAAAGAAAGGATTAAGGGGCAGAATATTTATTTTGATGAAAGAAGTTAAAAGCAAGAGACACCTTGTGAGTCTGTCAAGCCCTGCCATGAAGAACATAATGATGGAAACTGTGTGATACTTTGAAATACAGCATGAATCTTGCTTGGAAATGGACCAGAAGTGGGGAGACTGGGGCACAGTGTCTGCCTGGCAAGCACAGGTTGTGAGTTTGATTCCCAATACCAAAAAAAAAAAAAAAAAGGACAGGAAGTGCCTGAATAAAAGCCAACATTGTTATTTCTTTTGGCTTCCACAGCCTGCGGCCCCTGAGGTACACCTTGGGACCTCAGTGACAAGCCATGGTTTGTGAACAGCAGGTCACAGCAGCTCATTCCATTTCCACTTCATATCCCATAAAGCCAGTATCATGTTTGATAGTAGCCAAAGGTTGGTTAGATTGCAGTAGGGAATGCCATGCATCTATGAGCGTAGTTTCCACGACATAACTCTAACTTCCTCTCCAGTTCTTCTATGAAATGCTATGCATCAAAAAAGCAATTTAGTGGAAAAATTAAAATGGCATCAGGGACACAGAAAGAAGGAATGAGAAATTACTGAGATTCTCTTATGTAAAGGTCTTTGAATTCTAAGTTTTTTTTTTTTTTCAATTGTAGCTTTCAGCCTAAGATATTGTGTCAGTCTGTATTTTTACTGAAATTAATGCAGTAAATTTTTGTTGACTACTCTATGTGTGTCTTGAAAATGAATAGAGTTGGTATGTGGTTATCAATTTTATATCTGCTCAGCATGAATATATGACATGAGATCCTAGTGAAAACGTCAGACCAAAAAGACATAATGGAGCTCAGATTATGAGCTAGATCAGAGAGTGATATTTTCACAGTGGAACCTGAATGTGAGCTGAGTCTCTATAAATGATCAGATTGAGGAAAAATTACACACATTTACACACACACACACACACACACGCACACACACACACAGAAGAGAGGACATGGTAGGTTGGCAGAGCCCCATGTGTGAAAGTTAAGCTGTGAGAATGAGTGAGACCGTTCTTTCACAGCCCAAATGTCGGATGGGTAAGGATGGGAGGTTACAAGGCAGAGGGCTAGAGCAAGCTGTTGGGTGTGATCCTTGCTGGACAGGGGCAGGGATTAGATGCTTGGAAATGGAGAGCATCACCTCGTAGGCTTGTGATTTGGGACACTGCTTCCTCTCCAGTTGGCAAGGCAGCTTGGAGAGGCAGAAACTGCAGCAAGTGACACTGCCTGTGAGGTTGTTGTGTCCATCCCTCAGCTATGGTAACAGAGGAATGAAGAGAAAGCTAAGTACACAGAACAGGGTTCATGCAAATAACTACTGAGTTTTCATGCCTCCATTCACAGTGGGAAAAACAGAAAGAAGAGATAAAGTGATCTTGAATCTGGATACATGGAAAATTATGTTATCACCAATAACAAACTTAGAAATGGAATGGACATGTTAAGAATCCATGCTCTGAGTGGATCCGAGGGATAAGGATCTTAGAAACGAGAGAAGATAGCTGTGGGTTGATTAACAAATAGATGCTGGTAGTATAAATTGTTGGTGCATCATGAGAAGTTATTGAATTAAATAAACCCAATAAAAGCAAATTTGGAGTTGTACTGAGTGTTGGTATCAGTCAGCTTTCCATCACTTACAAAATGTCTGAGATAATCCACTTTAAATGAAGAAAGGCTTATTCTGACTCATGGTGCAGAAGTTCTGGCCCATGTTTTCATTTGGCTCTACTGCCTTTTGTTGTAGCAAGTTAGAACTCCATGGTGGGACTGCTTGGCAGAGCAAGCTGCTCAACTCCTGGTGGGCAGGAAGCAAAGGGAGAAATAAGAAGGAGCCAGGGTTTCCATATCCACTCCTGAGGCAGAACCCCAGTGACTTAATTTCTTTCCCACTAAATCCCACCTCTTCAAAGATCTACCATTCCCAATAGCCTAAGCTGAAGACCAAGCCTTTAGCACATGAGCCTTTGAGGGATATGCCAGGTCCAAACTATGAGGGCAGTTAAAGTAGGGAGTTAAAAACCAGAATGCCTGCCTTACTGATACCCAGTTCACCGGTAAATTCTATTTTTTCTACATTCAAAGCTAGTTTGGATTACCTGTGTTGTCATCTGCTGATCTGACCTCCACCTGCCTTTGGCTTGATGCTACAGCACCTTCTAGCTGCCCCTGCCCTCGTTATGCCCTCAGCCCCCTGCAATCTGTTCTCAACACTGCAGCCAGCGTGATCCTTTAAAATACATCAGATAATGTCATTCTGCTCCAAGCTTACAGTGGTTTTCTGCCTCCCTCTGAACATAAGCCAGAGCCCTTCCAAGGGCCTCAGGGCCTGGCATGATCCCTTTCTTGTTATCTGTGGCTTCATCTGGTACTGCTGTTTCCCTTGTTCTCTCCATGTCGCCTCTGCTGGCCAACTCCTATTCCTCACACGTCATGCATGTCTCCCTCAGGGGCCTTGGCGTCTTGACCCTCCACCTGGGAAGGATTCTTTTCAGTATCTGCAAGCTGTGTTCCCTACTCTCCTTGAAATCTTCACGACTTGAGACCTACTTTACCCTTCTGTTTTAATACCATCATCCCTAGACTTATGCTTTTGTCCTTTTTCTTCCACAGCCTTTAGATGTCTTTTACTATCCAGAGCATTGCCTTATCTCTGCGTTGCCTGTTTCTCCCTCCAGCATGGAAGTTCCTCGACAAAGGAGGTTTCTATCCGCATCATGCACTAAGGCATCTTCAGTGCCTAGACTATGGCCAGATATTCAGTAAACATTTGCTGAGTGGATGGAATAAATTCTGCCAGAAATTTCTTTTGGGGTGGACTTGTGAATTCCTTGAGCTCCTATGTCATGACTTTCCTGTTCAGAGCTAGTCAGTGCTCGGTACTGGTTAAGTGACTCAAACCCAAGTCTACAGTCTGAGCCTTCTGCCTGATTTACTTCCACAAAGATTTGGTACTGAATGGAAGGATGAGAGAGGGTAGGGCAGTGGGAGCGTGGTTTATTAAAATAGCAAAGCCTTCGCTTTCGGCTTTAGCATACACATAGCAGTTGGCAAATTTCGCATTGTTCTTACAATTATTAATTAGATGTTATTAAAAAATTTGGACTTGAAGCTCATAGCTAGTGGTTCAGCGATCATACTATACAGGGTGCAGAAGTGGCTGGGGCCGACTGTGACTGTTCCTGGCCAATTAAGGGAGAGCGTTGGCAAGAAGCGCAGGGTCAGGGTGGCCATGCTCTGCGGGAGCCCTGGGGGTTGTGGTTGGCATGTGAGGCGAGAGCTGGCTGTGCTTTCTCCTCCCAAAGGGCTCTCAGTTTGGTTCCCGAGTGGGCACTTTTCTAAAGGAGAAGAATAAATAACCTCCAGGGATTTAACTTCTTAAGGGACCGAAAGAGAAAAAGGGAAGAAGCAAAGCGAAGAAGTTACTCTTTATTTGGGAACATTTACTTGAAAGTCCCTCTGAAGTTGGTTTGTCTTACTTGGTATTGGTTTTATTTCTTCCCTAGAGGTGCAGATGTCTTCATGCAGGAAAGTATCCTGTGGGAGACAGAATTGTGGAAGCTTTAAAATCTTCCTCAATAACAGAACTGGGCTGAGGAGCGGGGCCAGCCTGCATCTTTAACATGATACTTCGCAGTACCGGTTGCTGTCTTCTCTGCACTTCCTGCTAAGGTGTGCGCTCGTGAATGGGCAGGTTCTTCTTTTTCTTATTTTTTGAGGTGGAGCTCTTAAAAGGAATTTGGACAGGAAGGAACTAAGACACAAAGGGAACCTGAAAAACATAAGGAGCAGATTATGTGTTTGGCTCACGTTCGGGTTAAAGCAATCCATAGGAAACTGGGACTTTTCTAGCTTGTGAAAATACAGTGCAGCCCTTGTTTTCAGATGCAGTGTCTAAGGGTCAGAAGAAAGTTCAAATAAAATTAAATCCCAGAGAACAAGGCTGTCCACATGCACAGCCAAAAGCTCAGCCATGTGACATTTCCTAAGGCTACGGCACATTGTCGGTGGGAAGGAAGTTTCAGTCAGTGACAGCGCTGTTTGCCTGCTCTGCCTAAAGGCTTCTGAGGTACCTTTGGGCATTGAGTTTTGGGTCAAAGGGCACAGGAGAGGAACCCTTAGAGGTGATTGAACTTTTTTGGTTTTAAAATATCTTAGCTGTGTTTGCATTCTTGTTTGTCCTCTCTAGAAAGAGTAACTTATGGGGTAACACAAACTGAACTTGGTGTCCAAGGTGGATAAGAACAGAAGTATTTTTCTGGTGAGTTACATGATGGGAACTAAGGAATATGAACCACTGAGTTCTGAACAAATTTCTGCGTGTCTGCTGCTTTATAGGGCCTTTTTATTACACAGCACAAATCCTGGAGCGAATTGTCTACTTTCAGCAAATAACCTAAAACATTTATCTCTGGAAAATAAAAGATGTTTCTCCAGAAACAAATATTTTTCTTTTCTCATTAGGAAAAGAAAGACATTTACAATGTCCTCTTTTTCCCCCCAGGATGGTCTTTTATATTTTTGCCAACTTCCCTTACACTAAAACATTATGGGTTTCCATCTATTTTAAATTCATAGACATCACTATTATCCATCTGATACAATTAAACCTAGGTTGATCTTTCTTGTTTTTTTTTTTTTTTACCGGTTATTTTTCTAGTATTTGTAATTATCTCTCCTTGAGGTGGGCTGGGGATAGATTAGGAGAGAAGGCACAGCATAAATCAGAAGTGTTAGGCTCAGAGCGCCATCCTGCTTGTTGTTCCTCCTTCCATCCATCCTTTATGCTTCCACTCGTGTACCCACCTGTCCCTGTCCAGTACTCATTAATCATCTAGCATGCGCTGCCTAAAATGAACTAAGTGGGGATCTCTATGTACTACCACAGAGTCTAGACAAAATGATAAATATTTGTAATGAGAAAATGTTGATATGAGATGAATTATATCATTGGGATCTTGCTTCCTGCTCTCCGGGGTTCCAGAGATAGCTTCCAGGGAGGAGCTCTGTGTCAGTTGATACATGAGGATGAATGACATTAGCTGGATGTGCTGTGTTTGGGCTTGAAGGTGGCCCAGCGGCAAGGAAGAGTTTTCAGAAGAAACCTCATATTATAGAAACTGCAGTATTATATGGGGGTAATTTCTGAAGTGCTTGCAAAAGTAGATTACCCACAATTTCAAGACTGTGTCCAAAGATGGTGGGTGTTTCCATTTACTAGCTTATGTGGTGCCACCATGTGGCTGCTCTGCAAACACAGCTTCGAATTGGGGCTGTATGTTGATTCAAATGAATGTGAGACTATATTAACAACTCTGGGTCATATTACTGCATAGTTGAACAATTCAGCTTCCCGTGACCAAACTCGGAAGCGTTTCAGAGCTGTGGTTCCCAGCAGCTCCCTTTTACTGTTGTGATCCAGGACCTTACAGTTTTTCTTGAGACAGGTTCACTCTGTGTTACTAACCACTCGGTTGTCCAGGCTGGGCTTGGTCTTGTGACCCTCCGGCTCATTTGTGCAAATGGACAGCAGCTTATGCTGTGTGGCGTGCTCATATGGGAGTATGGATAGGGCAGAAAGGAGGAGAGGCTGATAAAATCCTCTGAGGCTTGCAAACCATGTTGAGAGACAAACTCAGGCATATCACAATTTTGAAGGCCTTACTGGAGCAGAAAAAGCAGACAATACACTATATGTAGATTTCAGATATTCAGGGGACATTCTTCCTTCCTTTCTATTTAAACTTTGGTTAAAAACAATATAAGCTTTTATGGCACCAGAGTACTTCCAAATTGTTCTGTTTGTTTTTGAAAATCTCATTAACCTTAATTTAAAAATCAAAATAAGTATACTAACTAGTAAGGAGACTGGAGAGAGGCTCCAGCCATATGAAGGTATAAAACTGGAGAAACTTGATTGGGATCATACTTGTGGGTCTGCGGTAAAGGAGATTGTAGGAAACATGAATTCAACAAATTTAAATCAACTTCCTTATTGTGGAACTTCTGAAGTCTTAGGACACTAGTGTATGATAAGTCTGAGGGACATCCTAAACCTGCTTTACCCCTTAGGAACCTATGCTCTAGAAATAGTCCTTCCAGTCTGGCTGAGGATTAGCTGTCTAACCTGAGTGTGAGTCTGTTCTCTCTTGACACAGTAATTCTGTGTAGCCAGCAAATGCAAAACTTCAGTGGTGTACAACAATAAAAACGTGTTTAACTTAGGAATTTGAGAGGCTCAGCTGATTTTAATCTGGGCTTGGTGGATTTCAGTTGACTTGTGTCTGTGGTCCTCCTTTGATGAGTTCCTTTGGGGTAACCCACATGTCTGGGAGCTCAGGTGGCTTTTGGCTGACCTAGGATGACTTAGCTGGGAAGAGTGAGACTGTGTGTTTCTCTCCTCAAACCTGCTAGACTTCACATGTTCTCTCGACTAGGGCAGAGGAGGGGCAGCGGGAACAAGCCTGGTTGTGTAAGCAGTTTCACAGCCTTTGCTTGCATCCTGGTCATGAATACCCCACTGGCCAAAGCCAATCACAACCAGTGGCAGGGTAGGAGGATGCACGGAGGGCGTTTACAGAGAGGGAGAGAAATCAGGCTCCTCCTATAATCTGACTATCGTAGAACCCAAAGTAGGAGTTGCTCAGCAAAGTGTGAGTTCACACTTCCTTTCGGCTGCAGCCACACACTGTACTTTTAATTCTGGTAAGCACCAGAAATTGCCATATGGGCCATGTC
>NW_004524636.1:7873344-7874465 GCF_000260255.1 Octodon degus
GATTGCAGGTGCGCGCCACCATGCCATCTCAGTTGCCATCCCAGGGCACCCATTTATTTAAATCTACAAGAGTGAAACAGGAGTCTTATTCATTCCATGGCACTGAGCTCCCAGCACCACTGTTTTTTAAATCAGTTTAGAAAATGTTGGGATCTGATGGCTTTTGCCAACAGGTAGATAAACACTGCTGTTGAGTGGCTGTTTTTGAAGAAGACAATAGCTTCTGAGTGTGGAATATGATCATCCCAAGCTGTAGAAGTTTTGGTTATCATATTCTGTTTTATTTTAAGAGGGAATACTGTGGTAGGAAGGAATGTCCAAATAGCGTGGATAGTGTAAGCCTCCCGCTCCCTCACAGTGCTTGCAAGTACCAAGTCATCAGTGTCGGATGTGCAGCTAGTGGCAGCACCTGCGCAGCAAGTAGGAGGCCCTGGGTTCAGTCCCCAGCACCACGGAAGACAAAGCAAAGAGTCAATGTGAACAGCATGTGTATATTTTAAAAAGACCATAAAGGCGTAAAGCTGTTCTTTAATTCCTCAGTTGATCTTATTCGTGTGGCACCATAGACTCACCCCTCCTGGATATGCCCTGCTGTGTGTAGGGAATAAGGAGTCAAATGATTTGCCTAATGAGATGTGTAATGGATCCTTTAATGCCTCAAGACGCTTGTCAATGGATGTTTTTATGCGATTTATCATTGTGAAAATAATTGATTATATTCAAACTGTCAAGTCAATGAAATTTGTTTGAAAATTATATCTCATTGTAAGTTTTTAAGTAGGTTAAATTCTTAATTTTTAAAACTTATTATGAGGTTATTATTATTACTATTTTTTGTTGTGGCACAAAAGTACTTTTTCCTTTTTCTTTTTTTGTGCAGGATCTCTACGTGGCTTGAACTCGTAGCGATCCTCCTGTTTTCAGCCTCCCTACTCCTGGGATCATAGGCGTGCACCACCACGCCCAGACTCCATTGCTGGCTCAGCTCACCCGTGCGGCATGTAGTGCCAGAGGTCAAGCCCTGGCCCCTTCACTTACCTAAGCAAGCTCTTAGTAATCTCGCTGGCCCTATAAAAGTACTTTTTCTGAATGTCCTAAGTTTTAGAAAATGTTGCAAATGT
>NW_004524636.1:7875609-7877963 GCF_000260255.1 Octodon degus
TTTCAGAGCTGTGGTTCCCAGCAGCTCCCTTTTACTGTTGTGATCCAGGACCTTACAGTTTTTCTTGAGACAGGTTCACTCTGTGTTACTAACCACTCGGTTGTCCAGGCTGGGCTTGGTCTTGTGACCCTCCGGCTCATTTGTGCAAATGGACAGCAGCTTATGCTGTGTGGCGTGCTCATATGGGAGTATGGATAGGGCAGAAAGGAGGAGAGGCTGATAAAATCCTCTGAGGCTTGCAAACCATGTTGAGAGACAAACTCAGGCATATCACAATTTTGAAGGCCTTACTGGAGCAGAAAAAGCAGACAATACACTATATGTAGATTTCAGATATTCAGGGGACATTCTTCCTTCCTTTCTATTTAAACTTTGGTTAAAAACAATATAAGCTTTTATGGCACCAGAGTACTTCCAAATTGTTCTGTTTGTTTTTGAAAATCTCATTAACCTTAATTTAAAAATCAAAATAAGTATACTAACTAGTAAGGAGACTGGAGAGAGGCTCCAGCCATATGAAGGTATAAAACTGGAGAAACTTGATTGGGATCATACTTGTGGGTCTGCGGTAAAGGAGATTGTAGGAAACATGAATTCAACAAATTTAAATCAACTTCCTTATTGTGGAACTTCTGAAGTCTTAGGACACTAGTGTATGATAAGTCTGAGGGACATCCTAAACCTGCTTTACCCCTTAGGAACCTATGCTCTAGAAATAGTCCTTCCAGTCTGGCTGAGGATTAGCTGTCTAACCTGAGTGTGAGTCTGTTCTCTCTTGACACAGTAATTCTGTGTAGCCAGCAAATGCAAAACTTCAGTGGTGTACAACAATAAAAACGTGTTTAACTTAGGAATTTGAGAGGCTCAGCTGATTTTAATCTGGGCTTGGTGGATTTCAGTTGACTTGTGTCTGTGGTCCTCCTTTGATGAGTTCCTTTGGGGTAACCCACATGTCTGGGAGCTCAGGTGGCTTTTGGCTGACCTAGGATGACTTAGCTGGGAAGAGTGAGACTGTGTGTTTCTCTCCTCAAACCTGCTAGACTTCACATGTTCTCTCGACTAGGGCAGAGGAGGGGCAGCGGGAACAAGCCTGGTTGTGTAAGCAGTTTCACAGCCTTTGCTTGCATCCTGGTCATGAATACCCCACTGGCCAAAGCCAATCACAACCAGTGGCAGGGTAGGAGGATGCACGGAGGGCGTTTACAGAGAGGGAGAGAAATCAGGCTCCTCCTATAATCTGACTATCGTAGAACCCAAAGTAGGAGTTGCTCAGCAAAGTGTGAGTTCACACTTCCTTTCGGCTGCAGCCACACACTGTACTTTTAATTCTGGTAAGCACCAGAAATTGCCATATGGGCCATGTCAAGGGAGAGAACAATCATCTAGTTTTGCAGAGGGCTTTCCTTGTTTCTCTATGGAATCATTCCATTCAACATGGGAAGGACCATGAGCCCCACCTAGTTCTAGGTGCATTATATCAGAAATGAGAACACAGAGGCCCAGGGAAGGTAATTGGCCTGTGTAACCCCAACAGCTAGCAAGAAGCAAAGCTGGGCCTCAAACCTGGATCTTCTCTCCAGACATTTGAGTTTTAATGACCTCAAGGAAGATTTGTTGGAGGTTGTAAGGGACTGAAAATAGTTACAATCCTTATGTGTAAGGATTAGTTCTGGAAGTACTAACATAAGTCGTGTTTAAAATAAGAAGGTCAGAGTGGTGGTGCCTTGCTGGAATTCTTTGGAAGGACAAAGGGTGAGGTTAGTTAAGTATCTGGTAGTGGTTGCTGTGTATGTGACTGGTTATCTTTGGTGATAGAGTTCTGTGCCAGAGTTTTCCTCTCTGTTATCCTTTCTATGCTCCAAAGAATTTCTGTTGGCAGAAGAGTTCACAGAAGTCCTTCTGAGAAGAGAGGAAAGAATTTGCACTCGGGCACCTACCTTGTTAAAAAAGATAAAATCACAAAGGTGGATCCAGTCTAGTCTAGTCTTCTAGACTAGCAGGTATATTGATGCTTCTGTTGACAGGGGTGGGAGGCAGTCTGTCCCAGACAAGTAACATTTTGGTAATGACGTTCTTATTATTTAAGCACTGTCAAATAAACTAGCGATTTTTATGATGGAATTACTTTTGGAGTATTAAACATATTTTTCTCACTGTTATGGTTTGTGTCTAGTTGTCCCCTCAAAGCCTCATGAAGTCATTGGGACAGGATTCTAGAGTTTATGATTAATTTGTGATTGAATGCTTGGATCATGGGTGTGGGTGATATCCCTGCCCTTAGTCTGGATACAGGTGGGGGAGAGGAGAGAGGCTTGCTAACTGCCATAGCCACTGCTCCTCCCTCTGCTCTTTAC
>NW_004524636.1:7878578-7914627 GCF_000260255.1 Octodon degus
TTTAGATCTGCTTTTTTAATTCCTTTTTTTAAAAAAAGTATTTGTACAGGGTCTCACTATGCAGCTCAGACTTGTAGTGATCCTCCTGTTTTCACCCTCCCCAGCACTGGGACTATAGGCATGTGCCACCACACCTGGACTCGGTGGCTGGCTCAGCATGCCACGGACAGGGCCTTCATGACATGTGGTGTGGGGATTGAACCTTGGTCCCTGTGCTTGCCTAAGAGGGCACTTAGTCCGCTGAGCTATCTCCCTCCCTATCCCTGCTTTTCTAATTCTTATGTTTTGTTCTCAGAGTGTTTTTCTTTTTTTTTTTTTTTTTCATTGTCAGTTATCAGCTACTCAGTGTCTGGACTTCTGAAATACAGATTCACTTGTAGATCTATTCCAAGGCCTTCTCCCGCTCTACTGCATATCCAGAGGCATTCAGTTTCCCAGACACCCTTGTCCCCTGGCCTCAGAATGGCCAGCTGATTACTGCGGGATGGCTAGAGGGTGGGGCCAAGTATGTATTTCCTCCATCCTGCTTTTTGGGGCATCTCAGGGAATAGCTGTTTTGGTTTTTTTTTTTTTCTTCCTGGCTTCCACTTGTCCCCCACAGTGGCATGGGCATCATGTCTCTGGTGCATCAGTTGAGTCAGCCCTTGGGTCTGGGTAGCACTGCACCCTTCTGTCACCCTTGCTATAAGGCAAACTAGCAGCTCTGCAGTTTCTGTCCTTTGTGTCACTTCTCTGTTCTATTTGGTCTCTGACTGGCTCAGTTACCTGTGTCACCAGGCCTTGGTTGGAGACCCCTAGAGTAGTTTCTGCTGGTTGACTGTGGTGGTAGCAGCCTTGTAAGTCTTTTTCTCTGCCTCTCATTAGCTCTTTGCAGTCCACTGTGAGGATGACATCCTGGCTATGTGACTTGCTTTGTTGGTCATAATCATGGAAATGCAACTGATGAGCAGAATAGAGTGGTTGAGAATGTGGGATCCCAATCCTAACAGCGCCACCCATTAGTTACATAACTTGGGTGAAGTCTTTCTGAGACTTGTTTCCTTTCAAAAAAATGAAAGACGTTACAGTACCTGGGTTTCCAGGGAGGCAGACCCAGATTACAGATGAGCTTTCAGGGTTTTATTCTGACTGCTGTATAGATCAACACCCGTGCAAGGAAAGATATGACTCAGGTGTGGGCTGGAGAAGCCCAGGGAGGTGCCTTTGCTGCCCCAGGAAGTGCAGAGGTACTTGACCTTGGAAGAGCAGCTTGCTTTCTGGAGTGGGCTGAGAGTACAGCCTGAGTGCCTGCTTCAGTCACAGGGGCTCTAGTTATTGGGGCTGCAAGCCGGGTGCCAATACAGCACCCCAGCATCCCGGGGCATCTCCAGCTCGCAGCGTGAATGGGAAATGCTTAGAGTGTGAGAGGCACATCCACAGGGACGATCAGTTGGTAAGTGCTCAACCGCATGGTGTTCAGGAATTAATAAAATGGCGATGTTCCAGCAAATGCCCTTTATGATGTCTAGCTTAGTTACTTGGAGAGGTTTTACTGACTTCATCTCTATGGCTCTGTCCCAGGGAGTCAGGGAAAAGCAGAATACATGATCTCTCCATGAACAGGGCTTGGCTTCTAGGAGCCTTGGCTATGGAGCACATTTGTACTTTTATATACCTGAATATGGGTTAAACACAGCATACCCTTAGGTTCTTGGTTCTTTATTCCCTCAGGCATTCGAGGTATTTAGAATCAGTTTGATAAAAATCAGCGTAGCCCCTGCTTTTGGAAATCCTGTCAGGTAACCACAGTAATAAACCTGCAACGTCATCATTTTTCAGGGTGGCTCTTGTGGGCACTGTGATTTCCGTTTTATGATAAGGCCTGAAGTCAGTCAGGTTAAGTGACCTGCTCCAGGTCACTAAGCCGAGCAATGACAGAGATGTTTTCCCACCGCGGCTGCCAACTTGAGAAAGCCCGTGTTTTTTAACTACACACTTGAACGATTTAAATGGTAGTAGGGGAAACCTTCTCCTCTGAAAATAGCTCTAGCAAAGTGTAGGTGTTGTTTTGGTAGAAACAGTTCAGCTGTTGCCATAAAAATCTTCCCGCAGATGGCTTTGTGAGAGCAAAGCTGTGGAGGCCCTGCTTGTGTTTATGACGGGAGCCGTATGGCTCAGCTGCAACACAAATGATTTGTTTCCACGGCCTTGTTGGCAAAGTGATTTAATTTCTGTGTTTCTCCAAAGGGGGAAAAATAATCAGAATGCATACATTTCTTTATAATTAGATGTTTCAAGAGGAGCCGTGAGAAAGATTCAGAATGGGAGGCCAGGTATGCTCCCAATCGGCCGGGGATACAGTCAGGGACAGAAGGTACAGGGATGGAATCCACGCTGTATTTTCTCCTCTGAGTGTTTCAGGGCTCAGGGCTTGGTCCAGAAAAAGTAGTAGAGGCCGCTAAAGCCCCACAGGCAAGGTAGGTCGGTGAGTCAGTAGGTGGTCACTGCTGGTTTAGGAGGACAGCAAAGCCCATCGCATTTCTTTGTGTCTAAATAAAAGTCATGGGCAGGGAGATAACTTGGTGGTCTGAGTGCCTGCCTGGCAAGCACAAAGACCCAGTTTCCATCCCTCAGGCTGTGCAGGCTCCAGTCACCGAGCCAGCCACTGGGACCAGGTGTGGGGGAGCACACCTGTAATCCCAGGAGTGGGGAGGCTGAGACAGGAGGATCACTACAAGTCTGAGCTGTGTAGTGAGGTCCTGTACCAAATAAATAAATAATTAGATAAATAAATAAAGTATGTTTTTAAAAAAAATCTAAATAAAAGTCACGCCTTCTTTTGTGTAGGAAAAAACACATTTTCCAAATCAGTTAGTGATCTCGATGAGACGTCTAGGGAGCTGTAAGGCGAGGTAAGGATTGAGATTTCAAAGTGTGTTCTAAGGAGTTTTATTTCTTGAGTTGTGGCTACTTTTAGATGTTCATAACAGAAAAGAAAAATAAATGATGATGACTAAACAAGAGGGACGTTCAGGGTGAGGACCTTCAGCGGGATCGAGAGCCTGCATTGCTCCCATTTTTCCATCCGCCATCCACATTACATGGCTTTACTTTCCACTGGTCTCTCAGACCCGTTGGGTTTCCATTATGTTCACAGTGCACATGTGCAGTGAAAGTATCAGACGGAGGAGAAGGAAAAGGTCCTCCTGGGTGAGGCAGCTCCTTCACTTCCATCGAAGGTCCCTAGAAGCTAAATCTAACATAAGTCATTAGCCAGTGTTGGATCCCACAGTCACACCAGACCTCAAGGGAGCCTGGGAAATGTAGCCTTTTGTGGAGCCAATGTCTTGGAGAAGGCTGAGGCTCTCATTGATGGGGAGGGGAGTGTGGATGGTGGCTGGCAATTTCTGCCACTTTTAGGATTGTAATACTAATGTCCCAACTGGAGTTTTAGAAAGGTTGTCTTCCCATGAAAAGCTGAATGGTGGTGCTGTGTGTTGCCTATGTAGTGTGTGCTTCTCAGGGTCTCCCCTGGGCTCATGTGCACGGTGAGCTTGCACAACTGCATTCCAGCTCCTTTGCATTGGAGAAGCAGTGTTCAGAGCTTACTCTCTTCATCTCACCCAATGATATTAATCAGCTACCATGTGCCTTGCGCTGTGCCAGATCTTAGCAGAATCAAGGTGCTAGCATAACATTTCTCACATTTATTTGATCTGCCCTCTCCTCCTACCCATGGAAAGCCTATTGTTATTAAGAATAGTCCCTGCTTCTCAAGTGCTGGGAGAGGAGGAGCACCTTCTTGCTCTGCTCTAAAGTCTGCTAACATCTCAAGGGAGTTGTGTGTGATGGCTTAGCAATCTGGAGGAGTGAGTGCCAACCTACTGGTGCTCCTCTGCAGGGACTGAGGGCAAGAGGGTCTATATTAGTTATGTACGGTTGCATAAAAGCTATAAGCATTTAGTATTGCACACCAATCCATGGGTTGTCTGTATGGTTTATTTATTTGTTTAGCCTTGTCAGAGGCCACTGTAGCCACATCTCTGGTCAGTGGTGGGTTGGAAGGCATCCTTGCTTATTTTGGTTGTGTGTGCTTACTTGTTTGGATATAGATGGTGGCTGGCTGGTATAGAAAGGTGTCAGCTGGGTCCCTGGAGCTTTGTCCATGTGGTTTCTCATCCACTAGCAGGCCAGCTTGGTCTTGTCATGGTGGTTGCATGGTCTAAGAGAAAGAAGAAATACTTGGACTTTTGAAGGCCAAGGCTCAGCAGTAACACAGCCTTACTTCTACCAGGAATTCTAGTGTGGGGATGCAGATGTTACAAGAATAGCCACTAACCAATATCTTAAAGGGTGACTGTTCATAAGTCAGTGTCTCTTAGTCTGTCATACATCCTGTGGAATAGCAGAATAACTTTATCAATACTTTTAACAATAGGGATACCCTAAGGGAGGCCTTCATGGCTTTTCAGTTTTCTGTGCTTGGTGCATAGTTTTGTTCTTAGTCTCTAGTTTATTTAAGGTGCTGCAGATGGGTGAAACTAATACTGAAAACTCATTGATAGGGTCTGTAGGCCTGTAATTTTGGGCATATTCTGACTCTCAGAAGTGTAGTCTACTCTTCCATGAAATGGGCACATAGCAGTGCCTCACAGTGTATTTGAGATGTCATGCAAAGGACCCATGATCATTACTTAGGACACCTACCAATCCCATGGCACCAACCATATGCTGAGTAAAATTCTCAACAATCCCCTCTAGCTGGGTAGTGTTATAGGTGTATTCTTAGAAGATGGAACTCAGACATGAAAAGATGGAATAAGAGGCCAGTGCTGCACAGACCTGAGGTCTGCACCCAGCTGGCTCATCCACGGTCCTGTCTCATGCCAGTGCTAAAGAACTGTCCCTTGTGTGTGAGCACATAGTCCTCCAGATTATAAGGGAAGCAAAGACCTAGTTTTGACAGAATCAAGAGGCAACAGCGGGACAATGGCTTAGATTTTAGAAATCAACTTCAGACGTTTAGTACATAGCCTGCTGTGACAAATTACAGAGCTCTTTCTTGCAGGTACATTTTACATTCAAAAGCAATCAGATTGTATTATCTATTCCTTGAGGGATTACAGGACTATGGACATCTTGGAGGCTACATTTGCAATCAGCATTAATTTCATTGTTAACTTATTCTTCAGGTTAGTTTCAGAGTTATTTTTCTCTCATTCTTTTTTTTCTGCTGCTGTTGTTGAGGGGTCTGGTTGGGTTCCAGTGATGTTGATAGCTAAGAGGACTACATGGATCCAGTCAGGTTTATTGTTCAGGAAGTGATAGTAGCCTGCAGTGAGCGGATGTGGAACTTGGCTGAACCACATGGGTCACTGGTTCATGTCACCACAGATATCGCCCTTCTGTCCTTCCCCATTTTGGTCCAAGGAGCCCAGCAAATGGAGTTGAGTGAGCAAAGCACACAATGTTAATCTGAAGTGACTTCCCCGGCGCAGTCTATGATTCATTCAAGATGGTGATGTGAGCTCAGGGAACAAATGGAGGAATTTTCCTGGAAGCCAAGGGTGCAGAAAAATCATCTGAAGAGAAGGTAAATTAAGAGATTTACTATTTACCTTATACATTCTAGCAGATTTTAAAGAAGTCATTGACTATGAGGCCACTAATGTTACATGAAAAACATTTACTATGGTAGCAATTGAGAAAACAACAGTTTCCAAGATACTACCTGAATTAGGCAGCGTGTTAATATACTGGATGAACTGTGTGCCAGACTCTGAATACACATTGATTGGTGTCAAGTGGATGAGAGGAGGGATGACTTCATTTTCAAGTCTTAGTAAATAAACTACTAGAACCTAAAAGTAGGAAAGGGAAGAAATTATAATACAGACTTCAAAGTAATACAGTTGATTTTCTGAGTGGAGAGATGTCACATGGGTTTTAAACACTCCTCAATTGGTTCATTTTTTTAAAAAATGTATTTAGTACAGGGTCTACACGGTCTCACTACACAGATCCGACTCATAGAGATCCTCCTGTTTTCAGCTTCCCAAGCATGGAGATTACAGGCATGGGCCACCATGCCCAGTCTCAATTACCATCTCAGTGCATCCTGGGGCAGGGCCAGCACAGAACGCCGGGGATCGAACCCCAGCCCCTTCATCTACCTAAGCAGTCACTTTAATCTGCTGAGCTAGCTGGCTGGCCCAATTGGTCCAATTTTAATTCATTGCACAAAACAAAACAGAAAAGCTTTCCTGTGAATAATAGGCCAGAGGGTCACGTTTGAAAATATAGGTTACTTACCTAGATGCGTTTATAATATGCTAGCAATTTTAGTGGTAGTAAATATACTGAATTCTTGCTGACTGCTGGGTACTATGTTAGCATTCTGATCATCAAAATAACCCTTTGAAGTAAGATGTGTATTATCTCCATTTTTCAAATGAGGAAACCTTACAAATGAGGAACCAGCAGAGATCTCTAGTCATTTGCCTAAAGTCACATGACAAGGAATTCACAAAGTTGGTGTTAGGACTTAGGATGTTTTTGCCCCTACTCTGCAGGTGGTTTTAATTTTTTTAGGTTTTCAGAAAGTTGATTTTATTTTATTTTATTTTTACTAAGTCAGTGCAGGTGTTTTTGAATGGAGTTTCCATGTTGACCATTCAGCTATGTGCGCAGTCATTTTTGGCCATGATTACATCCCTGTTCCATCATTTGGTCATGTTTCTCAGTCTTTAAAACCACAACTAAATGTACTTAAGAAAGGAAATATTACCTCTTTGTTATCTGAAATGGAAAACTATTATGGGCTGCAAATAGTATATACCTAATAAAAATTTTGAAATGAAAACTAAGTTAAGCTACTGCCTGCCAAGAACTCTGAATCAGAGGAGAGAGAGAAGGAAGTGGGGGGGGAAGGAGACAGAAAGAGAGACAGAGTGATGGGGAGACAGGAGGGGCACGAGGGAGGGAGAGACAGAGAGAGAAAGAAGCAGAAAAGGGAGGGAGGGAGAGTGTTTAAACACGTGCTCTTACCCACGACTTGAGGCTGATGTAATCTGGTCGGAGCGAAGTGTCTATTCCTATTGAGGTATTTCTAGGTTATTCTGTGCTGAACCTGAGAACTCCCTAACATCACATTACACTTTCTCATTGCCAGTGGCTTCTGTTCTTTGGAAATCACTTCTCCAAATAGGAGAATGTTGTCGCCTGCTCATTCATGTTCTTTGAACTATGAGCGCCTTCTGTGCTGTCAAATGCAAAGAGGTCAGAGATCGCTGGGCATAGGGTTCCTTTCTCGTGTACCAATCTGACATTCTCTGTATATATCTAAAATCTATGGTCAATGCATGATTATTGTATATTGTTTATAGCACAAAAATAAAAGGTGTCTTTCCATCTTCCAGTTTAAAATAATAGGTGAGATTTAGTGTAGTTTCATGGTTACAGGGGTCTTCCTCTTAATTCTGGCTTTAGTAACTGCAACTTGTGCACGTAAAGATGACTCATCAGTGTGAACAATAAATTAACGTGCGTCTGAAGAGCTAGCTAATTATCAGATCATATAATTCAAGTATTCTGATTGTTTTTCTGATGCCTTTTATATTGTGTGAATTTTTTGATGCATGTGATTCATATGCATTCCCTCAGATGACCTGGTTAGCAGTGGCCCCTATATTCACAGTGAACCAAGCATGAAGGGCTCTAAGCCTGATATTTTTTTGAGGGAGAGTCTGCTAGGTTGCCCAGGCTGTCACTGAACCTGTCATTCTCCTGCCTCAGCCTCCTGCATAGCTGGAGTTTACAAGGATAGACCGCCTTACCTGGCTTCTGATGAAAGTTTTAACAGACTTAAAAATAGTGAATGGGACTGATTTTATCTTGTTCAGTACTTCTGTTTCTATTTTTAAATATTGTAGTTAAACATTAATCATTAATCTTGTAGCTGGAAATGAGCGGGAAGACAGTAGATGTGACTTGGATGGCAGGCAAGTGATCTCAGCCATCTGCTGCCACTGTTCATGTGCTGGTGAACTTCAGAAACCTTCAGAAACCCAGTTCAGGACAGGGCTTAGGCTTCCTGAACTGCCCCTGGTTAGAAAGAAGAGATGGACGTAATTCAGAAAGAAAAGTTAAACGTGTCTATGTGCCAAAGCTGCTGCAGGTTGTGACTCCAATGGGCCGCCTTTCCGTGCTAGCCTGGAAGCCTGGTGAGCTCGTGCCACCACTGTTGGGAGCGTTCTGTTGGCGGGTGTCATCCAGTGGTGCTCTTGTGGAGACCGGTGGCCAGCTTAGGTCGGTAACAGTGTTACTGTGGCTTATGGTGGTCAGCCTATAGTCATCTTACCCTGCCTTGGGATAGATATTGGAAAACAGAACTAGCTGAGGGTGTATGTAGGCTTAGGGGCTAAGTTAGAGGTGCTTAGGGTAGTTGGAACATCAAGGGCCTGGTCCTTGTTTGCCTACTGAACGGTGCATTCCTGGCAGCTGGCGTACATTGGTGCCTGGTGGGAGCTCAGTGACGGCGTCATCTCAGTGCACTTCCATGGTGCTGCACACAGCACCCAGCACCCACAGATGAAAGCAGAGGATTTGGCTCATGGTTTTAGCACCTGGTTGGCTGGCTCCCAGGCAGAGCCAGCATGGCTGAAGGGCCTGCGCCAAAGACAGCTGCTTATTGTATGGCAGCCAGGAACTGGAGAGGGAAGGGAGGACCTGGCCAGGGAGCTGTGCCCTGGCAGCCCAGGACTCCAGTGGTCACCTCCAACCGGATCCAGCCTCCTGAAAGCACGTCTGGCCCTGAGCTCATCAGTGGATTAGCTGAGTGCTGAATTCACTGCCCACTTGATCCAATCACCTTCCACATGCATGAGAACCTGGGGGGATATTTCTGAAATAAATCATGTGATATGTGTCGAATGAACGGGGCATTTTATAATTTATTGGGTATTTTATAATTTTTTGCAGCAGGAAAACACCATAAAATCTGTGAGAAGGGGTGTGTGTTTGTGTGTGTGTGTGTGTGTGTGTTTTCTTTCTTTCTTTTTTTTTTTTTTTTTTTTTTTGGTCAGCTATACAAAGAGACCTATGATTGAAAATGCCCAAAACTTCTCCAGTAATTGAATTTTTTTTTTTTTTTTTTTGTACCAAGAACCAAACTCAGGACCTTGCACCTGCCTGATAGGCACTTATTCTGCAGAACTATCCCTGGCCCCAATGTGTGTATGTGTATGCGTTTTGGTGTGCATATTATAGCTTGCTTAGAAGTAGAATACATTTCAGAGCTAAGAACAAATGTAAAGGGTTATCTTGGAGTCAGTGGCTAGTTTCTTATAATAGCAACTTCTTTGATTGAAAAAGGCAGTTCCAGGGTTTTTTTAAAGAGACGGAGATGACTTTCGCTTCTTTTCTCTTTGCATCTGGGTAAAATGGGAGGACCTGGAAGGGTTTAGAATAGAGAGATTCCATGTGAAAACCAGATAGTTTTCTTCCAGACCTTGGGTCTTGAGGAGCAGATCATATTAGAAAGTAAACTTCTTTCTCTAGTGATGGAAGTTTGAAATAGCATGAAAAGAACTTTCAGTAGTGGCAGGTCTTCATGCAGTGTACCAAGAGAAACACCTCTGAATTGAGGGGAAGAAGCAGTAAGCCAGGCTTCCACGGGCAACAAATGAAAACAGGGGCCTTCAAGGCAGAAAGGCAGCTGGCACCTTCTTGCCATCTAGTGTGTGTCAAGCCTGGGATAAAAATATCAATTATTTTTGAGATACCTGTTTGCTTTTAATCTCTTAAAGTTTCAGATATACTCTATCACCTGCACTTCATAAATAAGGAAACTGTAAGATTTGTAATTAATCTAAAGCCACCTAAAAAAACAAAAAACAAAAAACAAAACAAAACAAAAGCCACCTAAACAACTAGTACATTATGGGACTAGGATTTGAATATATGTCTATTTGATTCCAAAACTCAAGCTGTTTTCCATGGGTTCCATTTGTCTTTCTTATGATTGTGTTTTGTGTTTGGCAGTTATTCTGAGCAGGCCATAGTTTTTAACATTTTTTTAGAGGAAGATACTGAGTTTTACAAGGACGGTCATGTTGGATTGTGGACTAAATGTCTCCACATTTCTCTAGTGTGCTTGGGTGAGCATGAGAGGCAGTAGTTATACTGGGAAGACCTAGGTGGTCCAGATCCTTTGTGCTTGAGAGATGGTTCCTGGCCCAGCAGCATCAGCTATGGAAATATGTTAGAAATTCAGATCTTCAGACTTTAGTGCAAACCCGAATCACAGTCTGCAATTCTTTTTTTTAAATTGTTTTTTATTTTAGGGAAGGCTCTTCAGGGTGTTCAGGGTCTCACTACCAGATTGAACTCATAGTGATCTGCCTGTTTACAGCCTCCCAAGAGCTGGGATTACAGGCGCACCCCACCACGCCCAGTCTCAATTGCCGTCTAGACACTCCCTAGAGATGGGGCTGGCATGGCGGGCCTGGAGATCGAACCCCTCGCCACTGTGCCATTGAACTCAGGCCCTTGCATTTGCCAGGGAAGCACTTATTCTACTGAGCCATCTCCACGGCCCCACTGAGCTATTTGGCTGGCCCACAGTCTGCAATTTTTAACAGTATCTCCAGGTGGTTTGAATGCTGAACGAAGTTTAGACTCTTCAACCTACACGAATGTGACTATAGGCCCCCACCAGTGGGCCAGTTGAGTGTCTGAGCTAAGCAAGTGGTATAGTGTCCAAAAGCAGTAACACTACACACTGGCAGTCAATACGTTACTATCTCTTTCCTGAGTACTTTCTTAGTAAATCACAGATGATAATGTTAAATGTTTTACATAGATTTTCTTAATATGTTTTAGTAACTCTGTGAGGTAGCTACTTTTGTTCCCATTGTAGAGATGTGAAAACTGAATTGGAGAAGGTTAAGTGACTTCTCTAAAATCAAATAGTTCTGATGCCAGCTCAAGTTTTTCTGAATCCAGTTTGACACACTGCTTGTCTTTCAAACCAGAAGCTGTGAATTACCCATGTCTGGTTGGTCTATAGGAAGGACAAAGAAAGCCCAAAGCATTGACCTTCAGAAATTATATTCTGGGAAATAATTTTATTTTATTAACTCTAAGTGAAGACACAAAAATTTAGTCGTATCTTTTGAATAGTCCCCAGCATATTGAACTTTTTTCATTCCTTGGAGTTCACTAAGTCATTTGGGTAAAAGAACTGGGGAAAGATTTTTATGGTTTTGTGACATATTCTAATTTTAAAAATACTGTAACTATCCTTTTCCGTTTTTACTCATAATTATGAATACAGTTTAATCTAATAATAATGATAATTTTTAAAAACATATTTGGTACACGGTCTCACTACACAGCTTGGACTTGTAGTGATCCTTCTCTTTTCAGCCTTTCCAGTGCTGGAATTACAGGCACTCCAGCACACGCTTTCTTGGTGGCTGGCTCAGCATGACCAGGGGTGGGGCTGGTGTGGCATGTGGTACTGGGGATCGAACTCTGGTCCCTGTGCTTGCCTAAGCAAACATTTATCCTGCTTAGCTATCTCCCTGGCCGTAATGATAATAATGTTGCAAGAAACATGAACTCTGACGTCCAATCATGTAGTAAAGGACATTCAACCCAGGAAGTGTGGAGAATTAAAGGAACACTGATGGACATTTGATCACATATTTCATTTTTTGTGGATTCTTTGGTTTGTTCTTTTTCTTTTTGTCATATATTAAAGCTGAATCAATTGCCATTTTTAGCTTTATAATAATTTCTCTGCTGATTGGGTTTTGTTTCCTGGAACAGTGAATTGACTTTGAGAATAGTGGGTAGTCAACTTTGAAATTTATCTTTTGTAAGGTTGAAAGGATCAAGGTTCCTATTAGATCATTGTTTTGAGCCTTCATCTATCGATGTTTGGAAGCTAGGGTAGCAAAAATATGTTAATTTTTGTATGTGCTGGGGACTTGAGGGAGAGGAAGGAGAAGAGAAGGAGGCAGAGCTCATCTTATACCCGAAAGTTTCCTTGTCTGTCGTACCGCTTAAGTGAGTATTCTTACATTGCTTGTTACTGAGCGTCAGCACATGGGACGTGCTGTTCAGAGAGACTGGGGAAAGGTGCCGTGTGAGTGTATTGAGAATTGGAAAGATTGTCCCGGAAACAGCCTCATTCATGTTCTCTGGATTAGTAATATTTGACTCCAGGAATACAGTGTGTTTCACAGATGTGCAGGATCAAGTATATGTGGTGTAATAAAACCATCAGTTGATGTTGAAATAGAAAAAGAACATATTGCGTTCCTCTACCACAAACGCTCCCCCTCACTGTAAGAGCAATTATTCTGTCATTCTTTGTAGTGTGTTGCATACTGCATTATATTTTTAAAATAATTTTAAAGAACTCATTATATTTTTCATCACATCTTAAAGGAAGCCTTCAGTACCCACTGGGTTTTTAAAAAGACTTCTTATTTTCAGAAAAAAAAAAAAATGGCCTTGCTTTATACATCTCTCTCTTTTTTATATTTCTTTTCTTTTTCTTTTTCTTTTTTTTGTGGGGGAAGGGTCTACAGGGTGCTCAGGGTCTCACTACTAGATCGGACACATAGTGATCTGCCTGTTTACAGCCTCCCAAGCACTTGGATTATAGGTGCACGCCACCACACCCAGTCTCATTCACCATCTCAGCGCGCCCCCTGGAGGTGTGGCCGGCATGGCTGGCCCAGGGATTGAAACCCTGCATACCTATCTCTTATATGGCATTCTTTGTAATTTTTTAATTCAAAGCCCCTTCCAGTTGTGCACTGCTCAGTGTTTAAGAGCTGGAGTGCAGGTGAGGAAGAGTCCTGACTTATGGTGTCTGCCAGTGGCTGTGGTGTAAATTGTCCCTCCGTTTAGCACAATCTTGACCTCAGTGAGCCTGTGGATAGAAAGAGGCCCATGGTTGCTTTTTGCAGAGTGTGCAAGCGGGCACGGCAGCTGACATGCCACAGGTTTTTACCACCAAGAGATTATAAGGGGAGAGGGTGCCAGGGGGAGACAGCAATGAGAAAGAAACTAAAGAATGTAAAACATAATAAAATAGAAAAATTGGGGGAGGGCTTTCTGTTCAGGGAATCTAAGTAGGAATGTCTGCTGTTCCCTGAAATGACATAACTAAAAGTGGACAAAAATCTTTGCTAAATGTAGAAGTAAATAGCTGCAACCCAAACATGAAACTCCTGAAAATTATGGCGAAAGTTGTAGCAAACTTGAGGAAAGTCACAGTGTCTTTCCCGGAGCATGACAGGAGGCGGTCTGGCAAGGTCTAGGCCTGGTCACAAGCCCTTGTTTAAAGCAGAGGTTGAAATTAAAGCCAGCGTTCAGAGGAACAGAACTTACTCGCTCCTAGTTCCATGTTTGTTTTATAGATCAGGCAATAACCTCCATGTTTTCTTTTTTCTTCTATAGTTAAGGCCTGTATTGTGTTTCTACTTTTTATGGTAGCAAATGTGAACAATAATGAAACTCTTTATAGGTTTTATTAACTTTAGAGAGTATTTGTTGACTTTCAAACATGAAAAAATAAAAAGAATAATACATCCCTATTTCCATATTCTCTTATCTCTTCAGTGCATAGTATTTTCATATTTATGTTTTTATTACATTCTGTATACCCTAAATGGTAGGCTTCACCTTCATCTGTAAGTAACGTATGCTGCAAAAGTCAGAATAAAATAAAATATGAGACCAGGAAACATAGCAAAATGAAATAACAGAATAAAGAAGAGCCACTTGGTTATTAGAAACAATAACTTAGGTGCAGTAAAGTCATTCATGAGAAAGAACCGGTACTGAATAACTTATCTGACAAAGCAGTTACAGGTAGATGCAAGCCAAAACTCAGCAGTGGTTGGAGTTAATAGGAAAGACCAAGGACGATGTCACTGTAAACTTTGTATCTTCTGTGGTCTAAACTTTTTCAATAAACCTGGGTTATTTCTAACAGTGAATCTTAGGCCTCTTCCCCCTGCTGGGCTACATCCATTCATTCTAAGGAGACACCGCTTTCCCTTAGATCTCTGTCCTTTTGACCACTTGTTCTTTTGTTTTTGACTTTGTTTTTACCAAGTGGGAACCATTATGAAATGGTAGCTGAAAAGACATCTCCTCAAGATATTATATCATTGTGGTATTGATTTATGTCTTACGTCTGCCCCAACCTTGAAGTGTGGATTTTTCTCTTGATTTTCACGTAGCAATGGGAGGAAAGTGATTTCCACTGCTGTTTTAGAGATCAAGAAACAAAGGATCAGGGAAATGAAGCTGCTGGTCCAGCATCACACCACCTTATGTCTTCTGAAGAACTTTACAAATATGTCTTCAATAGAATGTTGTGTTTATGATAGTATTTATTGGAGTCTATATTTATGAACTGCAGCTATTCTTTAACATTGGATATTTTATAATTTACTCATTAGAAAAATATGCTTGTGTAATTCAGTTTAGAGAGATTTTAATCTTTCATTATTATTTTTTAAAAATCTTAAAAAAAAGTTTTGGGAGCTGTTGGAGACTGAGCTTTGGGCCTCATGCATGCTAAGCACATGCTGCACCACTCACACTTCCAGCCCCTTAAAAACTTCAGTCCTGCTAGAAATATGATTCAGTGGACTAACATGTGGAACGCTTTGTTCTTGAAAAAGAGGGTGAATGTAGCGTTGACTTCATTATCTTAGTAGAGCAGTTTCAAGCCACCAGTCTCCTGAAGAGTCTACCCTGAAAGCTCACCTCTTCATTTCTGGGGACAAATAGACTGCCAGGAGATTGCTCAGGAAGTGCAGGGATTGCTGGGGATGCCCAAGAACACTGGGGTTGCAGATGAGTGGAGTATTTGAGGTCAGGTTTTACCTGCGCTTTCCTGGAGGTGTCATGACTCAGTTTCTTTCTTGAGTCTACCTGTGTTAAAAAAGGTCAGCATGAGCATTATAGTTGAAGATGGTACTGTGTTTGATGTTGTTTTTTAATTACTAGCTCTGTCCTGGCATTAGTATTTTGGATTGGGCATCACTTCCCAAAGATCCACTAGCTCAATGTTGGTCTGTGAGATCTGATAGTTAGCTTTTGTGGGCTAGTGGTGACCACAGTACAGTCACATGCTGCCATGGCAACTGCACGAATGCGAACAGCACACCCAGCTCTTTGAGGGCAGTTACTATGCTGTCCCTCCTATTTTATATCATAAGGCAGGATTTTGTAGATCCCCACTGGCTACCTGTATGTTGTGTTCGTATTTGAGTTGCTGCTATTTGAAAAATAAGTTTAATGTTACAGAATTGAGAAATTGAGAAATTGATCCTGCTGTTTGTCTCAGTTACTCTTCTCACGTTGCTGGCACCAATACCCGACACCCAAAATGAAGGAAGGAAAGATTTGTTTAGCTCACAGCTACTGGAGATTTCAGTCTGTGCAAAGCTGGCTCCAAGGCAGAGCGGCACAGGGCAGAGAGTAGCCTTTCATGGCAGCGGCAAAGAGCAGAGAGCAAAATGGAGGAGTGGCAGCAACAACGGCAACAGAGGGCAGTGTCTCTCTTCCTTGTATTGCTTTCAGGCTACCTGCCCTAGGCTGGGTGCAGCCCTCACACACATAATCTTAGCAGTACTCAGACCCATTATCCCAGCAGTACTTTGACCCACAATCCCGGCCTTGGATCCTGAATCAATCATGAATTGCAGAAGCTGCCCCATGCCTCATGACTGCATGAGGCTTTGGGGGACAGCTATACACAAACTGTAACACTGCTAGTTCAGAGATGTTAGTGCAGCCTGGGACAGACGTGGCGCCTAATAGCTCAGTGAGTTTTCTGTGTCATTGAAAGCTTGACAATGTCAAGTTGGTGAAATAAAGGTTAACAAATGAGTCTAGAATCGTTATCATTTTCCAACTTGATTTCATGAAATGAAAGAGTTCTTTGTGAATGCCTCTCAAATAGGGTTTTGTGATTAAATAGATTTCAGAAAAAAAGCATGAAATACTTTTTCTAATAGGTTCATGATGAGTATGAGCCTATCAACTGAGAGAAATCTTGTTTCATTGAATTCTGTTTACATTAGTGTAGGATGGCTTCTCTAAAATTTGACCTGTCCTCTTGCTTTGCATAATGTTTTAATTCTCTGGCACGTGTGAGAAAAGTAGAAGTTTTTATTGTAATGCTAGCACTTGTGGATAGGCATGTCTGAGGACTTACGCACAAGTGTTTGTGTGTTAGCATGTGAATTGGGTGTAGGATTAAAATTCTCTTAAGATACATTTATAGCACAAAAGTCTCAACATTTTACTGTTCACACAGAGGAGCTAATTTCCAGGCCTTCTTTTGAATATTGGTGCTTAGTTTTTTTTTTTTTTCTTTGTATCAGTGCTACTAGTAACTTATAAGTTTAAAAGATTAAAAACACCATTGTTTTCCTTTCTTAAACTCTGAAGGTATTCTACAGGAGGGAAAAAAAAGACAAAAGATTGGTGGCCAGATTGGAGAGGTTGAAGTAAAGGTTGTGGGCAGTTTAGCAGCAAGTTATTCCATTTCCTGAATTGTTGGCAATCAGTTGTATTTTCTTTGCAGTGTTGATCTTGACTTTATTTATAGTCTTCAGTATAAAAAAGAAGCAAAGATTTATTTTGAAGGACAGTTCAGGAAATTCAGGATTAGCTTTCAAAAGTTTTACATTTTCTCTTCTAAACTTCATCAGGGCCACTTCTTTTATGCTTGGGCCCCTTAGTCATTCCTGAGTGGTGTTGCTCAGCTGGGAGCCTGTGAAAAGCCTTGGCTGTGTTTGTTGTTCCGGTTAGAAGAGTTAGGGAGTCTCTCCTGGCCCCCTGCGTGGAGGCACTGTCGCCCAGCCTCGCTCAGTCGGTGGCAGAGGGCCGGGCTTTGCCTGAGAGCAAGAGTGTTCCATCCCTTGCTGCTGGACTTGGCCACCCCCCCCCCCGACTGTCACCCCTTCTCCCTTTCTGGGGACAGTGAGCTTGCCCAGAACTGTGACTGCCCTTGAAAGGGCTCTCTGTCTCCCCCAAGTTTGCTTTTAAAAACCTGTCATTCTCGGATGAAGTTTAAATCATACTCAGGTAAGAAAACATATTGAAACGACTTTGTGAATAGAAGATTTGCAAAAGAGAGCAATTTTGGTAAGTTTGTGGGTTTTTAATGACATGTACAAGAATTATTAGTTTTAGTCTTGGTGTGCCTGAAAGAAACCAGTATAGATATAAACAGTGACAGAAAATAAAATACTTCTCTAGCTTTAAATTGCATGGAACACTGAAACTTGTCATTAAGAGTATTTTATTTCTTGATAGTTGAGTTTTCTTTGAATTTTCTAGTAAGAGAGAAATCTGCCACAAATGCCAACAAAGTATATTAAACGTGATCATTCTGTGGTAATTCTGGCATTAATTCAATGTAGATTTATTTTCATACCTTCTGTTACAAAATTTCCCTAAACCTAATCATAATTCAAATAGATTTTTTGAGTAAGCCACTTATGGATAGCATTTGCCTGATTGATAAATTTTTCTGGGGGTATCATATACCATTTCCCATATACTAAATATTAAGCTGCATGTTGGGCATATTTGAGAAACCTATGCAATGTGTGTAATTTTTCTATGGACATAAAACTGCTCAAAGATATACAGTCTCTTAGCTAAAAAATGAAATAGTCTCTTGATGATACATTCTGTGAAAATGTTGAGAGTGTTGCAGTAAATCACAGATGACATTAAAAGTTTTTGATCATGCATGAATTATAACAAAAAACTGTTTCAATTGTGTTTTTCACAGTAATGAAAACATTGGACAGATTTCAGTAATTTGCTTTGATCACCCTTTTTTGGCTAGGCTCTATTAATTTGGGCAAATGCTATTTAAAAGTCTCTTTTCCTAAATAAGAAGTGAGAATGAAAATATACTTTGCATTTATTGACTTAGCAATGCATTTGTTCATTGGCTTGGGAAGTTTATTACCCATTGTACAAAAGTCCTTCCTGAAATACAGAGTAGAAAATAATAACTTAGTTGGTTTGTGTATTTGCAATCATGATTTTAAAAGCTATTTTCATATAAATCGTACCTGTTCAGGAACAAAGAAGTAATGGTGGAGCATGAATCTTGCAGTTTTTACAGAGTTAGCTTCAAATGATATTAGACCAATATTTATATTTGTGGGCTTTCTTTAGTATATCTTGGCATAAAAAAATGTATATTTAGGACAAAAGTGAAACCCTAATTTTGTATGAGCTGTGGCTTGCTGGCTCTTAGAGCAGATGGCAGTCTGTATTATGATGACTGACGCAAAATACGATCACTGAAATATATTGGAGATACATTCAGACATGAGTGACAGGCAACATTCCGGGGCTGTTTCTCAGAGTGAATGAAGAATTTTTGGAGTTGTTAAGGCTGAAATGGGGACGGCAGCCTCTGAGAGCTCCTTTGGTAACTACCTGTTGGAGAAAATCCTTCACATGCTTTTCACACTGAAGAGCCGTTGCACGCACAGCTCTCTGTGGAGTATTTCCAGACACTATCAAGTGCACGAAGCTTTCCAAAATTTCCAGAACAGCTGTGGCTGTGTTTTATTTTCCTGGATTTCTCCAGGGGCTCTGGGATGAGTTCTCCTTACACAGGTAGGGGCCAGGACTGAGGAGCAGCTGAGGACCTTCCGTGGACCTGCGCCTTCCCTTCTGTCTGGAGACTGAGCTGCCGGGAAGGAGCCCGCTGCTGATGCTCTGTCTGCAAGCGCTGCGCCTCACACCTCAGCATGCACATGAAGCTTTCTGATGCTTCTCCCTGCCTGAAAGAACAGACCTAAATGCTGCAGGTCTAGTAGTACCGGCTGCGGCAGCTGCTGCTGGCTCAGGGGCCACACTGACCGCCAAGGAGACATACCATGAAATCAAATCTTTGGGCGTTACCTGGCTCAAACCAGGAAATCAGTTTGTGAACAAATGACTGAGAATATGATTGAAGTGGATGGACCCTTGTCACCTGGCCTCTGGGTGTCACCTGCGAGGAGGGCCTGCTGCGGCCTCCGTGTGCTTCCGCACTGGTCTTTTCCTGTCTCCTGCTTGGGGCTGTGTGTCTCTCAGCACAAATCCCCCTTTGTCTTCAGCAAGGACCCACCCGCTCCTTCCTCCATCCTGTCCTCCCTGTGGGGAGCCTTTTGTGTTCATCAGATTTGCTTTGTGCTCTGCCCTTGAGTCTTCTCTTTTTTTTTTTTTTTAAATATTTATTTATTTTTATTTATTTATTACATTTATTTATTGTGTGTGTGGCCAGCTCAGCCCACCAGGGGGCGGGTCTGGCTGGCATGTGGTGCTGGGGATCGAACCGCTGTCCCTGTGCTTTGCCAAGCTTGTTTCAAGTAGGTGCTTTAGACCACTGAGCCATCTCTCCAGCCCCTTGAGTCTTCTCAATGGCATCTTCTGCCCAACCTGGCTTGCAGGTGTCCGGGCCTCAGCTCAGTGCGAATTTCAGTACAGAAACAAGAAACATTGCCTGCGGGGAGCTCACACTTTCATCAGCCAGTTTTGGGCAATTGACCTATGCAGACCTCTAAGTCTCAGCTTGCTAGGTTTGTGGCCCCACGCTTCCACTTACATCCTCTGCCATGTCCTAGGTCACATTGGACTCTTGAAGCAGAGGGCAGTGTGACACTTCACACATACCAGTAATTCCTTTCTCTTGTCCCCCTTTTTCACTGTCCATGAAAATGTTAAACATAATCAAATTTGAAGGAATTTCCCAGAGAACAGCTGTGTCTTCCCTTTATAGGCTTTATAACTGACACCTGAATTTTCCTTTATTATTTGCTTGCCCAGTTATCTAGCCCTTTTAGATCTATTACCACCTCATTTTGCAACTTTTTGGGCACTGAGAATCGAACTCAGGACCTCGTGCTTACCAGGCAGGTGCTATGCCACTGAGCTATATTCCCGGCTCACCACCTTATTTTTGATGTATTTAAAAAACAAATATCAAGCACTGGTTTGCATTCAGCATAATCATTGCTAGTTAGCCTCACCTTTGGTGTCAGTTTTGATGTGAATTTTGTCTGTACAGAAGTTGGACTGTGGCAGACTCAAGCAACTGTGCACGTCAGGCCCTGTCAAGATGCAGAACTTTGCTGTCATGGGGATAAGTGCCCAAGTTTCCTTCCCAGTCCTCAGGTTCGTCTGTGCAACCCTCCCTCCAAACCGTGACTCACTGATCATTGTTGGTGACTTGTGACCACTTTATTTCTTCAGGATTGATGGTTTAATCGCTTCTATTTTATAATTTGCATAAAATACTTGAGAATACATATCATACAACTCTTTCAAACACATTAACCTTTCGTTTGGACTTGTCGGAGGTGTTCTTATTTCTAACAATATTAAGATCTTTTTTTTTTTTTCAGGACTGGGGTTTGAACTCAGGCCCTTGCGCTTGCCAGGGAAGCGCTTACTCCACTGAGCCATCTCCCTGGCCCAATATTAAGATCTTAACAGCAGCTTTATTTCTGTGTTGTTTGGTTGTTTTAACTCAGTACACATACTTGCAAGTGGTCTTGTTGATTTTCATAACATTATACAGGGTGGTCGGTGAGGCAGAAACATGAATAGTGGTGTGGAGACCTGGACCTAACCATGCTCTCTTACGTGGGTTTTGGTTGGCACTTGGTTTTATGTGGATACAGAGAAAAATCACTCCCACTCAGCTCTTTCCTTTGAAGCTTGTATTGACAGTTGCCTTCACCATGTGTGTAGTCAACAGTGTAAGTTGGATCACACTGCTGTTTTCAGAAACTGAAAGCTCTCTTCCTTTGGTAATCTGGATTCATGCCATCCATGTGTGTGGAGCATGGTCTCTGTGGACTCACCTTCAGGTGCCTGGCAGGGTGAGGTAGACCCACTCTACCGTGGAAGTATGAAGCCTTATACGGTCTTGACTGTCCAGAAAGCATCCTGCTAGAAATCCAGGCTCTCGGAGTGACCTGCGGCTACAGAGCTAGGAGCCCCACAGCGTCTGTGGTCACCAAGAAACCATGTTTGAATATCCAGTACTGTGTCTCAGGATGTGGTCACAATGGATGTTTTACCAGCGCTGTAAATTTGTCTGTGGGCTGACAGAGCATTTGAATCAAGTTCTATGAAGGTGCCATAGCATCCATTTTTGGGTTTGCTCCTGTTCACAGCTCACTTTAACTGACTTTAGTGGGCTGTGAGTCTCATGTTCGAAAGCTTACACAGCTCTAACTGAAGTTTACAGAGGTGTTTTCGGCTTTGTTAGTGAATAGTGACTCATAGACAGTTTATTTCAGTGAGAAAAATCCATGGCAGAGACAGATGTCACATGTCAGGTGTTTGGAAGATTCTTTTACAGCCTTCCTTTGGAATGGAACATAGAAATTTACAGTGACTTTCAGAGTTGCATCCTTTCCTAGAAAGTTTATAGTTTCTTGCTTGGGAGCACAGGCAAACGACCCACCAGTTTTGAACAGTGGAACATTAGGTGCTTAGAACCAAACTGAATATACAACAATTGTCTATTTTTAAAAATACCTTTAAAAGTAGACGTTGGCTGTATTTTGCTAACCATCATGTATACTTAGCCACCTAGAGACAAGAAAAAGAAATTTCAACCTGCATGCTTATTCTAGTCTTCCAAGCCACTTAATTTACAGTTGCTTTTTCTGAGAGGAAAGGGTAGAACAACTCTGACCAGTGTTCGCTGCAAGACTAACGTAGAGAACCATGTTTTAAGAAAAACATTTAGATGACAAGTCTAAGCTTTCTACTGTTACAATAATAATACTTCATTGCTTATTAATTGCTTATATTTAATTATTTTATCTGATGGTGTCACTGGGGGTATAGATCTGTATTCAAATATACACAGTTGTGTATTTTATCATGTGAAGTCCAGTGCGATGCAAAATGGTGCTCTTTTCCCCTCCTTTCTTGATTTCTGGTCCCAATGAAATAGAAAAAAAAATGCCCACTAATCTTCCAGATCTTGTGTAGTGCTTACATTAGTGACAAAATCATCCTATAACAAAAGCTACAATTTATGTATGTCTTATCATATTTTTCTTTCTCTCTTTTCTTTTTCTTTTCATATATTTAGTGCATGGTCTGCAGGGTCTCACCACACAGATTTGACTCATAGTGACCCTCCTGTTTTCAGCCTCCCAAGAGCTGGGATTATAGGCATGAGCCACCATGCCCAGTCTCAATCACCATGTCCGCACACCCTGGGGGTGGGGCCGGCACAGTATGCCAGGATGGAATCCTGTCCCTAAGCAGGTGCTTTACTCCTCTGAGCTATCAGGTCTGTCTGTCTGTCTGTCTGTCTGTCTGTCTGTCTGTCTGTCTCTCTGTCTCTGTCTCTGTCTCTGTCTCTCTCTCTCTCTCTCTCTCTCTCTCTCTCTCTCTCTCTCTTGATATCAGGACTCAAACTCACAACCTTGTGCTTGCCAGGCAGGTGCTGTGCCACTGAGCTGTATCCTCAGCTTTCATCATATTTTCAGTCTCAACTGAAAATCTAAAATTCCAGAGCTGGATAAAAGTCACTAAGCCAATTATTTGTCAAGTGTAGCTCTTTTCTTTCTGATTATTTCCTCCCTTGTCTTTGAAGGTCCTGTGTAAAGCCTAAACTTCCTGATGCTTTCCTGATTGTTCTGTGGCAGATTCCTGTTGATCTCTGTAGGTACTGTGTGGGCTTAGGTACCTTTGGGCATCAATTTCACTGCAGGCAACGACTATTGACTACTCTCTAATTATTTTATAGATTAATCTGCTCATATCATCTCAGGAACATTGTAAAATCCTGAAAGAACCCTATCTTCTGAATTTGCCTTATTTTCTAACCTTTCCTGGTTAATTTTTTACAGAGTCTTCAATCAATAAAAAATGTTGTGGAATGCCTCAATCTTAATAGAGGCCATTTGTCTCCGCAAATGTGCTAGACTTATCCCCCACAACCCTTTTTGTCCTAAGAGTAGAATTAACAGAAGGATTTTGTTAAGAGGGAAAAAAAGGAATTTTCTATTTCTTTTGTCTTTGTTTTTAAAAGTTATTTCCATGTGTCTGGCCATATTTTAATAATAGTCGTAACATTAAGCACTTTAATAATCCCTTTCATCTGCAGAGAGAAAATAGTTTTTCTAAATAATTTCATTTTCCAGAATGACTCTATAAAGCAGATTGGCCTCATTGAAGATGTAGACTGGAAGAAAAATATAACATGCTGAAGTTCGGCTTCCAGATGACTTGGGGACAGATGAGGGCCCATGCTTGCTTGAATGCATTCTGGCTAGAAATGTAAGAGCTCTGTGAACAGCTGAACCATCGGCTTTGGGAGTTCCACGTGGTCAATGGTCTGAGGTGGGATACTCAGCCAGAGAAAGCCATTCCATTGATTTATCTATCTTTTGTCCCTTATTCCGGATGAGTCATATGATTGGACCTACCCCATAAAGAAAACAAAGAGCAGCCGCCAGTGTTGTGGTTATATCCTGTTAGTCCTGCACAGTGTTACTAGTTACCGACTTTATCCAAGTAGATTTCTCTTATCTCCTGACAAATCAGAGACCCTCCCATTAGAAGGATGCTTGTGATCCTTCCGAGTTCAAGCCAGTATTTCCAAGACCCCTGTATTAGACTTGGGTTGCTCTAGTAACAAATTACCATAAACATAGTTGTTTAAAACAACATAATTTTATTCTATTACATTTCTGGAGTTGGTAGTCTGAATGAGGTCTTCCAGGGCTGGGTCTTTTTCTGCAGATTCCAGGGGAGGCTCCTTTCCTCTGCAGGTTTGGAAGCTGCTCACAGCCTGCAGTGCAGGGCCCCGTCACACTGACCTTTGTTTCCACTTCCACATTTCCTTCTCTGAACCTCTCTTTTTAAAATTTCTTTTCAAGATCCTTTTGATTACATCAGGCCTGCCTAGGAAATCAAGGTTAGCTTCTTATTAGAAGACCCTTAATTCAATCATGTCTGCCGAGTTCCTTTTGCTATGTAAATTACATATAGGTTCCAGGGATTAGGTTGTGGATATCGGGGGACAGAGGGGTCTTATTCTGTCCCAGACACCCCAGATCTACCTCCTGTCATCCAGCAAAATATGTGATTCTTTCACATTCATGATCTCTACAGTGTTAAAGAACTAAAACTAATTTCATCCTTTTCTTTGAAGTCAAATATTTATCTAAAAGATGGGAATATTTTAAAAATTGATTTTCCTTACTCTTTTTCACAAATTAGTACATATTAATATGTCATATTTTAATGTTATGTTAAATAACTACAAGATATGAATAGCAGTATTTTCTATGATGCCTTGATTACTCATTTTGCCTGATCATGTTTTGTTTGAGCTCTTTTTATATTGGCATTTTCATTTCATCTCTTCTATAGAGGAAGCTCCGTACTTGTCAGGTTACTAATTCCCTGCTTGGTTCCTTAACTTCTAATGCCTTCAAATCCTAATTCCTTTCCTCTGAGGCATTTCTGTTTCACTTTCTTCAGCAATCTCTGGATGCTTTGATCGGAGGCCATTTTACATGTTTGATATCAGACACATAGCAAGACATTTAATGCATGTACAGGTTTATATATTTTCAACACATGCACAGGTGTAAGATACAGATAGAGAAATGCAAATATATTTCAGTATATCATATGAAGAAGCACAAGATATAGTAAATAACAAGATCTTATTTTGAATGTGATATTAAACTCCAGTCCTTAAGCACATACATAAAACATTAAAGCTATGGATATGATTTTCATTAATATTTAGTTTAATTATTTGTTAGCCATTACTAATAGTCAAGTAGCAAACCCCTGAGAAAAATGTAACGTAGGAAAACTGCTATTAAATGTTTTCCCTCTGATACAGACAAGAGCATTGAGTTTGTGGTTACTTTGTTTTATTTTGTCACCTATGACTTCTAGTGTTGTACTATGCAAAGTTTAAGAAAGTGTGAGATAAATAATGGGCAAATTAAGAGCACACGAAGGAAACTGATGATGATGATGATTTATAATGTGGGAGTGACTGAGATGGGTTGGTGGGGAGGAAGGTTTTCAAGGAGGAGTGATTTTAGAACAGAGTTTAAGAAAAGGAAACAAATGACAATGGAACCAGTAGGTATGGCTTCTTGGAGACTGCAAGACCAGACCCTCATGTACGTGGGAAACATATCCCACAGATGTGAAAGGAACATGCTGTAGGGGAAGAGAGGGCCTGATTCCATCCCTGGGGTGTTGGCAGTACAGTTAAGAAACAGCAGCTAGTCAGGGGCAAAAGAGTAGGATGCTAAAAACCACATCTCCCTATAGGTAGTGATGGTGTTGTCGAACAGTGTTCCTGCAGATTGCGAATAAAATATATGACTGAGAGGTTTTTTGTACTGATTTTATACTGAAGCAATGAGGACTGGTTAAACTGCTTCTGCTAATTTATGTCATCTAGTAAGCAGAGCCCCTGGGAATGGTCCGAGCCAGGGGCAAGGTGCTGGTATAAATTTCAGTGACTCATCTCTTGGTTCTAAAATAGCAGCAGGCTAGGGGTCAAGGTGGCTTCAAGAGAGGAAGTCTTTTTGACACGTTTTCCTTGAAACCGATCTGAGAGCCAGTGTATATAATTAGGCTTCTTGAGCCTAGCTGGTGTAAGGAGTGGGGCACGGAGGGAGGGAGCTGGTGAATGGGAGGTGAGCTCGCATGGCATTGTGAAGGGCACTGTGTTATCTGCAGAGATATTTTCATTTTATTTTACAGGTTTTCAGAACAGCTTTCTGAATGTTCCTCAGAGATGTACTTTTAAAAAATTTTATTATTGGTCCTTTTTTTTTATTAGTCCATAATAATTGCATTCATTGTGGGAGTGAGGTACATGGAAGGGCTCAGGACAGATTAACTTTCCACCCCATTTTCAATTGTGTGTGTGTGTGTGTGTGTGTGTGTGTGTGTGTGTGTGTGTTTGACTGGGAAGAGAACCTAAGGTCCTCACACTAAGCTACATCCCTCTTCCCATCCACTTTCATTTTGACACAAGGTTTCACTAAGTCATTAAGTTGCCCAGCCTGGGCTAGAACTTCTCATCCTCCTGCCTCAACTTTCCTGAGTCCTGAGATCTTTATAGGTAATACCACCATGCCTGGCTCAACTTCAGTATACAATTGATCTGCCCAAGAATGCACCTGCTCTTTCTTCTACTTATAGAACGAAGATATTCTTTCCAAAATCCTAAGATGGTATATTGCTCCATGGCAATAAAAAACTCCAACTAAACCCATGTGCTAAACAGAAGGCTGCTCAGCTTATAACAAAATTGGAGACATATTTGGATCAGCAAACGATAAATTAGGATATTAAAAATAATTTTGATATTAGATCACCGCTTATGAGCATGAAATTCAAAAGACCAGATGTGGGAAATAAATGAGATGAATCCATGGATTTCTCTTAGGCTTCTGATTTGGTCACCAGATGAATCACAGGGCCCCTTGATGAGATGAGGATCAGCAGAGGATAGTGTAGGTAGAAGACGTGTTCCCCTGGAGACACACAAATGCTGGGCTGTAAAATTTGTAAGTGTTGCATAGGAAGACAAAAGTACTTTGCAGATATGATGAAGGATTTTTAGATGGTGAGGATAGAAGGAGAGAGAGAGAGAGAGAGAGAGAGAGAGAGAGAGAGAGAGCGCTAGAGAGGTAGAGATCCAAAATATGTAAGAGGAGCCAGGGTCATAGCCCTAGGACAAGTGAGAGATCCTGAGTTCAGTTCCTAGCTCCCCAAACCCCAAAAGCATAAAGGTCCTGTTGTTTGACTCTTCACTGTTGGTTTGGAAGAAGGAAGAGGCTAGGAGCCAAGGACTGTGGGCTGCCTCTAGAGGCTGGGAAGAATAAAGAAACTTAACTACTTGGGAGTCTGGGGAGCAGGAAAGCCCTGCTGACACCATAACTTCAGCCTGATAAGACCTGGATTGCACTGCTGACCTACAAGTCTGTAAGAGAAAGAATTAATCTGTGTTGTTTAGGCTACTAGTGAGTGGTTGGGTTACAGCAGCAAAAGACAACTAATGTAGTAGGTTTGCACAGCTTTTTTGTTTTTTATGTTGACAGGGACTGAATCCAGGATCAAGCCTCCCTCCCACTAAGCATGTGTTCTTCCGCTGTGCTCTCCCCAGCCTCAGATTTGTCTAGGTTTTTCAAACAGAAATGAGGTGCAATACTTGTTATGACTAGAGGTGCCAAAGGTTAGCTGTTTGGGGTTATACGCATTTTAATCTCTTTGCACCTGTGCTTTCCTTAATGAATGACAAAAATAATTAAGAAAGAACACCTTATTTAAAATTTACTTGCTTTGAATTCTTTCTACTTCATTGTTTTGTTCAAAATTTGGGGTTGAAATAAGTGATCTCAGTCTTCCCTCAGCTTGGATATCATGACAATATTTGCCTTAGATAAGATAGACTGAACAAGACATTCTACTACGTAGTGCATTCCCTTCTCTGACAAGCATGAGAGAAATGAAGAGAAACATGTAGAAGAATTATGGGCAAACATACAAGTGTGGCAGTCACTGTAAAACACGAACTTGTGTGCTACGTAACAAGTACCTTGTTTAGAAATGTAACATCCTAGTCACTTAGCATAAATCAGCATGTATGTTAGAATTGTCATGCCCGAATGTCTCACTTGCATCAATGCAAATGAAAAGGAAGGTTCTAATCAAGAGTACAGATAGGCTTAGCAGTCTTATGACCTCAATATTCATCATAATAAAATCTGTATCTTGATAATACTGTGTATTATTACCAGGCTGACCTTCAGTGTTGCTAAAGGCATGAACAGCTCATAGTTTTGTTCTTATTTTTTGTTTTGTATTTTAGGGAAGGGTCTAGAGGGTGTACAGGGTCCCTTTACTAGATTGGACTCATAGTGATCTGCCTGTTTACAGCCTCCCAGGAGCTGGGATTACAGATGCACACCAGCACGCCCAGTCTCAATTGCTATCTCAGCACACCCCAGGTGTGGGACCAGCATGATAGGCCTGGGGATCGAAGCCCCGGCCCCTGCACCTGCTTGCAGGAGCTTTAATCTGCTGAGCTATTTGGCCAGCCCATAGTTCTGAGTTTAAATCTCACAGGTAAATGTGGCTGTTTGAATTCTGCACATTTGGGCACTTGTTAGGTAACGGTTCTCTATGATTGCTGTGTAGAAAAAATGTGTTAAAACCATTGTTGTAGAACTACCTCTTACCTAGAATCCATGCAGCACACCTAGGGCTCCAGTGGAAAATTCCATTCTGCAAAAGGGAAAGAGTACAGCTTCAGTGTAACTGAGGCATATAACACATTGGGAGTCACTCTTGCACACCCAACGGGTGGATGGCCGTCAGAGCTGCGATGCAGCTCACTGCTTCTGTCGACTTATGTCCTGCCAAAGGTCATAGGCAAGCATATTCTCACCCATTTGAGGATTCTAGGTGCAAATTCTGTAGGAAAAAAATAGTCTACTGATTTCCTAGGAATTATCTCATTAAAAGAGAATTTGGAATGTGGTTCTGTGTGGATCAGCTGTAATGTCCTGAAAAATCTTGTTCCAACAACATTAAGCCCTTAAGCAATAATTGAACAAGTGCCCTTGAACTTGTTGTGCTGACATGTGCCTGCCAAACGCTATGGTGAAATTTGTGGAGATAATAAGTCTACTGTGAGTGAGAAACTTAAGCTGCAGGGCCCGTATGTTGTGTCTGATGCTGGTGCTGGAAGAGATCTTAGGAAAGTATGACCTTGAATGTGCTTGGAGCGGTTGACTAGCATGAAGTCACTGGCATTGTCCACGTCTTGCTTTCCACAGACTCTGTCGTGTGCCTTTGCCCCCCCACACCACATGCAGCTCTCCTGCACTAATATTCTACATACTACGTTGGTCTTTTCCAGAAGTGCTAATGCTAATTCAATTAATTTGCACAAACAAATTGGAAATGTCCTAGGGTATCTGAATTAAGAGATTCAAGGCATGTGTATGTCCTTTTCTCTTGCCATATTGATCAGCGTTCAAGGTGCATCTCTGAATAAATCTTGATGATGCCCACCACTCAAGTTTTTCCTTGGGGACTATGTGGGTATGTGCTGTTTCCTACACCTCTGTGTCTCTGTCTTAGCTAAGTATTTGTAACAAATGCTATATGCTGGGAGACTTAACACACTTTCATTTCTCACAGGTCCAGAGGTCAGAATGGGTGTAGATTTGGTGTGTGGTGAGGGCTTTCTCTAGGTTTTCAGAGAGGTGTCTTATTGCTGCTAAAGTGGGTGGGGATAGAGGTGTGCTTGGTTCTCTACCTTTCTTTTAAAGGGCATTAAAGTCATCATAATGCCCCACCCACAAGACCCAATCTAACCTTGATTTCCTCTCTCATACCATCAAGCTGTGGACTGGGGCCTCAACATAACAGTTGTCTAGGAACACAGACTCTGGAGTCACAGCTAGATCCCTTGGCCAACAAAATGACATAAACAATACTCATTCTGTGGAGTTCTTTATTTTATTTATTTAATATATTTGATACAGGGTCTCACTACACAGCTCGGACTTGTAGTGATCCTTTTTATTTTATTTATTTAATATATTTGATACAGGGTCTCACTACACAGCTCGGACTTGTAGTGATCCTTTTTTTTTTTTTTTTTTAAACTTTTTTCGATGCTTCTGTTTTCAACCTCCCCAGTGCTGGGATTACAGGCATGTGCCACCATGCCCAGTCTCTGTGGTTGCTCAGCAGTCCCGATGGTGGGCCCAGCACAGCCTGCGGTGCCAGGGATTGAACTGCGGTGCTGGGGATCGAACCCTGGCCCCTGCTCTTGCCCAAGCAGGTGCTTCGTCTGCTGAGCTATGCTAGTGGCCTCTGTAGAGTTCTTTAGAATAGTGCCAATATTGTATTCCAAGCAGTATTTATTCTCTCTCTCTCTCTCTCTCTCTCTCTCTCTCTCTCTCTCTCTCACACACACACACACACACATCAGTATTATGAGGAATTGATAATTCCTTTTAAATCTTCAGCTAATGCTCTAAAATGATTCTTGAGGAAAAAAGGGCAGAATGAGCAACAGATTTTGAGGACAGTGCTGAGCACAGCAGTGGGAGTGACCTTGTCAGTTTTCTGGCTGTCCTCTTCCCACATCATTTCACCTGAAGCCTGGCACATGAAAGATGTTCATTAACTGAATTCTGAATAACTTTATTGATCGCTAGGCGGAGTAGTTTTAAAGCAGTAAGAATTACCTTGTGGGAGAGTTGATTCTTCTTTGTCTTGAGAAGTTATTCAGCCTTGGGCTCTGTGCCCATAGCTGGCCTCAAGCTCTTGCTTTCCCCATTTAACATGCATAATGGGCTTTGAGTTCTTTTTCTTCTTTAGGATATCAATTGCATTTGGGACTCTTACAATTAAAATAAATCTTTAAAGTTGGTTGGCCTGGAAGCCACCCATTATTCCAGGCTAAAGTGCCTAGACAAGGATTATTTTTCCAGTTTGTCTGTAAATAAAGGATGTACTGATTCGCCATTCATCCCCAGGCCTAATCCAAGCTGCAGGACCCTGGGCATGTGCATCTGTGGCACTCACTGGGGGCAGAATGGGCAGTGTACTGGCTTCGTTAGTCATCAGTTGCTTCTCATAGCAGTAATGATGGAGTAGGGCATCTTCCCTAGGAGTATAAGAGAGAGGAAAGATTCTTGACACATTGAAAACAGAACCACAATTTGTATGTCTTCGTGCTGTGTGGCTTGAGCCACCAGTGGTACATGCATGACTGCTCCTGGACAGCTTTTGATTAATTTTCTTAGTGAAAAACACTGGTAGAAATGATTAGATACGTGTGTGCCACCAGTGATTCAAGCCAGCAGGAACATGTTAAAATTAAGTTTTGGAGCAGTATCAGAAAGGACTATCAAGTTAGTGATACCTAGCTGGATACAAATACTGGTCTAATTGAATTTATCATTATTTTTAGCTTCTTTTGTTTGTAATTGCACTTAGAAAATGATGAGTAATGTTTTAAGTGTTTTTTAATGGTTTTTGGAATATTATATATAGATGTTTAAAGTTGTAGGCAAATTGAATTAGGGAAAGTGGAATCTCATTTTCCTATTAATGTGTGTTATTGAAAACCATTATTGTCATTTCAATTTAGATGCTCAGATACATTGCAGGTAAGTCTTAGATGCAACCATATGACATTTCTATTTTCTCCTGGTCCAGATGACTGGATATTGATTTTATGGCTCATTGTCATATATTTATACCCTTTGCATTGCCAGCTAGAGACTAGGAAGCTGTTAAAAATAATAACCGATAAAAGAATATCCAAATCAAAGTCTGTGTAAATATATTTATAGACTGAAGAATGTGCTGCCACATGAACTATGATTTTCTTTTCTGTCACTTGTGGAAGTGCAGAAATTTCTATTTGTGTTTCCTTTAGAATAGATAAAATTAACTTTAAAAACCCCCTTTAAAATAGCTGGGCATGGTGGCACAGTCTTGTAATCCTTGCACTAAGGTGGCTGAGGCAGGAGGATCACTGAGAGTTTGAGGCCAGCTTGGGTTCCATAGTGAGTTCAAGACCAACCTGGAATATGTAGTAGAAACCTACGTCAAAAAAAAGTGGTGGGGGGTGCAGCAAGATAGCTCAGTGGAGTAAGCGCCTGCTTTGGCAAGCACAAGGACCAGAGTTTGATCTCCAGTCCTACATGCCATGCAGGCCCTGCCCTCGGGGCATGCTGAACTGGTGACCAAGGCCAAGTGTTGTGGTGAATGTCTGCAATCCCAGCACTGGGGAGGCTGAAAACAAGAGGATCACTGCATCCAAGCTGCATAGTGAGACCCTATACCAAGTACATAAAATGGAAGAAAAAAAAAAAAAAAGACCCAAAAAACTACAGGCACTGCAAATCACTGGAGTATTGTAAGTTTTGAGGAAGTGATGTAATTGAAAGTAAGGAGACATCCTGCTCCCTACAGTGATGCCTGAACTCCCAGTACTTTCTGTAGTGGTTCAGAAAATAGTCATTTGTCCATGATGATCAGTGCCATGGTGATGGGAAGAAGTGGGGAAGGATGTTCTTTGGGGGTTTTATTACACTTGAGATTGCCTATTTCGTTGGAGCAGCTTGCATTCATGTTGAGCTCATGGTTTTAGGTAGACCTTTACTTCACTTTAGGAAACAGTTCCTTTTAAGTTGTAAGAGAAATGCTCCCAGAATGATAGACAGCGGGCGTGACGTCAGTGAAAGGGCTGTAAATGGGAAGCCACCAATGGTTTCTTTAGTCCAAAAATGATTCTGATCAGTAACATTACTATGTCCGTGGGTTTCATGGTGTGTTTGGAACTTTAAATTTATTGTGGAGCAAAGTAATTGAGGGTCAAGCTCTAGTATCTTGTCAAGAAAATTCCATAAAGATAAAAAGAAAAGAAACCCTGTGATTGTTTTATAATTAGGAGACAGCGGTTTATGCAGCTTAGTGCTTGGGAATAAACATTGCCACTGTCATCTGACTTATGTGCTATTGGATGATTTCATGTGTTTGTTGCCTATGTGTAACACAACTCCAAGCCTAGTTTTCATTAGCAGTAGCTCATGGTAGTTTATGTAATCAGTCTACGACAACTCACTCTACCTTTCCTAGTGGGACAGAACTCCATTGGGGTGAAACTTGCTATCTTTAGTTGGTAGTTCTTATAGGGATTCCTCAGGTAGATAGCAGGTGCTAAATGGAAACTTGGTATCTGATGATTTTCTATGGCTTTTTTTTTTTTTTTTTTGTATTTTCTCAGAAATTTAGCAAATGCATATGTATTATTCAGTCTCCTTCTTAGAATCTTTCTTGGCTCCTTTCTTTCTCTCATACCCACACAAGGTATGATGGTAAATCCTGCCTGCTGTACTTTCAAAATGTGCCCCCCTTCTGGTGCTGCCACCCTGGTCCCAACCTCATCCTCCTTCACCTGAATTAGGATCTCTTTTCTCCCAGCATCCACATAGACTACTCTCTTATCCACCGTGACTTGCCAGGCAAAAGGGCCTCTCTACCCCAAATCTTCTAGTGGGTCCCATCTTCTCCTAGTGAAAGCAGGAATCTTTGTCCTGTCCTCCTAGCCCTGCCTCATCAGAATGTTCACTGCCTCCTTGGCCTCAAGGAGCTGACTCCCCTGCTTCCTGTCATGCTAGCTTCCTGTTATCCTGGGCTCTTCCTCTTCCTGGAACATTCTCTTGCTCCCTTCACTTAGCACCATGGCTAATCTCACCTCCTCAGCCTTGGCTTATTTGTAAGCCACACTTTTTTATAGTCCACGTACCCTGTCCTCTTATTTTAATATTTTTCCCCCACAGAATTTCATACCTTTCAATTTGGTATGTAATTGTTATTGTGTTTAGGGTTTACTTTCTCTCACCTTTCTCTAGAATGTAAGCACAATATATAATGTGATGGCAGTTCGTCTTGCTTCCTGGTGTGTTCCAAGCTCCTGGAATAGTGCTCCTAGAGTAGTTCCCACATAGTGAGAACTCAATAAGTATTTCTGAGGAAATGACTGCTCATGGAAGGGTGTTGAGTGGTCCTCATCATCTCTTTACCACAGGGACAAAATGATGAATATTAAAGCCATTTCCTAACATATAGCTTAGATTTCGTATTTTACATGTCCCCTTAGAAGAGTCAAAAGGGAGTTTAAAAACATACTATCCATCATAACTCATTTAGGGTTCTGTTCTGCTAATGACAGATTAGCCCCTGCCAGCCTATTCCAGAAACTTCCACCTGATTCTGAAGGGTTTTTAATTGGGGTGAGGCTCTTTTTTCAGGAAAGGGCCATTCTACTATTTGTGGAAATATAATTGTGTACCTTAGTAGTTTTTTGAAAAATAATTGTGTGCCTTTGATTCCACTTCTCCGACAACAAGAGATAAACCAAATGAAAATGTTAGGCACTGCAGGATTTTGGGAGTAGTTCAAGTGGTTCTAGGGGTCATGGCGTTCTGGGAACTCACTTTTCTGGGCTTCCTGTCTGGCTGTTTGTGTGCCTTCTGGGTGTTGAAAAAGTCAGGTGGCTTGCCCTGTGCCAGCTGTGCTTCCACCTCTCTCCTGTGTCCCCTGAGATGGTCCTGGACCTCCTTGCAGATGGGCCCCTCTGACATCTCAGCCAGATTCCTTCCACCACTGGTGAGAAGTATGTGATTATCTTATGCTTTTCTTCTGAGCCTGCTTATCTAAATCCATTCCTTCAGCCACACTTTCTAGAAAGGTGAAGGAAGAAAAATCCCTCTGTCTTAGTTAATTTTCTCACTGCTGAGACAAAATACTTAACACCCAAAGTCAAGGAGGGAAGGGTTCTTTGGCTCAGTCCTCCAAGTCAGGGTGGCACGGCAAAGGGGCATTGCAGAGGACCGACAGTTCACAGCAGGCAGGAAACAGAAGGGCAGCAAGTGACAAGTGACAAGCTACTACAATGACAGCAGCTCTCTCTGTCCCTTATATCGTAGCTAGGTGAGGGCAAGTAGCATTCACATCCTAAGTGTAGCATTGCACTGTGAATTAGTCCCAGCCTCACATCTTTAAACTCAAGAGCACATACCTTGTATCCAGCTGCCTCTGAAAAACCCTACCTATGACTGCATGAGGCTTTGGGGGGATATCTAGATACAAGTCACAGCATCCTCTGAGTCTCAGGAACTCGGACCCTTAGGCCCCAGCCAAAGAACCTTGCTACAGACCCCTTGTCATTTTCCTACCCAGCCAAATTATAAGACTAGCCCCTTCCCAAACAGCCCGTTTCTATGATCCCTGTTCAAGAAATGAAAGTTATCTCTTACTTCAGAACTTTTCCACCTTTCTGCTGAGGACTACAGTTACACTTTTTGTGTTCCTCCATTAACAATGAAACTCATTTGCCTTCTGATCAGGTTAACACTACAGCTGCCTTCACTTTCAAGCTAGACTTGAACCCTCTGGAAGCCAACATGCATGTCTTCTACCGTTGGGTCTGACCCATTGTGTAAACCAGTAGTGCTTATGAGTTCAGTGAATTTCATAGACCCATGGAATGCTCTAGGGTGGAGGGGACATGAAAATAGAAGAGTTATGGAGCCCAGAGTCTTTAGAATGGTCCTGATTTTGAAATTTGTTGCTTCTGTCTCTTCTGAAAATTATAGTTGTATTCTTTTCAACAAGGCACAGCGAAAGGCGAGCTAGATAGCTCAGTGGACTAAAGCACCTGCTTAGGCAGAGCGCAGTGGCTGGGGTTCGATCCCCAGTGTACTATGCCAGCATTGCCCCCAGGGGGTGCTGAGATGGCAATTGAGACTGGGAGTGGTGGTGTGTGCCTCTAATCCCAGCACTTGGGAGCCTGAAAACAGGAGAATCACTGTGAGTCTGATCTGCATAGTGAGACTGTATAAACCCTGTACTAAACACATAAAAACAAACAAATAAGCAACAACAACAAAAAAACAATGCACAGTGTTTTAGTTTGGAAACAAGTAGTTAACATACATAGTTATGATTGAATAACTTAATGTTTCTTCTGCAGGAGTTTGGATTGAAAGACATTTTAAATCATGATACAGGGTATGTAGCTTAAGAGTCCTCTTAAGATGTGCCTGTGGTTTTATATGATAGCATCAGGAGTTCATTTAGGAGTTGTTCTCACATCATTCCATTTTGATATAAAACATGTTATACCTATAAGCCTGATTGTAAATCTAAATACAGATTTTCTCACTCTACCTAGAAGCTTTCTGCCAGACATGATTGAGGTATATCTAGAAGATAATATTCATATATTTTGGTCTTCACTTTAGCAAATATTTATAGAGTGCCTGTGATGTGCTGGGTGTATAATATGAATAGATCAGATAGAAGCTCCAACCTTTGAGCCCGATCTAGCACCGTACACATATAATCCCAAGGCTCTGGGAAGGGGAGGCAAGAAGATTGCAAATTTGAGCCCAGCATGGGC
>NW_004524636.1:7914735-7920722 GCF_000260255.1 Octodon degus
AAGCATTGGGGTTGTAGCTCAGTGTAAAGACTTTAAGATCAACCTCTGGTAATACAAAATAGAAAAAGTTCTCCACTGTCACTGAGCTTACATTCCAGGGATGGAGGTGAGTGAAAAACAAAGCACAAGCGTGCCAGATGATGATAACTGTGATGAGAAACCTGAAGCAGGAGAAGGGTGACAAAGATTACTAGGGACAGCAGTGAGGGGAATTAGGATTTATAATAAGGTGATTGGCAGAGGCCTGAAGGCAGTAAAATAATGAATCTTGCAGATATCTAAGGGGAGGAACTTTGTAGTTAGAGGGAAATATCTCTATATCTATCTATCTATCTATCTATCTATCTATCTATCTATCTATCTACCTACCTACCTATATCCCTGTGTGGGAGTGACCTGTCATTGTGAGAAGCCCCGTTTTATATCTTGGAGAGGATTGGAGAGTAGGGCTTGAGTTCAGGGAAATACAGGCTTCCCTTTCCTGAAGTTACTGACATGTTGGCCAGTGTAATTGTTTGTGATGGGTGTCTAACCTGTGGGTAGCAGCATCTCTATAGACTCTACCCATTATATGCAGGTTGCATAGTGTCTTCTTCCATTCATGCTACTGTATAACAGCATCCCATGGGCCAGGTAATTTATAAAGAACAGAAATTAATTTCTCTTACTTAAGGAGGCTTGGGAGTCCAAGACCAAGGTACAGGCTTGATGAAAACTCTCTGCTTCCAAGATGCCCCCGTGTTACTGTGTTCTCCTATGGCAGAAGGTGAAGGGCAACAACACAGATTGGAAAATAAACAGGAGTTATTTTGGTCTATAGTATAAAGTTACCAGTGTTCAGTCTTCAGTGTTCACCCTAATGACCTTATCCTCATCACCTACTGTCTCAGTTACCTTTCACTTGTTGCTGAGACAAATACCCGACACTCAAAATGAAGGAAGGAAAAGTTTATTTAGCTCACAGTTTGTGGAGGTTTCAGTCCATACTCCACTGGCTCCAAGGCAAACGGCAGTAGTTCATGGTATCAGAAAACAATGAAAAGCAGAGGCGGAGCAACAGCTTCATTGTCTGTCACGCCTCTCTCTAGTCCTTCTGTTCTGCCTGCAAAGACCAGAGCTCCTCCAAGGAAGTAGCTGTGGCTGCTGTGAAGATCTGAGCTCCTCCATAGTGCTGTTGCAGAAGATCGGAACTCCTCTAAGGAAGTGGGCGCACAGACACCTTCCTCAACCCCTTTATATGCCCTTTTCCTGCTGAGTCACTCTAGGGTGGGCCCTCCCTGCATTAGGGTGGGGCTCCCACACCCCAGGGCATGGAATCACTAAGCCCATCCCACCAAGCACCAAGCTTCTGACATCTCAAGTTAACACAATGTATCAACCACCACACCTCCCAAAGGCTCCAACTTTAAAGACCATCATTAAAGTTTTCATAGTCTTAGTGCCTCACAGTGAAGATTACATTTCAAGGCATGAATCCTTGGATGACACATTCAAATCATGTCCAAACCACAGCAGGAATGGAACTGCAAAAGGGACTAGGCGGTTGTATAAAGCTCTTAACCCATCCATGAGGGCAAAGCCCCCATAGTCTTATCTCCCAGTGGCCTGTTTCACTGGGAGTAACTTTTAATATAAGTTATGGAGCAGACACAAGCATACAAAGCAGGGCACACACCTAGCCCCTCCTCCTTCTCCACATGTGACAGCTAGAAATGTCTGGAGACATCACCAGATGTCAGCTGAGGTACAAAATTACAATAGGTTGAAAAGCAGCAGTGATTTAGATCAAAGTAATGACTTTGTTACTTGGAGTGATTTTTTTCATTTTAACAAGGGTTCTTTGACTGCTGTGTTGAGGATAAGTTGAAATTGAAGAGGATGAAGGCAGGAACAAGGGATCATTAGCAAGAGTCCAGGTGCCTAAGAACAGACTCAAGTTGATGAGTGATCAGATCTGGGATTTATTTTGAAGCCACTGGGATTTGCTGACAAACTGCGTATCTAGTATAAAAGAGGAATCAAAAATAGCAACAAAGAATTTGAGCAAGAGATATTCAGGAGAAGTTCAGGTTTGGGGTATTAAGTTTGGTTTGAATATGCCATATTTGAGAATCTGACTGTGCTGGTTTCTCCTTCAAAGTCATCCTGAGAGAAGGTCTTGCTTTCTTCTAAAGTAAGAGGCACAGAAGCTCCTAGAAATTAGTTAATTGATTAAAGTCATACATACTATAAAGAGCTGTTCAGTTTTGTTAATCTAGAAACATCTGACTACTGATAAGGGCTTCTTGGTATACTTCAAAGTGATTTTAGGGCTGCGGATATAGCTCAGTGGCATAAGTGCCTGCCTGGTAAGTGCGAGGTCCTGAGTTCAATCTTGGTACCCAGAAAACAAAAGAACAAACAGACAAACCAACAACAACAACAACAACAACAACAATGTGATTTTAGATGGTCTGGAAGCCCTCAACAGGATAGGACAGCATATTATTTTATACCTTACAGATTTTAATTTATGAAACAATAAAACCTTGGATTATGAGTGTCTTGTTCTGCAAGACAAGCAAACATTTCTAGGAAAATTTAACTTGATAAACAATTGATGACTTGCAATACAAGTCGTATATACTGAATAACATGTCACATGACCACAGCTGAGCCAATGGTTCTTCTCTTGCTGTGTGATTCTGGGTGATCATCTCCTAATAGCAAGAGGAATCTTCAGATGAGATTAGGGAGATGTATAAACTCTGGGAAACAGTGCCAAATTTTGTAGAAAAGCACCACCTAAAAAAGGCTGCAGCAGTGTGAGCTCTGAATATGGCTTTTTTTTTTTTTTTTTATTTTTGGCAGAACCGGGGATTGAACTCAGGCCCTTGCGCTTGCCAGGGAAGCGCTTATTCCACTGAGCCATCTCTCCGGTCCCCATTTTTTTTTATTTTGAATATGTTTAAAACTAATCCAGTGTCACTTTTCCACAAAATTCTCCAAAGGAAGTTGAAGCAAGTGACATTGAATAGGTTCCTTGTTAAAGTTGTATGAAAATAAAAGATTCTATTGAGCCAATAAATAGCAGTGATTCTGCTCCTGATAGTGCAAATCTTCCCACACAATAACCCTCCTTTCTCTTATCTCCTTCATACCTGCCCCAGAGGTTTTTAAAGACAAGAGAAGACTAATTTATTTTTCTTTATATCTTGTACCTTATCATTTAGAATTATATTATAGGACTGTAGTCATTTTTATGTGAATATTTCTCGATTGTGGAATGAATCATCGAAGTTTCCATTATTTCTTGAATTTGCTTTGATAACACAAGTGCTTTGGATGACAGCATATGGGAAGAATTATGCTCACAAACCAAGGTGTTACTGTAATTTTTTATGAAATGCAGTTCTAATTACTAATATTTCAAATGGAGATAGCAATTTCTTTTGCATTTAATAGCAGTATTGGAAAGAACAAATGTTTACAAGGATTCTGTAAAGAAAACCACTTGGAACATCAGTACTGTGATGTGCTTATACCGCCAAAATTTGTATGTTGGGACATGACCTTCAGTGTGTTGGTATAAAGACATGAGGCCTTTAGAAACTAGCTGATCTGTCCTGGGGGCTCTTGAGCTAGGGACCTTGTAAAAGGGCTGCAGGGAGCTGGCTGGCCTCCTTGGGACACTCTGCCAGGCGTGAACACACTGTTCAAGGGGTCATTTGGAAGCAGAGACTGATCCTTTGCTAGCTATCAGATTTTCTAGCATATAGATGTTGGAATTTACAGCCTCCAGAATGGAGAGAAATAACCATTTGTTATAAGTTACCCAGTAATTTTGTTACAGCAGCACAAGTAATGATAACCAGTAAATATAATCTATTTAGTTGGAATTTAGTTGAGCTCTGAGTTGCTACTTCCCAAAGTATACGGTCTGTTGATGTCTAGCCCTACCTGTTGCCTGGAACATCAGTGCTTGGTTGGTTAGTTCTCTTCAGAAGCCCATGCTGAGTCCCTTTCTTGGGGATACATAAAGCCTATGCTTCTCCTGTTATGATGTATATCTAGATGCCACCCCCTCCCGCCAAGTCTCATGTGCTCATTCATAGCTGTGCTTTGGGGATATGGCTTCATCGTGATTGGATTAAGTGTGTGTGGTAAGTGGATAGCCACACTAGTTGCATTGGCTGGCATAGTTCTGGTTGTGGCTGAATGGACTTAATAAAGATAAAACTCAACCCTGGGGGTGGGTGGCACAAGACAATAGGCTTGTCGCCTGGATGGAATGTAGAGGGAGGCATGCTACTGGTGTAGCTTGCTGCATCTTGCCTGCCTTGCCATGGACTGTCTCTCCACCTCATACCTCTGCCATGCCACCCTAACTTATAATCAGCTGTGAACTGAGACTTCTAAAAACTGTGACCTAAAATTAACACTATTTATTTAACTTGTTGGTGTTGGGTATTTGATTTCCACAATGAGAGAATAACTAAGGCATCCTCTCTCTAGAAAGGATTAGCATCTCACAGGTACAGGTGGCACTGGACCATTCTCCTAGCTTGAATATTTTTCTGTGCATCTGCTGTGGTCAGGCTCAGTAAGCATGATTTCTGTCTGTTTGTTTGTATAACAGCAGGCTGTTTCCTTCCTCTTTCCAAAGTCTTCTGATTTTTTTTTTTTTGGCTATGACTTCACCAAACCCCTGAACAGCTAAGCTGAATGGATTTTCTTGAAGTGGATCCTGAGAACTTTCGCATCCTCTGGTACCTAAAAGCACAGTCTCTGCCTTTTCTAGCTGTAAAATTATGTTTAACCTGTGGACCTACTAAAGTAGCTGTAGCTGTGAAGTTGTTAGCAGAGTAGGGTCTACGGGGATCCCTGTGCCATGAGTGATCCTGTGGGTGTTTAGAAACCTGAAGGGGATGTGAGTCGGGCAACTCTGAAGAACCTCTCAGCTCTTGAACCTTGTTTGAGCTCATGGTGGCTTCACCTAAAAGAAAACAGAATACCACCATTTCTCTTTTTCTCTGAAAACAGTCAATGGCAAGGAAGACATGAAAGGCAGTGTGTCCTCAATGCCTTCTTGGAATGACCAGCTTGATAGATATGTGATTTGTGTTTGATTTAATACTTTGCTGTTGCCATGTTGTAATTCTCAATATCAAGTTGCTCTGTATTTTCCTTTGTCTTTGGATCTTGGAAATTAGCTGGTCCCCATCGTAAGAGCTGCCCCAAGACCTTCAGAGTGTCCTCAGGAAGCTACAAAGAGACATTTTGCATTTTGAGGTTACTTAGGAGTAACTTTTAATGATATGCTCCAGTGTAGGGTTAGAACTGTGTTCATTGACTTCCACGTCGGAGCATCTTTCTCGGTGGAAGACCCGCTCTTGGGTATCAGCAGAGGCCCTAACACTCTTGCCCAAAGGAGCCTGTGCAGATCGCAGGCTTCTCTCTAAATCTGTGTTCTTGCTGGAGACAGGGGCTACTCATCCACATGTAAGACAGGTGAGAACAAGCTGCTGTTGATGTGTAGCATTGCTGTTATAAAAATTACTTCTGAATTTTCCTTTACTCTTTCCACAAATTTTTATTGAATGTTTACTGTGTTCTGGGCAGTGTCCAAGGAGCTGGATGAGGCAGTATTTTAATGTGGGTTGCAGTGGAGCAGATGCCAAGGCAGACTTAAGAATGGGTGGGATCATTCAAGAGAAGCATTCTGAGATCATAGAGTATTCCAGACAATCAGTGGAGACACCTTACAATCCTTGGAAATGTCATTTGTGTTTTTGAAAATATTGTAATTTAGAGACAGTATTCGATCATTTGGTAGCTGATTTTTTTGACAATGGCTTTGAATGCTGTGACAACCTTTTATGGAATTCTAGGTTTCCTCAATCATAGACCTTCACTACTCAGAACATTAAACTTTTCAAAAGCAAGGTCATTGTTTTTGTTTTTAAGTGTGGAAAATAGTGTCTTCATTCATAAACTTTTTTTTTTTT
>NW_004524636.1:7928312-7939739 GCF_000260255.1 Octodon degus
GTTTGTTTGCTCCTTGTTGAGTGGTTATCTCCTGCATGACTTGTGCTTCTTTGCAAAATCATTTAGAACGCCCTACCCACATCCCCCTACATTTGCAAAGGGTCATTGAGCTTAAACGTGTATTCCACTGAGTGAAGAGATGGCAGGATTCTAGGGCCTCACTAAGAGAGTTTGGTTTTCTTTAGAAACTATGTTGTGTTTAGCCTAGTTTTAGCCTCCAAAAATAGACACCAAAATAAAACCCTACAATGCCTAGCATAAAAAGAGTTTAGTGAAAAAAATTTTTGCATTGACTACCTGCTTATTTCTTTAGATGCTGTTAGATTCTTTTCAGCATCTTATAGTGGGCCTTGTGCCCTGTCAGTGTGCCTGCGAGTCCTGTGCACATGCTGTTCAGCTCAGATTCTGCGCTTCACAAGGTGTCCATGGGATGGGTCACGGACCGACTCCTCTTGAGCAAAAATCTTCATACTGATGGAAACGGCCTGGGCCAAGGGCTGGCCAGAGAGCTGGTACAGCACCATGTTTGGTGTGTCTGTGACTGTGTTTCTGGGGGAGATTAGCATAGAGGTTGGAGGACTGAGTCCTACCTTTAGGACCCTCAAGGTAGGACTTTAGGTAGGTAGGCCTGGTCAGCAATCCTCCTAGGACCTGAAAAGAGCAGAAAGGTGGAGGAAGGGTTGATTTGCTTCCTATTTGTGCTGAGACATCTGTCTCCTTCTGCCCTCAGCCTTTCTGATCCAGAGTGGGGTTTATACCATCCTTCCCCTTTGTTCTCAGACCTTGGAGACTTAATGGCTTCCACAACTACTTAGAACAGTTCTCACATCGAGTATCCTTGTGTGCTTACCTGTATTTGTCCCATTGGTTCAGTTTCTCTGGAGAACACTGACTAATTAATCACAGACTTCAACCTGCTTTAAGACCCTTCTTGCTTGATTCTATTTTTTTTAAATTTTATTTTATTGAGAAACAAATATCAATGTGACAGTTTCAAAACTGACTAATAAGACAGTTTCAATAATTAATACACTGTACATTGTTATCTTCTTATTGGTTATCTGTAGTACAAGATGCAGACAGAATATCCTGTCCAAATACTATTAATACAAATCTTTCTTTTCATTGAATTAAGTGAAAGTAGCTGTATAGCTATCCTAACTGTTCTGTATATACAGATACAAAATGGTCCTTCCTTTGTATCTCCTTTTTTTGTTTAGCCCTGTCAGGGATGGGTATTCCATTGGCATCTAAATACTACAGGTGTGTGAATTCAGCAAAACAATCCAACACAGTCCAGCAGTCCACGTAGTAGTGGGTTATCCGCAGAAGTTGTTGACTCGAGCCTTTCACAGCTCAGCATATTAATCTGGCTTTCCTTTATCTACCTCATTTTTATGCTTTTCTGCTGGATGCTTAAGACCAATCTTGCTTGATTCTAGATACAAAAATATCTGGGAAGAGGGATCATCTGCCTTGGAAAGAAATAAGAATTTTGTTAGTAAAGTGAACCTGAACACTTTTCCAGTGCAGACAGCTATTTTCATAGTGATGCAAGTACTGGGGGCTACTTTCCTAGTATCTCATGAGCATTGTATGGAGGTTCTGACTTGAGGAGACCCGACCTGCTGCCTCTTTATCCAAATCACATTCATTCGGGAAGTTTCCTCATCCCTGGAGGCTCCTGAACAACCAGAATTTCAAGCTGTAAGAGAGGACACTGTTTTTGACTTCAAATGGAAGGCCAAGCTCATGGGGGAGCAGAGGGTGCAGAGGGTACAGTATTGAGTATTAAGGGGCTCCTTGGTGTTCAGGAAGAGACTGGAAGAAATTACTAAGGCAAGCAGAGAACCCTTTCCTCCTTAGGAGCAGCCTGATGAGAGAAGCAGAAGCCTGGAGTAGTAGAGGTCCCTACAGAGAAATCTGTGTGTAGGCAGAGTCAAAAAGCAATTGAAACAGGTTTGCACTAATGACTTTGGGGACCAGTATGCCCCATAAATGGGATAGGAGGGCCAGTATTATAAGGAATGACCTGTAGTTTGTAATTAAAGTGACTGTTGGCTATGGAATGGACACTTGCCTGGGCGGGAGGGCTGTATAACGTGGGTGGTGCTCAGTGAAAATCTTTATCTCAGACTTTGAATGGAGAAAAGTTTTTCTTCTGCTCATTGCAGGCTCAATACTGACAGATGGCTGTTGCTTTTTTGTTGGTGTTTGTTTCGAGAGAAATAAAGTAATAATTGGTGTTTAGATTTAGCCTGTGCAGAAATGCTGGCATTCAAATGGGTGGTGTAGGAATGAGAAGACATTGGCTTTCGTTCAGCCAAGGCAGAGAAGGGTTATGAGAGTGGTGGAGAGTAGTTAGGGATAACAAGCTAGTGCTGTGAACTGAAGTAGAGTATTTGCCTCTTCTGGTACCAGTTTAATTCCTTACTTGTGAGTGTTCATTACTCAGTTAGGTGCAAGATGCTATAGAAAGAGGGAGATAGTTCCTTCCTTCAGTGGGTTTTTAATTCTTGAAGTATCTAGCAAAATGTTTAACACGTAAGTTCTCAGGAAGTGTGATATAGAAAAAATATACCTCAAATATACTGAGTTCGCACAAAACGGACATATGAAGCTTTGAGTCAAAGGAGAATGTTAGGACAGTTTTATTGGAAATAAGGGGAAGAATATTTCCTGTTTTTCCAGCAGGGGTTCTGAATGGGTGGTCACTGAGGAGGCTCTTTGTCATGGGTAATTTATGCAGCAAAGTTACAGCCTGGGTATGTGTGTCAGACTACAGTCAACCTACAGGATTACAAGTGCAACCCCCTAGTTAATATTGATCCAATAGGGAAATGAGTTATGTAGCATATGTGGAAAGAACAAAAACGTCTTTCCGTCTGCATGTTCTGGCCACCCACCTGTGCATTTGATGTCTATCTATCCTAGAGCAGGTGGTGTTAATTGCAGTATAATCTGAATTTGTGTTTTCCTCCAGGGAGATGTGCAGGCCTGGCTACTGCTTTTTGTTCCTGAGGCCTGTCTCTTTTCAGATTTGACTGTAGTCACAATATTTATTTATTTATTTATTTATTTATTTATTTACACTGACATTCTTGAGGGTCCAGTCCCCCTCAGACTGCATATTAATTTCTATCCAAGTTAGCTGCCTATAAGTGGAGGTGTCATTTGAAAAGATATCTTGATATGTAGCTTATAGTTAGATTTCAAGATGAGAGTTAAAGTTCTCAGTTGAACTTAACTCTACTTTCTTCTGTTAGATGTGGCTGCAAAGCACTGGGGCTGTTCAGAATGCAACATGGCAAGAAAGCAAGATGCTCAAGTAGTGATAAAACTGGTAGATTGATAGTCCCACTTTTTTTTGAACAGGGAATTGAATACAATACCTCATGCTTGTCAGGCAAGCACCATGCCACTGAGCTATACCCACAAATGTGAGAGAATAAGATTTCATTTCTAGACCTTGTACACACTGAGGGATGGGACCTAACAGATTTCCTAGATGCTTCTAGGCCAAGGACTCTGTGGGTCTCTCCAATTCACCATCTTCCCATCACCTGAAAACGCAGAGACTTTGCTATACAAACTCACAGCTCACCCTACCCACTAATTAGTCCAACAAGTTCTCTCTAGGACCTGTACCAGGACCTGTACTGTGCAGTACTGGAGCCACTTGCTGCACGGACCTGCTCCGCACGCAGCATGTGGCCAGTTCACACGGAGGTGTGCCTGGGAGTATAACCTACACACTAGATTTCAAAGACTTGGTATGAAAAAGAAGGAATGTAAAATAATGGCATAGTAAGGTTTTCTGTGGAAGGTTTGCTGAAATAATATTTTGAATATACTGGACTCATGGAAAATACCAAATTCTGATGTGTTTGTTTTTATTTTTTCTAATGTGGCAACTACAATATTTAAAGTTGTACACATGATTCACATTCTTTTTCTATGCCATCTGTACCATCCTGGGACCTCCATAGCAGTTTTATGGAGAGATTTAGAGATTTAAATAATCAAACTCCCTTGTCACCAAGCAGAACACAAATCCTTGTACTGTTATTGGCTTAGGAATGTGAGCTGATTTGAGACCACTTGTCCTTCCTCAGCAGAAGAATCTTACAAACTGGTCTGTCCAGGTACAGTTATGGGGTCATAACTAAGACAAAATTTATATAACATCTATGTTCAGCTTTCTCTTAACTTTGCTCTGAATCAGCACCTGTGCATTATTATCTAAAAAGCAATGTTTTATCTGAGGAGTCTCTGTCTCTAAAGTGCAAACCCTGCTCTGAAAATAAACAATGAAAAAAAAAAACACTGAAAGAAAAAGAAAATCACAGAACACACCTTTCCTCAATGTGTGCCTTGTTGCAAAAATAAAAGAAGATAGCATACATTAAATGGTATCACAATTGCTGGCTCTCTTTGTGGAATATCGGGAATCAAGAAAGTCGATTTACTTTTTCTGCTTCTGAGTTGTCAGGAAGTTATTGAAAGAGAACTGCAGTCTTGTTTCTCTAGCAGAACTAATGTGAAAGGAAAATGGTAAATTAAATAAGGTCAAGATGATTTAGCCAGCTGCGTCAGTCTCCTGAATGATCATTTGTAAGATGCAAATAAATGTAGGGCTTTGTGTTATCAAGTAGAGTTATGGTTTTCAACTCAGAATGAATATTGTGATGCGGCTGAGTGATCCTATTAATGAGATATTTTTGGCCACTCATTTGTCTTTAGATTAATTCACTTCTGGAGATGAGAATGATTAACATTGTAGTCTAATGAAAAGTAAAGGGCCCCTTGTATCCATAAATTGAAGTTGAAGACCAGGCTATGAATATTTCCATCATTGTGTCACTGGGTTCCCAAATTTTAATTTAACATTTTCTTTGTATTTCTTCAAGGAAGTCTGTGAAAACCGTAGAGGGCACTTTTGAAATCCATTCAGCCTGTAATGGATCTTCTCAATTGAGTTCTGGCGGCCTATGATTTCATGGAAAAACTTTAGGTTTCAACGATGCCTAGCCACTGTTAGTCTGCATTCTTAATATGGTGTGGGGGCAAGGAGATATGGCAGAATGTGATTCTGTTGATAAATGTACTTCCTGCTTAAGTACTTTAGTTTTCTTAAGTCATAAAATAGTTTATACTTTTTAAATTTATTTGACAGTTTCTCTTAAAAATACAGTTTTCAGAATTACAGCACCAGCAGGTTGACATGCCCCAAGAGCTATAATGAGGGAAATACCTTAGACTTGCCTTGGAAAAAGAAGGTTGTAAATCTGGAGGTGTGTTTGCCTTCGTGCTTGCCCCACCCCAGTAATAGTGAAGTGTCATTGATCCATTCATTAAGTATCTGCTAAACACATAAGGTGTACTTTGGGAATAAACCTGAAGAACAATATATTGACTGCATGATTTCATATGGGGCGTTTTTCAATTTCTCCATCTCTCGTGGAGTCCTGGGAACCAGGTTAGATAGATAGCCTCTCTCACCCTTGGACTTTAGATGGTGTGGACACAAGAATCCAGAGGAAGATTGTCCAACACCATTAAAAATTCCTGTCTCTCCGATCCTTCAAAACGATTTTGAAATCCTTGGAAATCATTACTCACTATCTTGAAACACCAGGTTATATTCATATAACAATTGGTTTTGATCTCAATAACATCCTTAACTTTCTTAGAAAAATAAACCCGAAAAACAGTATTCTGAGCTCCTGATCCTCTAGATTTTGATTACTTCAGACAATTGATAAAGTGTGTGAAACTTTTGAAATTGTAATTTACTTCTTTTGAGCCTTGTCCGTTCCTACATGGTGGCTCTTGCTCCTCACTGCATTAATCTTCATCCATTTGCACATCAATCAGCCTGTATATCTGTTGTTAATCTATTCATCCGGATGACAGTAGCACTTAGGGAATATTACATAAAAGTCACTAAGGGCAGAAGAGAGAATGGTGTTCTGATTTGAATCTTTATTTCAGATTCTCAATGACTATACTTGCATAATAGCTGCAAATGTTCCAAAGTTTGAAGTTGGTTATAGGAGAAGTTCAAGTTCATTATAGAAACTGCAATCTCAGTTTCTGTCTTCAGTCTTAATTCGCAAAATTTGGATACCATATAGTTAAAGCAGACATTGTAGTTCAGCATTTTTAAAGACCTTTGATAAAATAAATTACTTATTGTTTTTCAGACTATTATTGCTTGAACCTTTTCGATGTTAAGTTTCAGCTTGGAAGTGATTTCCTTTCGTTGTACTCTGAAGGTAATCCAAAAGCCAATCCTGTTGTCTCAGTGTTGACAACGTGTGCTGAATCTGTCAGCTTTTTACAACATGGACTGTGACCGGCATCGACCGCACCACTGTCACACTCATCTGGACTCCGGTAGTAGTCTGCTAATTGGTTTCTCTGCTTTGTTTTTGGAATCAGTCAGCTCTCAAAGAGCAGAAAAATATTCCTTTAAAACTTTGGTCAGACCATGCAACTGTTCTGTGGAGAATGTTCTGATTGCTTCCCAATTAACTGCAAGTCAGATCTAATCAGGTCTTCGTGTAATCTGCCTTCCTTTTACCTTTCTGGTGTCGTCTCCTGTGTTCTCCTTGTTTACGCTGCTGGGTCCCAGGTATGTGTCTTGTCAGTGTAACAAAACATCCATCCTTAGGACTTTACATGTGCCACTATTTCTTCCTGAGAGCCCTTTCTTCTGGAATTATGTAAGAGTCACTCCTCTCATCTCTCAGATTTTTGCTCTTATGTCATCTTACTAATGACAACCTTCCTGAGGCCCCTGACAAAAATAGTGGCCACCACCCAATTCCCTCAGCCCACTTGGAATACAATGAATATTTGTTGGATGAGCAGAATAACTATTTTTCATGAAAAGTCATTTAATTTCCTGTTCCATCTATGGGAATAGATAAGAAATGTCTAAAATGATCCCAGGAACAGAAAATGGGTGAATATGCCAGTGAAGTGCTAAGAAATCAAACAATAAAAATTCCAAACTGCAAATTCTGTTTTCTTAAAGTACGAACAATATAGACAAAGAGGCAATAAGTTTTTGGAAATTGGAGATCTTCCTTGGAACAGCTAATATTTTTAATCAAATCATTAATTTAAATGAGCATGAAGCCAGTAGTATAGTCTTCTTTTGATTAAATACTACATGGTAATTCCTTTGTGATAAAATTTAAATTGTCATTATACTTGACTGGCATATATACCTATCTGGTATAAGATATGATCCAAAGATATGTCAAATACTTCAGATGAACAAAAATCTGTATGCTAGTATTCATAGAGGTTCTTTTTATAGTTTTCAGAAAACCAAAACTGCCTTCCAGTTAGGAATGAGAAGATATAGTTCACCTGTATAAGGAAATACTTCTCAGCAGAGGAAAGCAGTGGACCATTGGTGCATCCGCCAGTATCCTACCGAGTGAAGCCAGTGTTAGGCTTGAAAGGCTAATGATTTCATGCAGTAAGAGCCACAGCATAGGACAGAAAACAGATCAGTGGATATGTAGAGACTGGGAGAAGGGTATCGGGGCAACAGAACTTTTATGTCTTGATTGCATGTTGATGAGATAACTACACAATTTTCCAAAAGAGAACTACATTGGAAATGGTCTTCTTAGTATGTGATCTGATCAAAATTACTTTGAACATATAATTTTTTTTTAATTGTGGTAAAGGTCACATAAAACATTAATCTCCTTCAGAGTACTCCCTCTCCCTTGAAGCACACTGGTACCTTTGTTTTTGTCATTTTCTGAAGCAGCTCCGAGAAGTCTTCTTTTGTGTCCTTAGTAATGCTGGACACAAAAGAAGCAGTTGTGGCTGCTTTGTAGTTCCCAAATTGATTCCGAAAGTTTACCTTTCATGGTCATTTTGACTTTGAGGTGGAGGAAGCAGTCACACAGTGCCAGATCTGATGACTAAAGTGGGTGAAGGTACACTAGAACAATTTTAGCAGCCTGCTTTTCCGTTGGATACCATTGAACAGCAGCATTCACCATATTTTTGACCATATCTCCTCATAAGGATACTCATGAAAAAGGTCTTGCAGAACTGCTGCGGAAAGTGCCAGGGCCATGGGATAAATGTGCTCCTAGAAAGGGCGTATACTTTTTTGAGGAAGGGAATTAATGTTAATAAGTCTTTTTTTTGTAATAAATTTTCACATGTGCCATATTTTTTGATCAGTCCTTCTCATGGATTAAAAATAATTCATGTTTTCATTACTTTCCAGTTGTTGGAGCACAATGACCAGCACCCATAACTTAAAAGAAAAACTTGTTCTTGTCTCCTGGGTTGGTCCCTGTTCTGTTGGTCTAAGACAGAAATGTCACAGTGGAAGGGCTAGGTGGAAGAAAAGGTGGTAGAGGCATGACAGCATGGAATCAGAGAGAGCAGTGTGGAACTGGGGACAGTAATGCACCCTTCCAGGTCATTACCCCTCTACTGTCTAGCTGGGCACGTAGCTATTAAACTCATCAGTGGATGAGTCCAATGATGAGTGTAGCAGCCTCGTGAGTCAGTCACCTTCCATACACTTGAGCATTCTGGAGAGGGTATCCCAGATCCAAATCATAGCAATAATCAGTTTTCTTAATCCTTAGGACTAGCTGTGCTTCTGAACCCAGGTGTTCGGGAGGACTGAGTGTTCCAGGTGATTAAGCACATCCCCGTAAGTTCTTTGCTCCATTTTACTTCAGTTGCTATGGTTTCCCAAATGACTTTGTCTTGCTGCCGATATTACTTTGTATCATGATCAACTTGGACTCTGATGGCAGAAGTGGAAATGACAGAAATCCTTCCCACGTCCTGTCATAAGCTGTTCCATATCCTCACAATGACCTGTCCAACTCAGCAGCCTAGTTCAACCGTATTGATGTTGAGGAAGATTGGGGATTTGTCTTTATGTTTGAATCCTGCTTAAATTTCTTCATAAAACCAAATTAAGTGAACAAGAAACACAATCAGGGCAGATTGTTGTCTGTACAAATCATCCCTGTGTGTGATTTTTGGGTGCTTCTTCTCAGTATACCTGTCTCCAGCCTCTGGCCCTAGTAGATGTGTCCTGGGCTTTGAAAGGTTTGCAGAGTTCGGTTCCATGAAAAAAACAAAAACAAAAACAAACAAACAAACAGGTTTTCACTGTAGCCTAGCATGTTCAGGGCCAAGAAGCCAGTTCATGAGAACTGATGGTTGACCAGTTGTCTGTGGCACAAAACTGTCAAAAGATTTATCATGGCTGCACATCCAAATTTAAATAATTCATAGCAAGAAAATTCTACTCACAGGGAGGTCATGTAAGTAGTACCATGTTTGTTTTCTATTTTCCATTGTTGATTGGAAGATGCATTTTATGTTCATGAAGAATGTAAATGTGTAAAATTTCTTGAGATTATGATTCTCTTATGGAATCAGCCCTGTTTCTAGTTTTCCTAAACTATTTTGTGTCCTCTGCCTTGGGTGTAGCACTCTGATTCTTCTTTATAGCTACCTTAAGATGCTGCAGACCTGGGTTGATCATGAAACCAGCTTTCTCCCAACAGATTAGAAGTGAATCGTGACAGATTAAAATGAGATATTGTTTCTCAGGCATTATTCTAAAGCAGTGGTGGCAGACCTATGACACCTGTGCCCCAGGGAGCTGTTTGTGTCATTGCAAGCTCTGAAAGGTTTGCCATCACTTTTCTGGAGCAACAGCTCTCATGTGTCCCCTGCTACTGTTCTTAGTTTAATTTGCACAGATCATTTCTCCATATGTAGAGTGACGTGAGTACAGAAATGAAGGCATGGCAGAGGACTGTAATTAAACACCCGCTCTGGGTTGCAGGAGTGGGACAGGCACTTCTGTGTATCATTCCATTTAAATTCACCACAGTGAGTGACATAGACAATTTTGCTGCTTTGCAAACAAGGAAAGTAGGTCCAGGAGAGGTTAATTGACTTGTAGTCTCAAAGATAGGTCTCTGTTGCTCTTAAACCCGCTCTCCTTATACTCCCCAAAGCTCCATTTGGGAATAGTGTTTCTCATCTCAATCTCTACTTCTCTTTTCACTTGCAGTGGGGACTGGAGATTGCACCAGTCTTTTGAGATTGAGCCCAGCAGCTTCGTCTCAGACCTGCTTGCTCTCTATTTTACTTTGCAGAGTCACAAGAGATTTGGCCTAATTCTATACATTTTTTGAAGCTGCAGTCACATCCTTGATCACTTACTTCTTTCTCTTCCATGGCTGCATGGACAGGCAGATGGTCTCTTACCGTTCCACAACTCTGAACAGCAAACCCATGTATCTCTTCTATTTTAATAATTCTCCTTTTGATTACCATAGGGAACTAGGAAAACAAAGAAGAAAGATTTCAGGATCATTGCAAAAGTTCAAAAACAGTTAGGCTTTTACTTCTTGAACCTGGTGTATGTCCTGCACTTACTGAAATTCTACCCAAGTGTTGTTTCTTAAAAGACTCTACGATTCTGTTATTTGGTTTTTTATCACTGAAACTCTAGCGCAAAGCAGCTTCACACTGGTGCTGCTGGTGAAATGCTCCTGAAGCCAGATCTTACTTTCTGCCACCTGTCTGAGCTCTGGGATTTTCATTATGAACTGGCTCTGTAAGAGGTTTTTGAAAAGTAGTGCCACATTCAAAATAATGTGCCACTGAAGAGATTTGCAGAGTTGCTGTTGTACTTAATGTACCTTGACTGTCTGAGACTGGGTACCCAGTCTCATGTCACCATTATATGACTAAGGAATTCTTGAAATGCGACCGATATGGAATGAGATGTAAACTACATGCCAAATTTCAAAAACATCGAATGAGAAAACAAGTAAAATATTTCAGTGATTTTTGTATCAGTTACATGTACACTGATTATAAGAAACTCTGCTGTAGATACATGGCTAAAATTAAATTCATTATTTTAAGCCTTTGAATTTGAGGTTATTATAGATTCACATGTGCTTGTGAAATATAATGCAAAAGGTCTGTTACATCCTTTACCAGTTCTCCCTACTGATAGTGTCTTACAAATCAGTAGTACAATAGTATGATCATGGCATTGACTTTGACATAATTAGTTTTTATCTTTTTCAGTTTTACATACACTCCTTTATATGTGTGCTTGTGTGTGTAGTTCTGTACGATTTAAATACCTATATATTTGGTGCCTAAATTCATATGGCACTACCACAGAACAGATAGAAAAAACTTCCACTGCAAGTATACAGGCAGCTGCAAATCAGGAATTATACTTTTCTTATAATACAAGGTTCTCCTGGGCTACTTTCCTATAACCCTAACCATCTTTCCTCTTCTTCTTCCTAAACTCTGGAAATCACCTATCTCTGTTCTACCTGGATAATTTTGTCACTTGACCCAGGTCATGTAACTCTTTTTTAT
>NW_004524636.1:7941214-7988803 GCF_000260255.1 Octodon degus
CTGGCCACACACACACACACACACACACACAAATAAATAAAAATTTAAAAAATAATTTAAAAAAAGAGCTTTCTGTGATGAGACAAGTTTCCATTTCTTTGATCCCTGGTATGTGACCATCAAGACATTGGAGGTGAGGTTGAATCTAGGAGAAAAAGTGAGGACTGATTAAAGTTTAGTTGTTCTCTCTGACTGCGGGCAGATGGCCCTGGCATGCTGGCAGTCCCTGCTGGTTGGTACCTTTCTAGAACCAGAAGAGATCACTGAGAAAATGTCATCTGACATGTGCCCTTGTCCAACCTGGTTGTGAAGATGAGTCATGGCCTTTAATGCAAACGTCAGGATTCAGCCTTGTCCTCCTCACCCCCACTCCACCTCCCGTGACTCATTACTACAGCTGCTAAGCATTGTTCCTTGGGGTTGTGATGCCAGGGCTGGTGGCACTTGAGATCATGCTGTCTCTTCTGTGACTGGGTGCAGTGAATGGAAGAATTTCCAGGGTCTTTCCTGTTTCATGACCCAAGGGTGGGACACTTTCTTCTCTACAATAGGAGAGGAAGGAGGTGACTTTTTTTCTTTACTTCTGAAACTAGTTTTTGCTGTCATTCACCCCCTTACTTTTTTACCCCTTATTTTTATAACCTGTCAGTTTCAAAATAAAGCATGGTGGGAAATAGTTTGGTTGGATCAAAAATGAAAGAGAAGGGTTCAATTACGTTTTTTCTCTTCCTTCTTCCAAAAGTAGACCTGGGGCTTAGAAGAAGGCCAGTATTATTGTATTTGCTGTTGGTGGTGTTGTGGAGGATTGCAAAGGCATCCTTGAACAAGTCAGCTGCTGCCATTATAGTATAATCGCATGGGAATTGCCATACTCAGTACATGGGCCACCATTCCCACTCATCCTCAGCTATGCTCAGGCGCCACATCTGCTTGAATGCAACCCATAGGTGCTTGGCCACCACCTTGTGCCATGTAATGGCTGCAGAAATGACCCCAATTCAATGCGTGGAAGCACAGGACATGCACACAAAGTTGCTGCACCTAAGCGCTGATGGTCAGGGTTGGAATTCATGCTTCTTTGCTTATTAGATCTGTCACGTGACTTGATACATGATGGGCCCATTCTGCACCTCAGTTCTTCATCTAGAGTCAGTGAGACAGAAGGAGTGCATATACACGAAACCCTGAGAGCAGTGTCCGGACCCCATAATTCATTCCTGGTAGTTCCTAGTAGCACACACCCTGCTTCTTCTGGACCTGCTGAAGAGTTCTGCTCTCTTTCCACACACATCTTTGAAGAGTCATTTTTTAAAAAAGATTCTCATTTTTCCTTTTAAAAAATGTAACATGCCATGTGCTAGTAGGCATATGAAGCATCCTTTTAATTTTCTTTATGCTTCAAAATGTTAGTGTGGTTGTGTGTACATTCCCTCTGTGTAGCTTCTAATAACCAAGTCAGCTGAGTGAAAGAGCAGTGCAGTTGCTTGATCCCATGTACAAAATATAAACAAATTCAAGTAAAAACTTCAGCCCACATTGCTATTTGGACTTTTGTCTTTTAAAAAAAAACTTTAAAAAATACTGAAAAGATTTTTTTGTCCTTCTAGATGCTGCACATATTTTCTTAAAGACTATCAATGATGTAGACTTGCAGTTTCATTAGGATTGATTTAAGGTAAAGAAGAGCAACTTCCTCTAAAGATTTAGAATTTAGATTAGAATTTAAAGTGGAGGATATTAATCTAGAAATGAATAGTGGAATTGCTGAAAATATCTTCTGGGTTTGACTGTAATGCTTCCTCTCAGCTGGCCAGTTAGCTGTTCTTCTGAATGACCTCAGATCCCAGCCTGCGGGCAGCAGGTGACAAATGCAGGTTGGCAGTTAGTTGTAGGAGGCAGAATTCCCCAGTGCTTCCAAGACTTCTGGCCTTGGGGTACACATCCTGTGTAAGCCAGAGGGCTGAGACTGTGTCTTCTCTGGGGTCAGGTTATGTTACATGGCAGCTGGCTTTAGAGTTTATCCTCTGTGGACCTTAGAAGGAACTGAAGACAGACATGAAAAGAAATAGACTTCTTACACGGGACATTCTCTGTGGCTTGCTCTAAATACAGTGGGGCCTGCATGCCCAAGAGTGGTGGGTGAGGCTTAGGAGCTGTCGGATGGCAGTCAGCAAGGGAAAGGGTCCTCATCTGAAAACCTATGAGTGAAAATGGCCAACATCCAGACTGATCTCAGAAGGGTTTCTCCCCAGAGCTTCCAGCAAGGAATGACACTGAAGAACACAAGATTTCAACTTCATAAACAGATGCTGAACAGAGGGCCAACAGCAGCATCTAATCTTCTGATTTACAGAATAAGGAGTTAATAAATATGTGTTAAGTCACTACGTTTGTGGCAATTTGTTATACATATACAGAAAATGAATACTTGAGGGAAACTTGGCAAAACAATGTAGGTTGATAATCACAAAGCCATTGTCATTAATTGGAGGAAAATATATATCCAGTGAGCTCCCTAAAGAACCCTCAGTTTGACACTTTAGAGCTGGTTAGCCACCATAAATGACAGACACAGGAGCTGTAACTTTCCTGTACAGAATTGAGAATGTTTTCTCAAACTGGCAGTTTTAGACTTAGGGAGGGGCAAGTGCATGGCTGAATAGCTCTCTTGGCAGGTGTTTGCTGCTGATGGCAAATCAGAGTGTGTAGACTGGGAAGGTGGGATTCCCTCCCTTCCCTGCTGCCAGGCTTGCTGAGTAGACTTTCATTTAGGGATCACTCGCTCCAGGAGTGGGTAAGAGGAGTGGGCTGCATGAGGAATGCCCTGGAGGGCAGGGGCTGTGGACACCTGGAGAACACGTTCTCTGAGACGACGGTTGCCTCTCTGCTGTTGGCCAGACTGTGCACAGCATTCTGGCTCCAGTGTTGCAAAATCACTTGGGCCAAGCTGAGATGGCAGGTATGGTTGCAAGATCTACCTTTTAAAAATGGTAGCCACCGGCTCAGGCATAAGTTCCCCATGGAGATCAGGCCACAGGCACCCTGTGCCTCCCTGCTCCCAGGGAAGTGAGTGATGGGAGCAGTAGCGGGCACAGGGCCTTGGGGGGACATCTGTGAACTCCTGGACTTATGTCCATTTTGGGCACTGCTGTACTCCCAAAGCCTGTGGTAGTGGCTGGCACACAGTGAGTACACAACAAATATTTACCATTCACTATTTTTCTTTCAGTTTGTCTGTTTTAAGAAGTCAAGTGATAGTAACTGGCAGATTTATAGAAATGTAGCTGTTTTGAAAAAGGACTTCAATGAAATACAGTTTACACAACATAAAATTCAACCACAAAGCATGCTTAATCCAGCGGGGTTTTTTTTAGTATATGTAGAGCACTGTGCAACCACAGCCACATTCTAGTCTAATCTTTTGTCAACATTGCTCCGGGTGTCTGTGTTGGATTTATTTTTTATTGCTGAATAGGATTTCATTGTATGTGCAGACCCATTTTGTTCTTTAGCTATTATGCACATTGTTTTGAAATTTCTGAGCAATATTTTGTAAGGATATATGGTTTCTTTTTTTTTTTTCTCTTGGGTACATCTTTGGGGTGAACTTGCTGGTCACGTGGCAGCTTCTTATTTAAGAACTTGACAAACTGCCAGTTCAGACTGTTTTCCTGAGGTGGCTTCATAATCCTCCATGTCCCCAGGCAGTGTGTGAGCACTCTGATTGGCTTCTTGTTATGTCTTCCGATTGTAGTTTCCATAGTGGTTATAAGGTAGTGTTTCATTGTAGTTTTGATTTATGTTGTTCTGCTAGTTGAACAGCTTTCTGTGTGTGTATGCATGTGTGTTTGTGTGTGTGTGTTTGTGTATGTGTGTGTTTTATATAAAGATCTATCTAGCTCAATTGCCCTTTTTAAATTGTGTTGTCTTTTTTGGTTATTGTTGATTTGTAAGAAGTCTTAGATTCTGGTTAAAAGTCTTTCTATCGCATAAATGATGTGGAAAAACTTGTCCCTTGTTCTATAGATTGTCTTTTCATTTTCTTGATAGGATTCTTTGTTTTTGTTTTCTTTTTCTTTCTTTCTTTTTTTCTTTTTTTGTATTTTAGGGAAGGTTCTACAGGATGTTGAGGGTCTCATTACTAGATTGGACTTGTAGTGATCCACCTGTTTACAGCCTCCCAAGAGCTGGGATTACAGGCGCGCACCCCATGCGCTGTCCTATGCACCCTGTGGGGTGGAGCTGGTAAGGCAGGCCCACGTATTGAACCCTTGGTGCCTGTGCCTGCTTGCAGGAGCTTTAATCTGCTGAGCTATTTGGCTGGCCCTTGATAAGATTCTTTAAAGCATGAACATTTTTAGAGATGTAATTTATCACTTTTTTCCCTTTCATTGTGCTTTTGATGTCATATCTAAGAAACCATTGCAAACTCCAGATTACAAAACTTTTTCCAAAGTAATGTTTGCTTTTAGTGATTTTATTCAGCATGGAATAAAATTTCATCTTATAGCTGTGGGGAATCATTATGAGACCCTCAGTGAATGCCTGAACTGCAGGTAGTACCAAAACCTCTTTTTACTTCTTTTCCTATACATACACATCTGTGATAAAATATGATTTATAAGATAAACAATAATGGATAACAAAATTATAATAAGCACCATAATAAGTTATTCGAACCTGGTGTTTCTCCTTCAAAACTTTATTGTACTACACTCATCCTTCTGATTGTCGACGATGGGAACCTGAAAGCCAGGCTAAGTGGTGGGAGGAGGACTGCTCTTTTCTATCTGTGATCCACTGGGAGCTAAGTTTGGATGGGTGGAGTGAGGTAGCAGTCCACTTGATTGACCGGGGACCCTGGGAACCAAACCTAGCACCTGCTCAACAGCTGCTGCACCACGGAGCAACACTTCACTCCTGCCTTCTTTTGCTTCAGGCTGCCTGCTTGTTCCTGTGCCATTGATGGGGTTGATGCCTTTGCGTGAACTTGGTTCCCTTACTGGATGCAAAACAGCTCTAATTTTCATGAAGTCCAGGACAATATTAGGATTCAAGTGTTTTGTTTTAATTTCTCGGTTTCCTTGGGTCTTGTGGGAAGCTATCTTTTTTCTTTTCAAAAAACAAAATATGGACACACATACACACCCTCAGACGCATCCCACACATATTTGTACACACACAAATACAAGCCTTTCTTTACTAAAGGCCCATTCAACAGCTTATATAATAATATTTAGTATTAATGATATTTAGATGAAAAACTAGCTAGGTTGGAGTTTTCTTTTGCGTAACTGCCACACTAAGTCAGTTGCTGTAGTTAGCCTGTGACATTCCAGTAGCTAAGTAGTCCGTGACTTCTCCTAGTGCTTTCCTTTGTAAGGTATTAACAGTGTGGTTTTCCCAAATGCTGTGCTATCTCAAGTATGTACAGAATTAGAAGAGTATACAAGAACAGTGTGGCCGTTTATACTGGGTAGTCACTAGGGAATTAGAGAAAAGAAAGGATAGTATGTGTTTAATCTTTAACCCTTTGATCACAAAGAGACTTGAGATTTAAGGGGGTTCTCAAAATAAGGAGCAGTTTATAGTAGTGTTATTAGTCATGAGCTGTTTTGTAACTCAGTGGGCTTTGTATTTCCAAAAGGCATAAAAGAATTTAGCTTCCTAGCTCGAGGTAAGATAAATAATCATCAATCCATTGTGGTGGTTGGCTAGGTGATGGCTAACTTGAGTGGGACCACCCAGCAGGGCTGAGTTAGCAGGTTCTAGAGAATAGTATGAAAGAGGACCCTGGGGCTTTCCAGCACGGACCCTTTGGTTTTCCATCACGGGTTCCTGGGCCTCCTGATGCAAACTTGCATGGGATATTGGCGTGGCTCTAGGCCTTCGGATGGACTCCTACAGGACAGTGCCCTGGGCTCTAGGCCCTCTGCTAGATTCCTCAGGTCACAAGCACAGTGACGTATCTCTTGCATTCTTTTATATTTGACTCTGTGAACAAATACTGTGCACTACTCTTGCAAATTTCTGAGTCTTGCATTGAATCTATTCTCTTTGCAAACACTAATACATTTATTAAACAAGGGTTTACTGAGCACCTAGCAAGTGCTAGGCCCTGTGGTAGATGCTCAAGATATATATATATATATATATATATATATATATATATATATATATATGCTGACTTTTAGTGCAAAAACAATCCCAGTCCTTATAGCATTTTCATTCTTATCTTCATATGTAATTGCAGATATAAATGCAATATAGCATATACGATAAATGCCATGGAACAACCCGCAGAGCAAGGCTGAACATGGGCCTGTGTGCCAGCTCTGTGATCCTTGAGCACCCCCCCCCGCCCCCAACTTCTCAGGTTCATCATCTGTAAGTGAGAATAGTCATAGCCTGTACATCTTAGAGCTTGTGTGTCAATTATGTATGATGGTACAGTTTTTGGGTAGATCCCAGGCTACCATAAATTATATACTAAACCAATAAAGTCCATGTATGTTTTCTAACACTGTTAACTGTATTTAAAGAGCCATGCTTTTTGTTTTTCTGTGGGAAGTTTGAAATGAGGTAGATTTACTTTCCAGTTTCACTTTTAAAAGCATTCTGTTTCACAGTGAAATATTACACAAAGATTAAAGGTTAGATTAAAATCAGAGGCTGGGGCTGGTGAGATGGCTCAGTGGTCTAAAGCACCTACTTAGAACAAACTTAGCAAAGCACAGGGACCGCGGTTCAATCCCCCAGCACCACATGCCAGCCAGCCCAGCCCCCTGGTGGGCTGAACTGGCCACACACACACACACACACACACACACACACATAAATAAAATTTAAAAAAATAAGCTTTAAGCAAAGCATTTAAAATCAGAGGCCCTCCCTCTCCCTTTTAGCCTCCCTTGAATTCTAGTTTCTTAGGGGCACCCACACTCTAGTTTCTTGCTACCCCTCTAGGTAGGTTATTTGCATACAGCAATGCTGATGATGTCTGTGTGGTTGTAATCAGATAGTGAGATTTATTATAGTACAGTGGGGTCATAGCGCCCATATTCTTACACTACCTGAGTTGTCAAGAAAAACAAAACACTAAGGCCTGAGAATTTATTCCTTTAATTGTCCATTCACATCAGATTCTCCATTTATGTTTGTGGCACACAGCCTTGAGTTCTGTACATGTACTTCTTGGCTGGGACCTTCCTTCTGTACATGATGATGTTCAAAAGTCCAGATTCAAACTTTTCCAGCCGTCATGTTCCTAAGTGCTGATGACTAATTGTGTACACTTGTACCTTCCTTCTATGTGTACATGGCTTCCTTTTCCTTCTTGGTACTTCTGATACTGCCCAAACCATTTTCTTCCTGCTACATCTTGGGAAGATGTTCCAGTCTGAGCTTCAGCTACACCACAATCAAATGGCAAGTCTGGAATCAGTGTGTACCATGCGTTCACAAAGAAAATACAGAAACACGCACGCAAATGAGGACTTCTTGTGCACACATGGAATTCCACTGGAAACCTTCCTTCTCGGCACTGTGCTTCTTGGATTTTTTTTTTCCTGTTACAGTTCATCTAAGGACATTTGAAAGATTTCTTGCAATTATAGTTCATCTAAGGACATTTTACTATTAATCTGGAGAAGACAGTTGTATTCACTTCAAAAAGCCTTCAGAAACCACTGCTGTTTAATTGCTGTTTAATTATTTTGCCAGATTAAGAGGTTAAGTCAGAGATCAGTAGCACTGTAGAGAGGATGCATAAACCCCTTTACCTAAGTGTAGCAGTGAATATTTCTGATTTGATGACTGTATGTCTTTGGTGCCTAAAACTAACGTCCTGATTTTTTAATGTGCCTTTCTGATACTTTTGAAAAATGTGTTATGGGCTGTGAGGTTGAAGCATGAAGGCTGTTTCCCTGTGTGAGACCTCTGAGTCTTGACATGATTTTTTTTCTCCTTTGTGCCTGTTTGATTCCAGGGGACTGCACGTGAGTGTGGCCAAGTGGACAGCGGACAGCACTCACTGTTGGTCCAGAGCTGCCTGGTGAGTACTGTGCTGAGGGTGGAGAGGAGTTGTTAGGGGTGGGGCCCGAGAGCTTTCAGTCTGCGGGGGGGAATCTCAGCCCTTTCCCTTGACACCTGGAGCAGCAAGCAGAACAGCCCAAGGCTCTGGCATACTAATTCCACTGGAGTCAGGGAGCTCGTCTTTCATTTTCCACTTCTCCTCTGCGAAAGTTCTCCCTGCCTTTAGGTGCTGTTGCAGTTTTTGTTCTCTGAAGTTTTTTCCCAGGAGGAAGGTTCTCTGCAAGTGTTGTTAAAAATCTCACTGATGGTATGAAGTCACAGCTACGTTCCTTTGCGGCCATGACCCTCCATTTCATTGGGGAGGCAGGCACCTGTGAAGATGATGTAAATAAATTATTCCAGTGCTTCCTTAGTGTTCCATTTTACAGCCTTGCATGAAATGTCAAAATGGGAACCAGGTATATCTTTATGTGGATGACTTGTTGCATTAAAAACTGAAGCGTACCAATACTTTATGCTGCAGCCAGATTTCTAGTGAATATGAATATCTATTCTTTTTTCGACTCCATCAAATTGCAAGTTGCTCATTGCTCTATATAAAAACTTGTGCATTACCTATCCTTTTATTACCTTGAGAAGCAAGACATCATCTTGTAGTGCTGATGCAAACTAGCCATCTTACTGCTCCTTCTCGTAGGTGGCTTCTGGTCCCAGGTGTTTAGCATCACTGTTTCATTCCCTCTCCTGCTGCCTGTCCTGCCAAATATTTCATTATCTCCTTGCGGAGCCTGTGACTGAGTGTGTTCTGGCCTTTCTGTGAGGGGAGGGAAAGAATCGCATAACCTGACACTTCACCAAGTGATCAGTGTTTAATGATGACATGATTATATCCAAAAAGTAGATCTATCAGTGAATGTTCCTACCTATTTTTAGTCGAGTACACTATATTTTACTACTGTCTAAGGATGACTCATAAACCTTGTCTTCATAGGCAAAGCAGAGTTGAAGGGTGCTGAATAATTTTAGGACCTTAAGTCTCTGTAGACATGTCATCTGCTTTTTACTGTTTTCATTACATTTTTCGGGACTGTTCTCTTTCGCTGTATAATATTGCATTGTCCTTAAATAGGTCATTTTTCATCAGCTGTACTATAAATGGTTTCCATGAAGAATGATATGTTTAATGAATAGAAACACTTGACTCAAGAGTCAAAAAAAAAAAAAAAAAACAAAAACAGAACACAGCCCAGAAACTCTTAAGTATCTTAAGAAATATTAAACTTCCCATACTTAAAAAAGAATTTTGTCTATCTTGATGGTATAATTTCCATACATTTGGTTTTACAAAGACTTTGGATGGCAGTAGATCCTAAAATTACAGACATTCTGTGGTGAGTGCTGCCTCAGCCTGATCCCTGAAGGATCTTCCTGGATTGGCTGTTCCCTGTTGCTGCTTATTATCTTGCCTTGGTCTTGCCCTTCCCATACACACACAAATCTTTTTTTTTTTCATCTATTCGCTTCTAAAAATAAAAACATTATATCTCTACTCCAGCACCATTCAAATGTTAAACGTCTTAAATTATGAATTCTTTAAAATATTGAACTGAAATCCGATTCTTTTTATAAATTTCCCCATGCTTGAAATTGCAAACCTTTAGACCATGGAATCTGGACTTTCCGGGACTTTCCTTGAAATGCTTGGGGTTTTTTTCCCCATATTCAGAATAGAAAACAGTTCCATCCTTATGTTAGTCCTAATTGTTTCCAGGCCCATTTTCCAGGCCCATCCACAGTTGGCAGTCAGGGTATGAATTAATCCCTGTGCAGTTGTATTTGACATCTTGCTTATTTGTGTCCCTTTGAACTTAGCTTATTATTGGTGTTATTCAAAAAGTATCCACAGTCTGCACCCATGGCAAAATGACTGTTTGGGGATGAATTATCTTTACCTTGCATCACTAGCTTCAGATTGAAGTTAATTATTTTTATTTAATGAAAAAACCAAATTTTATAATCAAATAGTTAAGAGAATAACAATAATCATTACACTGTCATTATCTTCAAAGTAATTACTCAGAATATGAGAAATAAATAAAAGGTATTCTTATGAGAAACAGATAATGAGACTTTTAGTACAGAAAAAATTTTTGGTCCAGTCCAACTCAAGGCCACACTATGGTTTGATAAAAAGAAAGAAGACACTTGATCAATTTTCCTACTGTATTTTTAAAGACATGTGTACTACTCTTTTTAAAAATCAATCTAATGTTTGTGGTACTTCATTCCTTTCTGAATGAGTTTTTTTTTTAATATTTATTTATTTATTTATTTATTTTGTGTGTGTGTGACCAGCTCAGCCCACCATGGGGTGGGGCTGGCAGGCATGTGGTGCTGGGGGATTGAACCGCGGTCCCTGTGCTTTGCTTAGCTTAGCTTGTTCTAAGTAGGTGCTTTAGACCACTGAGCCATCTCACCAGCCCCCTGAATGAGTTTTGAACTGTTATTAAATATTGATTAGATATAAAATTTGCTAGTGGTAGCTCTGCAGCTCGCTCGGTTTTGGTGCTGACTTCTGTTTTTGTGCACCTGGACTTTGGAACCTTCTATGCTATCTTGACTTCTCTCAGACCTGGAGGCACCTGTGCATCATGTCAGCTCTTACATTTTTCTAGATCTAAGAGCTGTGTGCTAGGCCTGTTTCCCTGGTCTCTAGGAATAGAGATACTGCTAGCTTACTAACTGTGGCTACTGTGTCTTTTAAGAAAACTCTTGAGAATTTCAGACTATCCTATACACAGCCCCACAGCAGCCCAGGAGCCAGTGGGTTTTCATGTTCTTTGAGCTCTTTCGTACCTGCCAAGAGTCTCGAACCAAGCTCCCCAGAAGCTGACATGAGCTGAGGATTTCTGCACCTGTCCTGTAAAGTCAGAGTTCCCATGGGAAGCTCTGACTGGGGAAGGGCAGGGAGAAGGAAGAAACTAGCAGGGAGCAGGGAGTTGTTCCACCAGAATGCCTCACCTGATGCCTGAGAGAGCTGTGGAGCAGAGTTGCACCACAGAGGGGGGTATACTTCCAGGTCATGGGATTAGACTTTTGCCTCCCCTGTCAGTCACTGGCTCTGGGCAGTTGGCCAGAGGCTGTAGACTTGCAGACCCTGCCTTTCTGTCCTGTGCAGGTGAAGCAGCCACACTGGTAGGAGGGGGATCCACTCGAGACATTTCAGGAGCCGTGGGGCCTCAGGAGGTGGACACACTGGCTGCCATCTCACATGCCTCCGCCTGCTGCAGGCATGTGTTTCATCCTGGGCCATTTCCTGGTATAAGTCAAGCACTTTCAGAAACTGCATAAAATTCATTTTCTTCCCTTCAGAATGCAGCAAGCTACTGTTTCAAAAATTTAAGTCCTCAAATGATTGCACTATTGAGAGACACCTAGATCATTTTCAGTAAGTAGACTTTCTGCATATATTAAGGTAGAAACGTAAGATCTAGATATTCAAAGCTTTCTTTAAGTATCACCCTGTATGATGACATCATGTCATATAAAAAGGGGCAAAACTATCCTGTGATTGTACAATTGCCTATTACTCTTGCTAGAAGCATTTCCAAGCATATATAGTTGTTTTATTATTATTTTTTCAGTTCTCATTTAGCTTTCCTTTTTTAATTATTTTCTTGTAGTTCACTTGTGAAAAGTATTTTCAAGGACTTTTTAAGAAATAATATGTCACATCCTTGGGCACCTACAATTAAGTATAGCACAAAAGTTCATGCTTGTCCATTTAATCTGTGAGACCAGGATGGTCCAAAATAACGATCCCATGGACAGCATATCACACTTCACTCTTTCTTCTTGCTGCCTTGAAGACAATGAATAGTTTCTAGCAACCCAGACTGGAGGCTGGGAAGTTCAAGATCATAGGTTAAATTAATTGAATAATATAGTTACCCCTGCATAGCCAAATTATTATTTCAGCATTTAATCAATAGAAACATTGTGAAATGTCAGATTTTTTTAAAAATGTATTTAGCGTAGGATCTATAGGGTCTCACTACACAGATTGGGCTTGTAGTTGTCCTCTTGTTTCTCAGCCTCCCAAGCACTGAGATTATAGGCACCTGTCACCATACCCAGTTTCAATTGCTGTGTCAGTGTGCCCTGGGGGGCGGGACCAGCATGGCAGTCCAGGGATAGAACCCCTAGCCCCTATGTCTGCCTAAGCAGGTGCTTTAATCCACTGAGCTATTTGACTGGTTCTTAAACCATTGATTGATTGATTGATTGATTGATTGATTGATTGATTTTGCTGTACTGGGGATCAAACTCAGGACCTTGCACTTTCCAGGCAGGCACTTATGCCACTGAGCTATATCCCCGGCCTAAGACTACGTATTTTGCTTTTTTTTTTTTTTTTTTTGTATTTCAGGAAGGGTCTACAGGTTGTTTAGGGTCTCACTACTAGATCAGACTCGTAGTAATCTATTTGTTTACAGCCTTCCAAGAGCTAGGATTACAGGCGCACACCACCACGCCCAGTCTCAATTGTTATCTCAGTGCGCCCCAGGGGTGGGGCTGACAAGGCAGGCCCAGGAATTGAACCCCCTGCCCCTGCACCTGCTTGCAGGTGCTTTAATCTGCTGAGCTATTTGGCTGGCCCTTGTATTTTGAATTTATAACACATCTCAATTGAGACTAATGATACTGCAAAAAAAACTCCCCCAAAATACTTGTATTGGACCATGCAAGTTTAAGTGTTAAAGAAAAACTCTGGGAACAATGTTACTTCCCAGTAGGTAAAGTTCTTTGTCAATACTTTGGAGTCACACAGCTCAGACTCCTGCCTAGTAAAGAAATAATGTACAACAATTACCCAGAGAAAGTGAGTTGATTCATTCCACATGAGCCACTCCTGGACTGGGAGCCCTGTTTACAAGAAATTAACATTAAAATAGTTGGGCTTGGCAACTGTAATGTCACTGATAATCTATAGGATTGAAGATTTTGGGGAAGAATGTGGATCCTGAGTGGGGGGTAGAATAAAGAAAAATGTTAAAGAAGGAAGGATTTTTTTTTTTTTCTGGTAACGTTAAAAAAAAAGTGTGTGTGTGTGTGTGTGTGTGTGTGTGTGTGTGTGTAAGATTCTAGACAAGTTTGGATAGTTGCATGTAAAGGCTGCATTGTTAACTACACAAGAAAGGTAAGTAGTGGCCAAATTGAAAGCGGACTCCAAGACTAAGATTTTGCAGTATAGGAAATGATGCAGTGTGTATGTCAGGGTTTGTTCCAGTTATTGATGGTTGTATGAGAAGCTAATTGAAAATGCAGCGATGGACAATAGCAGTCCCTTTTCAATGTTTTTTTTCTTCAGAGGGTCAGAGTTCAGCAGGATCTTGGCTATGCATTTCCCGTGTAGATCTCTTCATGGCCTTGTAGGCTGATAGCATCTGCCGCTGGGGAGCAAGAAGCTATCTGGGCATTTCTCTTTCTTCATGTAGTCCCAGCATGTCACCAGTGGTATCTTTTATGGAAGTTAAGATAGTTTCATTAGACATAAGAAAGACAAAAGACTCCTCTGATTTTTCTAGGAGATGAAGCCTAGTAGTGGAATTTTCCAGGGTCTCTTTTCAAGGACAGCTTGTGGCCTTGCTCCCAGCCTGGTGGCTCCAGGAAAGGTGGAGTGTGGACATGGTCCTCTATGTGATCATTCCTGCTGGCAAGATGGAAGGAGCATTGATTTATGCTCCAGCTAGAATATTGCGTCTCACTACTTCCATCACATCCTTCCCAGATGACTGACTCTTTCAAGAAAAGGAGACTTAGGAGTCTACCTCTTGGTAAGAGGAGTGATGAAGTCACACTAGATGAAGAGAATGTTGCACTATTTTTGGAAAATACCATCTGCTACCAAGACCCCTCCACTGCCCCTGCCCATGCACATAGCTTCCTTCAGCCGTGCTCTGTGAGTGCCCTTAGCAAGTGCACAACGCTGATCGCTTGGGGATCCCTTCTCGCTGCACCCGCTCTCCTTTCCTGCCTCGGTGAGCTGAGAAGGTTGCCTCCTACAGAAAGTGCAGATCTTCTGGAACAGCCAACCCTGACCTCCGTTTTCCCTCCTTTATCTTTCTTCACTAGAGAGGCATTATTGAATATTGTCAGTGTTCCACAGAACTCTTCTTCCTTTTCCTGATTTGTTGAGCTGAAACAGGAGAGAGGAACCATTTCTAATTCTTCACTCCTCTTGACAGAAGGCCCCTCCCTCTGCTCCGAAGAGGGAGTTTTCCACTTTTTCCAACACCGGGGCTTTTCTGCTGGTCTTTGCATGGGTGACTGTCTTTTGATCTTTTGTTCTTCAATGCCAAGTTGAGTTCCTTTCTAAGCTAGATTAGGGAAAGAAAGGAGGTAAAAAAGGGTTAACAGCCAACACCATGGCCTCTGAAGGCTAATTCTCATGATAGTTACTAAGGTCAGCATTCTGCCAGATACTGTTCTTGGATTTTATAGGAAAATTTTCATTGCTGGAAATCTCATCTTCTCTCACCTTGGGCATCACCCACCCCCAGACGGCAGGATGTAATGAGCACTGATTTACTTCTCTTTCTCACTTTTCTTTTGAAAGTCACAACCTTCAACTAAAAAAGATTGAAATACAATTTCTACAAGAGTTTACATCAAGGCCGGGGGGATAGCTCAATGGCATAAGCATCTGCCTGACAATCATAAGGTCTCTAAATTCGATCCCCGGTTTCCCCTCTCCCCCAAAAAACAGCCCACAAAAAAAGAGTTTAGGCGAAGCGCACTCAGTTCTGCAACTTATTTGCTACAAAACGTATTTTAAAAAGCAGGTGGACAAAGGGCTAGGTATTCAAAAAGCTGGCAGAATAAATGTTGTTTATAGAATTTAGATGGCAGGTACATTGCTGTACTGACATACCCCAAGAATGTATATATTTTACAATAAAAGCCCCTGTATTTATTTTAACACACATTAGAGAAACATTAACCAAAAACTCTTAACAGGCTACATTTGAAAACAAAATGTCAGTTTTCTATTCTAGCAAATGCTTAAGGCTTTTCCAGTTTTCTTTTTCCTTTTTTTTAAATTTCAACTTTTAAAAGGTTGAATTAGCATTATTATTTATTTGTTCCAGCTTCTGTTTCCCCTCGAGGTTTGAGGAAACTAGAAAATGTCTGACAGCCTGATGTAGAAGAGCAGTCTAAAGCTTCAGCTGCTGCCCTTTTACACTGGGAGGAGTGTGCTACTGCTGAGGCACTCCTGGTGGAGGCGTCCAGGGACACTGTGGTGGCCACAGTGAGAACGCCTAATTCCAAAGGTGGGGTTTCTTGTCCCCTGATCTGTTCCGCGTGCTCCCTTTTTAAATTGAATATCCTGAGTCTTTCATCTAAAATACATATCCCACCCCTCAACAATGGAAAGAATTGGTTTGTTTGGTCTGTTTCTATAAAAGGGAGAGGAGGAAATGAATAAATTCAGTTGTGCTTCCTAAATCTCCTTTGCAGGGTGGATTTATCGAGAAAAGGCTTAAAGCCCACGGAAACTGTTGCACTGGCAGTGTCCTTTGTGTTGCTGAAGTGAAAACAGGAGCAGGCTGCTTGCCTGGACTGTCCTCAGGTGGGAATAGGCAGGTTGCAGAGGATGAGAACTAAAATTAACTCTCTCAGGAGATGAGCCAGCCAGTGACCTTGGGCTGTGGCGGCTCGCAGCTCAGCTGGCTGCTTCATTCCTTTCTGTATTTTGTGACCTGGGGGTGGAGTTCAATTGTCACCAAAGCTGGAAGAGAGCAGTTTGAGAGTTCTCTGGTGGCTCTGCTGATAGTGGTTGATGTGATCTGCTGTCCTGCCCTGATGGCAGAGGACTTGCGTTTTTACAGGGAGGAGTCAGGTAACTGGGAGAAAGCAGTCACCTTGGGCAGAATTAGCTAAAAGAAAAGACAGTGACTTCCAGGCTTCTCCAGTATTGAAATTTCAAACTTACTTTTGTCTTTCATGACCGGAAGGCTGATACCTTCTTACATCCTGGGGATCATGGTGTGGCAGGAAAATGTGATCTTTGTGGGCTGCAGACTTCACTTCCCCAGGTGTAAAGTGGGAACAGAATCACTGATTCTACAGGGCTTGGGCAGACTGACAAAAGGATGGTGGCTCTAAGCCTGTCCTGCTGTGATTCCAGTGCCAGCTTCCTTCTTATTCCCTCCTTGCCCCCACAGCTCACCTTGTTTCCGTCTCTCTGCAGCCTTCTCTACAAAATACTTTTTAAAAAGGCTTTGTGAAGGACTAATGCACCACCTTGTCCTCGTGTTGGGTCCTTCTCTTGCCTGAGGACGCCCTGTCCAGTTTGGCTTCATCGAGTGACTTCTCTGTGGGTTCGCAACTTCTCACTTGTCCCCTCTTTCCATGTCTGCCAACCCTCGTGCCTTGCCTGGTACCCACTTCTGAAGCTTGCACATGGCAGGAAAACCTGAGCTAATTTGCATCATCTTTGCCAATTTCTTTTTTAGTTTAGTGAAATGCACGTCACCAAAATTAGTCACTTTACAGTGAACAAGTGTCACTCAGCACAATCACCATCTCATGCCATCTCTATCCAGTGCTGAAATATTTTCATCACTGGGAAGGGCCCCCATACCCATTAAATTCCTTTACCCCTCACTTTCCCTTTCTCAGCCCCATAGAAACCACCTGTCCAAATCGTATCTCTACGGATTTGCCCGTTTTAAATATTTCATAAGAATGAAACCATCTAGGATGTGATGTTGCATGTCTAACCTCTTTTACTAGGTGTGCTGTTTTGGAAGTTCATTCACACACTAACATTTATCAGCATGTTGTTCCTCCCTGTATCTGGATCATACTATTATGTGTCTATACCATGGGTGGTTTATCTGTTCATCTAGTTGTGACTGGCTTTTCCATCTTTTGGCTCCTGTGAGTGGTACTGATGTGTGTACATACATGTATTTGAGTTTCTGTTTTCAGTTCTTTGGAGTATGTTTTTAGGAGTACAACAGCAGGGCTATGCGGTGCCTATACACTTTTCGAGTAACTGCAGAACTTTCACACTGGTTGTCCCATTTTACCTTTCTACCAGCACCCATGTGAGGGCCAAGCCCATTTCTTTGCATCTGTATCAGCAGTTGTTATATCCTTTTCTCCTTTTGTTAGATTATAGCCTAACAGGTATAAACTGGTGCTTCGTGGTGGTTTTTGATTTATGTTTTCTAATGACTAGTGGTGTTTTGAATTTTTTCACTTACTTATTGGCTTTTTTTACTTTTGTTTGGAGAAATATTCATGTGCTTTATCCATTTTTAAGTGAATTCTTGGTCTTTTATTGCTGAATTAGTTGCAGTTCTTTATATATTCTGGATATTTGATCCAGAGTTATAGATATTTTCTCCTGTTCTGCAAGTAATATTTTTACTTTCCTGAAAATGTTTTTTGTGATATACAAAAAAAATCTTTTTTTTTTTTGGTGGAACCAGGAATTGAACTCAGGCCCTTGTACTTGCCAGGGAAGCGCTTATTCTAATGAGCCATCTCCCCAGTCCCTACAAAAAAAAATCTTTTAATAAAGTGAGACTTTTCAGGACCTTTCATTGTCATACTTAAAGTCTATTCATATTTCATTTTTATCTTTAAAAATCTAAGATCATTCTGGGGATGTAGTTCATGGGCACAGTGCCCGCCTGATAAGCCCAAGGTCCTGAGTTCCATTCCCAGTACAAAAACCATCTAAGATCAAGAAAATTTAACCTTACATTTTCTTCTGAGAATTTTCTGGTTTTAACTTTCATATTTAGGTCACTGATCCATTTTGAATAGAATGGAAATAGAGGCCCAACTTTATTCACTTACCTCTGGGTAATCCAGTAGTCCCAGGACCATTTATTAAAGAAACAGTTTTTTTCCCCTGGTGGAGGCTCTTGACTCCCTTGTCAAGAACCAGTCAACAGTGGGTATTGGATGCGTGGACTTCTTTTTCTTTTTTCTTTTTAAACATTGTAAGCATGTAGTATGTGTTTTGTAATACTGGGTATTTGCACTGAGTTGCATTGCAGACCTTTCTATATTTTTTTTCTGCTGGAATTTTATTTATTTTTTTCATGTTAATAAGAAAAAAAGATAAAATAGGAATGAAATAATTTCAAAACAGGTTAGTAAGACAGTTACAATAATCAATACATTGCATATCATTGTCTTCATAGTAGTTATTCAGAGGACAAGATGCAGACATGATATCTTGTCTAAACAATATAAGTACAAAGCTTTTTTCTCATTGAACAAAGAGAAAGTAGCTGTATGTCTATCCTAACTAATATATATATATATATATATATATATATATATATATATATTGCACAACAAAATGGTCCTTTATTTATATCCCCCCTTTTTTTTTGTTTTGTCAGAGATGGGTGTTCCATTGGAATTAGAGAAACTGTATTTGGAGAAATCTTCAAAGGACCTGTTCATACTTGATACCAGTCCAAAGATTGACTTCTCCCTTCCGTATTTTGACACAGGCTGTCTCTATGTTGCTAGGCTGTCTAGGTTGGCTTCAAATTTGTGATCCTCCTACCTTACCCTCCCAGAGTGCTGGGATACAGATGTGTACCCCTGCCCCTACACACATAGCTTCGGGTTTATTTCTTTACTGTCAGTTCTGTTCCATTCTATTTGCCTATCCTTTGATTGCATTGCCTTTGTAGTAATTTCTGTGGTTAGAGCCCTCCAACGTTGTTTTCTTTAGTATTATTTTGTCTATCTGGGACTCTCCTTTCTGCCTTTGTTATCATTGTGTCCTGTGGTGATTCTTGAACTGTGATATTCCACTTCCGGAATAAGCAACAACCCAAGGAATAGTCACTTGATGCACATGGAGTTGTTCACTAGAATGCAGAAGCCTCGGACACGTAAGATCACTGCCTGGAGGGTTTGAGAACTCCATGGTTGGTTCTAAAAGCAATGTAGGCTCCAGGAGCCTTGTGGAAAGGCACAACCTTCTTATTAACAGTGGTAACTACACACTATTCTATTTATGCATAATGCATATTAGTTGTCGTCTTCAGTCACATACATAATTTCTTTAAAACACTCACACTGAATAAAGCTGTACTACAGGTACTAAAACCAGGAAGAAGTCAGATGGTACTGAGAGAGAGTGAGGAGGGAGGTAAGCGATTTTGCTGGGATCAGTTGCTGGGATGATTCATGTTTGTTTCCAGTACACTTGACCTCTGGTCTGTTCCTTTGAGAGTCCTGGGGACAATGTGGGATTTTCTTTTTGGAAAGAACTCTTCACTGTGACTCCTCAGCAGTTACCCTAAATATTCCCAGATGGTCCGTAAGGCCTCATCCGATGGAGCTGAGAGGTTGCTGTTTATAGATGGGAGAAAATGACTTTAACGGCTGGACACCTGAGAATGGGAAGGTGTAAGAAAGAGACACATGTTTTTCCACCAAGCCTCATTATAAGATGGTTAGATGCAGACTGGACAGGTGAACAGGTGTGTGTAGAAGAGGCTCATGAATGTGGAGCACTGAGCGACAAACTCAAATTACTGTGCAAGGAGACTGTATTAAGTAAGTAAAAAAAAAAGGGCTGACCAAATAGCTCAGCGAATTAAAGTGCCTGCAAGCAGACGCAGGGGCCGCGGTTCGATCCCCAGGCCTGCCATGCCGGCCCCATCCTTGGGGCACACTGAGACGGCAATTGAGACCGGTGTGCTGGTGCACGTCTGTAATCCTAGCACTTGGGAGGCTGGAAATAGGCGTATCACTTTGTCTGATCTAGTAGAGAGACCTCGAACGCCCTGTAGATCCTTTCCTAAAATACAAAAAATAAATAAATAAAATAGGGTCTGAAAGTAGGCTCACATAAAAGACACAGGGCCTTCCACAAGGACATTGCAGGTTAACTTTTGGACCCACATAGAAGTGTTTCCTGTGTACAGGGAACAAAAGAGAAGCCTGCCAAGGGTGCAGGTTAGGAGGACAGATGGAGAAGGACAGTTAGACTGGAGCTCCTCCTACTCCTGCCCTCAAACTGTTGCACTGGAGCATGTGGAAAGACAGTCCACCCTGGAAGTCCATCCATGAGAGACTGAGAAGACTCCAAGAAGCAGATCTCTGAGGGGCAGCAGGTGTCACCAGGTGTGACCCAAGGACTTGCTCACCTCTGAGGTCGGGATAATATCCACCCTCAAGTGGATGCTTATGATGTCCCTGAGAAAATAAAATTTCCATCTGATGCAAGCAAAATAAAATAGGTCTGGGAGCTCCTAGACAGTACCTGAAACATAGAAAGTGCTCAGTAAGTTGTAGCTATTATTTTGGTCAAGTGAACCCCAAGTGTGATTCTTGACAGTTGACATTTTTCTGGGACATGCACATGATAGCCTTCAGCCTAATTCATCCACCACGATATTTTATTTTCTAAAAGGAGCAAAAGGACTATCACTAGTGCAATCCCATTCTGTAGGTCCAGAAAGAATCTCTTGCTGTGGGTGTGCACTTTCACGTCAATTACAGGTCAGGATTTCCTCAGAGGAGGAGCCTGTGACGTACAGCCATGGAGAGGGCATGTCTCCTCTGCATACGCCCCATGCCTGCCACAGTGGCCACCATGGAGTGGGAAGGCCTGTAGCTAAAGCTCAGATTGCAAGGAGACATAACAAAATGTTAACAGAGATTCCCTCTCAGGGTGGCACTGGACATGCTATGTATTTATTTATTTATTCATTCATTGCATTAGTAATCCTCCAAACAGTGAGGCTTTTACTTTGGTACTTTTGATACAGTAAAAACAATAGTTTTAGACAGATACATTAGCATAAAACTATAATACTTAGCCTGCCACAGGAGGATTGAATTTTTAAGACCAGCCTGGATAGCATAACAAGATAAATATGGAATAAAAAAGTCTGAGGATCTAGCTCAGCAGTACAGTGTTTGTCTAGCATGTGCAAGTTCCTGATTTAATCCCAAGAACCTCTAGAACCTTTTTTTTTTTTTTAACAGCAAACATGAGTGTTTTTGTAGTTAAAATTTTTTGAAGATTATCGAAGGAATTCTCTGAGTGCGTATCAGGAAAAAGAGCTGAGAAATGTATTCCAGTTTATCCCCTTGACCCTCCCCCTGCAGTGAAAATCACCTGGGGCTGTCATACAAAGAACCCACGGACTGAAAGCGTTAAGTCCCCGGTTCTGGAGGCTGGGAGCCCAAGGTCTGGGTGAGGGAGGCTCCCCAGGGCCTCCCTCCAGGGCTCGTAGGCGGCCGCTTCCTCCCTGTCTCCTCACGTGAACTTGCCGTCTGCGCATGCACGTCACCCCTTCACAGCCTGGCAACTGCGCTCTGACCTGGTCCTCTCTGTGGAGGCTGTGTCTCCAGGTGTGATCGTGTCCTGCGCACTGGGTTAAGGAACTGAAGATGGGGGAGATCCATTTGAGTGTGTAGCAGGCAGTGAATGGGAGGAGCCAGAAAGGTGGGGCTGATACTCAGGAGCAGCACGGAGGGGCCGCTCTGGCTGGGTGGCGAGGCACAGCCTTGGTTCATTTCTTCTCCATGTATAGCTTGCCTTCCAGCAGGGTAGTTCAGGCTCCTTGGTGTGACAGTAATAATAGCAAAGTGCTCAGACCCGCGTGTCCAGAGCCCATACCAGCCTTTCTGACACATTCTACCTACCAATACAAGTTGTCAGGAAGCCGAGATTCAAGAGGAGGGAAACAAACAGACTCTATCAGCTCAGTGACTTTTGGGGCTGGGATACTTTACTGTGCATGTTCTGGGGCCGGCTGAGTGTCATGTCCCAAGTCTGTGGTCCCTGCATTGACAGGGAGATCCTATCTCAAAATCAAAAATGAAAAAGCTTGGTAATGGAGATCACTGGTAGTGCACCTCTGATTCAATCCCCAGTACCCCAAGAATGAGGGAGGGACAGAGGGAGGGAGGGCGACAGAGAGTGAGACAGAGACAGAGACAGAGACAGAGACAGAGACAGAGACAGAGACAGAAAGAGAAAGAAAGAAAGAAAGAAAGAAAGAAAGAAAGAAAGAAAGAAAGAAAGAAAAAAAGGAAAAGAAAAGAAAGTTCTAGGCCCTGTTTATTCTATATTCATTACAGACTCTGCCTTTTTTCTGGAATTAGAAGATAGTGTTAGCAAAAGAATTACAAGTGCATTTGTTTGTGGATGGACATTCTTACTCCCACACTGGGATATATGGCTTAGGCAGAATATTTCTTACACTCCTGGATGTCTTCGTCTCCTTCATGGTTTGATCTACCAGGACATTGGGAGAGATTTTCCTCGTGTAGCCTACTTAGCATGCAGCTCTCAGGGGTCTGGTAGCTGGCTGGAGCCCTCTAGCTCTCACGTAATGAGCTGGTGGAAGAAAGTCAGTGGGGTCTCATGTAGGGAGGATGGCAGGAACAACCTTCACCCATAATACCATAAAGCAAGGTGCTTTAAAACTCTCTCAAGGAAAGTCCCTTCCTCTTCAGCAAATTTCCTGGTCGTTGGTACCCCTTTGTTAAGGGAACTCTTCCACTAACTGATTCAGTGGCATTTTGAAAACTGCTGTGTACAACAACACTCTTCGTTTGTCCCTGTAAACACTTTCATGGAGATGGAGGAGGTCATAGTGTCTTGTTGGGTAAAAAGAAGACACTAGTGTGTAGATTCTGAAAATCGACCTATTCCAATACTGGAGTTTAATACTGAGAAAGTGAAAAGAAAACTTTTTTTTTCTTTTTTACTTTGATTAGTATGTATTTGTAGTACAGAATGATTACATTCACAGTGGGGAATTGGCACATATATAGTACATTCCAGTTCCCTCCTTTCCTCCTCCCTCTGTCCCACTTTAACTTTTTTAGCATCAGGTTAATGTATTTATCTTTTAAGTTTTTTAAAAAGAATTTATTTATTTGTTTGTTTATTTATGTGTTTGGTACAGGGTCTCATTACATAGCTCAGACTTGTCTCAGCCTCCCCAGCACAGGGATTGCAGGCATGCACCATCATGTTCGGTTTCAGTGACCAGCTCGTTGGGGGGCCAACAAGACATGTGGTCCTGGTGATCGAACCTGGGTCCTTGTACTTGCCAAGCAGGCACTTAGACCACTCAGCTACCTCCCCAGCCTAATTTATTGAACTTCTGAAACCCTATAAAGCTCATTATCATAGATACAGAGATTGAAAAGCAGACTCAGGCCAAAGAGCATATGAAACACATAAGACAGTTATACTGTCAAGGTATACTTCTAGGTACACTGTTTGTGTTGGATTGAAATACCTTCTTTTTTTCTTTCTCTGTTTTCTATTATGTCTTTCATTTTATAATGTGTGCGCATGCACACATACACATACACACACACAAACACACAGACCTTGTGTGTCTGAGATATTTCATTTATCATTGTTGTCTCAAGGTACACACCTGCTTGCCTACAAATAAACCTTTTTAGTACACTCATCTAAAAGGATCATTTGGTTGGTTCTTATGAAATTGTTAGTCTTCATGGCAGAAACTAGAAACAGCCCACTGTCCAACAACAGGGGTTGGATAGGTTAGACTTTTTTTGTGAAACTGAGGATTGAACTCAGGCCCTTAAGCTTGCCAGGGAAGTGCTTATTCCATTGAGCCATCTCCTGGGCCCCTAAACAGATGGTGATGCATGCTTGCTGTGAGGTTCTGCTTCGTAATAAAAAGAGCAGATTCCCGATGCAGACAATGTCAATAAGCTTCAAAAACATCCTTCAGTGAAAGAGGCACTGTGTAAAACTAAAAGCTCTATTATTCTGTTGAAGTGTCCTAGAAGGTAAATGCACTCTTTAATGACAGCAAGTGCATGGTTGCTTGCATCCGGCATGCGTGTGTGCTTGCAGGTGTAGGGATGGAAAGGGGCCCTGAAGGCACTCTCACCCTTACCGACAGGACTCTGATACCTTGGTTGTACTGCTGGTTCCTGGACTGCTTCTTATGAGCATAACATGTATGTCAGTGAACTTGGCACTTTTAGAGGAGTGACCCATGTTTCTCATAATGCGAAATATTACCTGAGGGTTATGTAAAATTCTTGGTTATTCAAAGGGGAGATGAGAATGTTAAAGTAAAATTAAAGCTCTCTAGAATTTACTTTTGGTCTGAAGACTGCTTATCTCTCTCTCTCAATTGTCCATTGTTCACAATAACAAGCAAGATCAAGTAAGAAAACTATGTAAGAGTCTCATCACACTGTGAATGGGGTTCTTGTGATTAAGCCAACGGTTTTTTCTTATTAAGGCCAAATCAGAGGAATTGTTTAGCAGGAATGTGGAAGCTTCAGTTCCATAACTGAACTATGGTAGCATCCAGTGGGTCAAGTTAATATGTGATATTCAGCATTTGATGCAATAAAGCAAAGGAGTCAAGATCTCATGGATCATCTATGGCTGCCATTAATACTATTCTTTAGTAAAAGCATGAGTGTTTAAAGTGGGTACATGTTTATGTATGTTGTGCAAGTTCTAGAGGGGACAAAGTGAGTAATGATAGGAGAAAGCAGTCCCTTAAGGTTATTTGCAAGTGTCTAATCTAGTTGTTTAGGAGTTACTGGTAACACACTGCTTTGGCTTGCTCACTCTAATTGTTCAAAAGATAACACTGACAGAAAGTATGTTTGCCATACGTTTATTTGGGTTTGATGCCAGATGTCACTTAATAAGAACAACTTCTTTTGTTTTAGCATCAAATAGTTTATTAAGCCACAGATGTGATTTATACCCTCAGAGTGCTAGAAAAAGCATTTATTATCCAAGTCTAGTGGTGCTAAAATAGAAAGCAGATTCTGTTTTACTTCTTAGACAAATTATAGTCAACTTGAAATGGCCAAAATGTCTCTAATTTTAATTTTATTTTTCTCAGCCAGAAATGAGCTTGGATTTTATCTTAATGTTTTGCTGTTAAACATAATGATGTTCACCAGAAAAGAATTTTTATTTCCCCCTTCATTAAAGTTTTTTGAATGGTCACTTTTTCCTATTTTATGTGTATAGTATATTCATTCATTTAGTAAATATTTATTTTCTACCATATACCAAGTAAGATGCTAAGCATTTGGGGGAGAATGGTGCACAAGGCATATCCTTCCTCAGCTAGAGGAATGATTTCTGTAGGTGAAGATCCATAATGAAAGAAGTAACCAAGTATAAGGATGGGATGGTTTCATGTAGAGGCAAACATTCAGAAAATATTTCATGGCAATATGATAGTGGCTGGCTATTTCATCATAGGTGGCTCATCCAGAAATATGGTCAAGCAAAATTATACCACAAAAATGACCTGTCAGCTGAGACCCAAATGGTGAAATGCTAGGTTGATAAAGAACGAGGGCCAGTGCTTTGTGGACAGAGGGCAGACCAAGTGCAAAGATACTAAGATTCTAAGACAAAGAAGTACAGATGGCCATAAGTCACTGGAAAGATGTTCAACGTTGCTGGTCATTAGAGAAATGGAAATGAAAACAACACTGAAACTCCATTTTACTCCAGAAAGAATGGACATCTTTAAGAAAGGAAGTGATAACAAATGCTGGTGAGAGGGTGGGGAAAAGCACCCTTCTGTATTGTTGGTTTGAGTGTAAATTAGTACAACCACTCATGAAATCAGCCTGGCGATTCCTCAGAAAGCATTCCTTTCAACCCATCCATTCCCTTACTTGGTATCTTACCCGTGATCTAAAGACATCGTATCCCAGTGATACTTGCATATCCGTTTATAGCAGCACAACTTAGAATAGCCATGTCTTGAAAGCAGCCTGTGTGTCCTTCAGCAGATAAATAAATAAATAAAATATGGTATTCACACACAATCAAGTTCTACTGTGCTATAAAGAAGGGTAAATTAGAATCATGTGTAGGAAAATGGTTGCACCTTGAGACTGCGGTGAGAAGAGGAATAAATCAGACACAGAAGGTTAGGTATAGCATGGATTCTTTCTTGCTTGCTTTCTTTTTTTAATGCATTTGGTTGTTGAAGGGTCTCACTTCGCAGTTTGAACTTGTAGGGATCCTCCTGCTTTCAGCCTCCCCAATGCTGGGATGACAGGCACGTGCTAGTACACCCAGATTCTGTGGCTGGCTCAGCCTGCTCTGGAGGTGGTGGCTGGCACTGCATATGGTGCTAGGGATCAAAGCACAGTCCTTGTGCTTGCCTAAACTTGCCTAAATAGGCGCTTAGCTTAGTCCACTGAGCTATCTCGCCAACCCCAGCATGGATACTTTTATGAGAATTCTAAAGTATAAATAAAGAGAAAATGAAAAGACAGGTGCTAGGAAACACGGACATAGATCTTTGGCAAATGATCCAGAGGAAGTTGATCCAGAGATAGAGGGAGGCAGAGAAGCAAAGGGATGGGAAAGAGTGAAGATACACCAGCATGTACATGGACAAACTGGCCACAACAAATGCAGTCACTAAGGACTGTGAGCATGCTGATACAAGCTAAAAGAAAAGAAAAACGAAAGATCCTAAGGTAGGGATGAGCTCAGCGTGTTTGCACTCCAAAGAGCCAGTGGGCAGCAGGTGAGGAATTCAGAGTAGACAACATCAGAGGTTTGGTTGGCAGTTCGGTGCATGATGCCCTTCAGACGTAAGTAACGAGTATACTTTTTATTGTAGATTTTTTTGTTTGTTTGAAAAGAGTGAGAAGTCTTTCACAGACATCATGTCTAGTTTAGTCAGTCACTCCTGCAGTTAGTAGAAAATCAATTGGGAATGTGGGGCTGGAGATAAGTACGGAAGCAGATGAGCCCTTGATTAGGTGATGGTCAGTGGTCCCTAAGAGAAAGGTCTAGGGGAAAGGCTTTGACCTGACTGCTGGAGGGAGTGATGGGGGAAGGAAGCAGGCGGGCTTGGGAACTATGCTGCAAGCCATACCAGAGACAAAAGAATTAGACTGGAAGGTAAGGAGGAAAGAGGCAGTGGGCATAGGTCCTCGGGGGCCAGACGGCAGCACAAGGGGACAGCATAGGGCAGTGGTGATGAGCCTGGGCCACGCATGCCACAGCAGGCTGTTTGTATCATCGAATGCTCTAGCCAGTTTGCCATTACTGGGATAGAGGGACAATGTGGATTTCTTTTTTAAAAATCATGTATTTTGCTTTAAACTTTAAAGTTTAATATGTTTATTAAATATTCAAGTGGAAATGTCAGGTAAGCAACTGGATATATGAGTTTGGAAGAGCTGGCTATGTGAGAGCTCGGGATGGAGATGTGAGTAATGGAAACAGAGGTGGCATTTAAAGCTCTGGGACCACATGTGATCACCTAAGAGGAGAAAGTACACAGAAAGGTGTCTCTTGAAGGAGTGGATCTTAAGAAAACCAAAACAGGACAGGATTGACAAGTGGTTGATGAAGAAGAGAAAAGAAACCTAGGAGGTGGGCAATCACTATCATAAGAAAGCCCTTCAAGGAGAAAGGGGCTCATTAGGTCCTAAGCTGTGGAGTTGGTTGATTGGGTCCATGGGGTGACCATTGAATTTCAAAATGTGGAGGTGTGGAAAGTAGTCTAAGCAAAAACAAGGGAGAATTCAGGGCTCAATAGAGTGATATTTTTTAAGGAGTAGACTTAGGGGTATTCTTATCATTCAAAGGGGGAACAACAAGGAGAGAGGAGAAACAGGACATTTGAAATCACCATCAGAAGCAGTTGTTTTTGAGAGGAGTCATCATATTCAAGAAAGATTGTGGGAAAGTGTTTGAGTGTTCTCTTGAAATTTGTGGCTAGGAGTTTACAGTGCAGATTGGCCAACTGGGCTCTTTCTCTCCAGCGCGGTCTGCCTCTGAGACCATAGCGGTTCAGTCCAAGAATAACTAGGGGAGGGAGGCCATGTGAGAGGAGGTGGCTACCAGAGCACCATGAGCCGAGCATGAGGCAGGAGAGTCAAGGATTTCATTTGGGTGGTAAGAAGTGAAAGGGACTTGAGGACACTACTGAGTAACGAAAGAGTGACGAGGCCATAGAATGGTGTCAGTGGGATATGTGGTTGTTGGCCTTGGAGTTTTAATACTGTTGAGCCTCCCAAATATAAAAACTCAAAATCTAAAATGCTGCAAGATGAATGAGTTCTTGAGAGCTGACATGACACCATAGTTGGAGCTCTCCACTCCCGACCTCACGTGACAGGCACAACCCAGATGCAGGTACCCTGTATATTTAGAATTATCTGCTGGCTGTGTGTGTAGAGTGTACAGGAAGCATATGAATTTCATGTTTTCAATTTGGGTTCCATCCTGAATATGTCTCGAGATATATATCTTCCCCACTCCCCAGTGAAACATTTATGCTCCCAAGCATTTTTTTAAAATTTTATTTGTTTATTTATTTATTTATTTTGTGTGTGTGTGTGTGGCCAGCTCAGCCCACCAGGGGGCGGGGCTGGCTGGCATGTGGTGCTGGGGGATTGAACCACGGTCCCTGTGCTTTGCTTAGCTTAGCTTGTTCTAAGTAGGTGCTTTAGACCACTGAGCCATCTCACCAGCCCTCCCAAGCATTTTGAATAAGGAACAGTTAGTCTGCAGTAGAGAAGGTGATGATGAATGGGCAGGGGGAGGAATGTTGCATGTGATTTTTTTCAGTGGGTAACTAGATTCGACCTCAGGACCTTGTGCTTGGCAGGCAGTTGCTTATGCTGCTGAGCTATCTTCCTGGCCCCTTGCACATGATTTTTGAAAGGAGTAGTTAGTGGTAATGACAGCACCAGGTAGATGTGCACTGGCATGGCTGACAAAGTTGAGTGGGCACAGATACTTTGAGGGTTTAAATCTTGACCTCAAGTTTACTTCTGTTAAGACAGACACTGTGAAAGATAATAATCCATAATGTTAAAGCAAAACATAAGATAATTTCTGATATTACCCTTCCACTAAGGGTAATGTAAACCGACTCCATTTCTGCAGAACAGACTTCTCACTGTAGAGGAAAACCAGTTGCTAGCAGCCAGCAAACTACACATATTAGAGCCTTTGACATCTGAAAAGACTGGTCCCCTTCTAAATTCTGCTTTCAAAAATCCATAAGAGAACAGCAACTGCCCTGGCACTGATCCCAAGGCCTGTGCAGGACGGGGGACCAGTCTGGCAAACTCCCTGTTGCAGAGATATGTTATGGGGCAGATAATCTCATCAGTGTCCCTTCCAGCCCCAGCTGGTTTCCATCATGAAGTAAGGAAGAAAGGCGCAAGCAGGACACTTCTTGGTGAGGCGGGAGCAGTGTAATTCAGACTCCCAGTCACTGTGTTTGGCATCTTTCATGAGGGGTCTGGATCTCGTTATGAACCTACCTTTCCAGCTGAGTTCAGCAGGGAGCTGTGCAGTCTGTGATTGGCTTTTTCTGTTCTAGGTCACATATCTCTGCTGCCTGGTGCCTTGTCTTATCTGTTATTTGTTTACGTGTAAAACCTCTTCATTGGAGTGTAATTAATATGCATTTAGTAAAGTGCACAGTCATAAGTGAATGCTCCTTGGACTTTCAGGGACCAAATGCAGCCAGGTAACCTGATGGTGAAACAGGACATTTCCAGCAGCACAGGAGCCTCTGCATGAGGTGGTCTCATCCCTGTACCTTCCAGGAGGGTAGCTTGTTGTTACAGTTGTTACACTGTCAACTTGCACAGTCCCATGGCATAACTAAGTAACTCAGCAGTTCTACATCTGTGGGTGCAGAGGACAGAAGGCTTGAGGATGTTGTTCATTTTGTCAGCTTGAGAAGTTTAGAAGATAACTAAGTGACTCAGCAGGGGGCCAGGGTCTGCACTCTGTGGACATCCTCATCCTGTGCAAGAGGAGGGCAAGGAGACGGTGTGAGCACTACACCCCCTGGGTGGCAGCCTGCTTACAGTATAATGGAGAAGACAGGCTTGTTCTCCCCCTTTTGCTCTTGTCGCTTTTGCTTTCTTCAGTCACCTTAAGCTGAGGCACTTTGCCATGCCACCGTGCTTTCGAGCCGGCCAATGATGGACTGAAACCTTCACCAACTGTGGGCTAGATAACTTCTCTTTCCCTAACTTTCTGTGTTGGGCATTTTGTCCCAGCAATGAGAGAAAAGTAACTGAGACCCTTGTCTCTTGACCTTCTCTCCCATAGATTAATTTTATCTTTATGTCTAAAGTGTTTGCACAGGAGGATCTGGTGCACCGAACAGGTGTGCAAGCTAGTACAAATAAACAACGAACACTTAAATGTCCCTGAGCATTGTGCTTCTCCAAGTCCCGGGATTCTTGCTGCTTTTCCTTTCTTTTTCCCAGATCAAAGATGACAAACCTTCCAGAGAGACAACCACATTACCCTTGAAGGCCATAATTACATAATCATATAAACCGAGGGGACACAGGGTACTTTTCCTTTTATCTAGCCTTTCTTTTCTGCTCATTTTTTGTTTACTTTTTTTCAAATACGAATCAGAGGACATTTATAACAAAAGTCCTGCAGGGAGCAGCCTACTTAGATGAGAACTAATTGTGCCCGGCAGTGTTTAGTCCTTCATTTGTGTGTCCGTAATGGAGACGGCCCTTGTGGTGAAAGAAACAGATGCTGCCTGAAGAGCCTCGGTGACAGGGCAGGGCTGGGAGATGTCAGACACCAGGCAGGGCTTTCCTGGATTCATGTGGAGCTGACGGGAGAGGCACTCATTCCAGACACGCAGCAGCGGTCCCTGGGAGTTTCTATGGAAACTAACCGTGTCAGAGAAGATCAACGGCTGCTGAGTGCTGCCTCTTCCAAAGACAGCTTAGGTTTTATGATTTGGGATAAAAGTTGACCTGGAAGGAACACAAGAATAAGATGATTTCTTTTGTGGAAATGAAGTGAAATTTATTTCACCCATCCCAACGCATACGTATTGTTGTTGTTAACTACTAACCCGCATGGAGCATCATGGCGCCCACGCGGTGGCTTTTCGTCCAGGAACACCCCTCAGTAGTTCTTCAATCATGTGATTGCTGTGCCCCAGAAACACAGATCGTGGAATAATGTGGAGCTATTGCCCTGAGACTTTGAAAAAACAACAAATGGGACAAAACTACAAATTTTAAAGCATGGGCTTTTTAATCAATTCTTTATTTCTCCCCACTTTTCTGTTGTAGTATTTCATGTACAGGGACATGACTCTCACATGAGAACGGTGCACAAGCGTTAGCTCAAGATTCCTTCTGTGTATATAGGTGCCCTCAGAATCGCCTCCGGATGAAGCTGTCTCTGTGTATCCGTGTGCATTGGAATGGTCCTGTGCATGCTAGCCGCAGTCTGTACATTCCAGCCTTGATAGGCTCTCATTGTTTTGGGACCACTGTTATTTCTAACCTGGGTTGCCACGTGGCTGCTGCTCAGGAAGCATGCAAAGACAACCAGATAGACAACCACGTTGCCCTGTGAACAACCTGCAAAGCTGTTTGGGCAATCCAGTTTCTCAGTCCTCAGCACTGCTTAGTGGATTTTCACCAAACTGAACTTCGCAGCACTTACTCAGAGCAGATTTATGCATGCGTCTGGCACTGTTCTGTTAACCAGCAGGCTGGCTGCTTCTGCTAGCCATATAGTCACTCATCAAGTGTGCATTGAGCCCTTAGTATTTATAAAGCATTCTGCCTGATATGATCATCTGCCATCATCAGCCAGGGACAGACTGCCATCCTGCAGCCTCTAGACTACAGTAGAAGTTAAGCTGTATGACTATGCAGTTAAAAATCAGGATGGGATGTTCTCACATCGGTATTGAAGATAAAGGCAGTGAGATGGCCATGTATCTGTGTTCAGTCTTGAAAATGGAAGGATTTGAGGAGAAATTATAGGATAAAAAATAGATAGCAAAGATTTTATGAAATCAGAAGCACCCTGAATGAAAGGCTGAAGAGTTTAGACTTCTTCTGGACAATGCTTCCTGCTCAAAGCGTCATCCAGGACCTGTAGACCTTGGAAAGCTGGATGGGGCTGCTCCTGTGGACGCTGCCTTAGACTCTGGGATGGGACTCAGCACTATGGGCTTTCATAACCCTCTGGGTGGTTCTTAGTACACACCTGTGAAAAGCATGGCACTAGACCATAGTCACTGAGAACACACACCACTGGTATTGTCAGAATTTGTTCAATGAGAAAGGAATTCTACCTGCTGATAATAGATATTTTGCACAGGAGTGAACAAAGGAACTCAACTTGGTTAGATACTTGTCATTACCATGAGATCCCCAGTGCATAAAGGAATTGATGTAGATGGTGAACCACTGTGTTGCTGTACCCAAGAAGTTCCAAACATTTCCCATGGAATCTCTTCTTTCCTTTTCTTAGTGATTATTGTTATTATTGATGTTGTTTTCCAAGAACTAGTGAAGAAATTGTCCAGCTCATGGCCCATAAAATAGTTTCTAAAAGTAGAAATGGTCCTGGGGTTATTGCCTGGCTGGTGGAAGTAGGCTGCTGCTGGGTCTGTACAACTTTACCCCTTTGTACCTTGTGTCATTTTCCCTCAGTCCAGAGCCAGATAGCCAGTGGATAGCATGGTCTTTGCTTTCCAAGTCTGATCCATTTCAGTGCCTTGTGCAGATGACAGTATTCCTAGGCAGTGCCTCAGTGCTGGGCAGCTGCTGCCTGACTGAGTTTTGATACCACTATATCTATCTCCATGCTTTTCCAAAACATAAAAGGAAAGTGGAAGTCATTAGTAATTCTTCATTACTGAGGCTTTTAGTGCAGTTTTCTGTACTATAAATAATGATACTCAAAGTTAATCAGATTATATTTAAAGGACTTTCTTACTGATCTCAAAAAGCACCCTCTTATACTTGTGGACAATAAACTTGGTCTTATTCATCCTGTATGAACAATTATTCAATAGGCAAACTGTGTCTGTCTGTCTATCCATCTGTTTCTGTCTGTGTCTCTCTCTGTCTCTCGGTCTCTCTCTCTGTCTCTGTCTCTATCTCTGCCTCTCTCTGTCTGTCTCTCTGTCTCTCTGTCTCTCTCTCTCTCTCTCTCCCACTTCTAAACACTGGGGTTTGATTCCAGAGCCTTCTCACATTAAGCTATAGCCACCTGTCTGTTTATTATTATATTTTTAAGTTATTAAGCTGCCCAGGCTAACATCGATCCTAGATCTTTGCCCCTCAGCCTGGGCCTTTCTCACACACACATCACCATACCCAGCAACATTTTCATTTTTATCAAAAGTAATGTATGCACATAGTGGGGAAGGATACAGTGACATGATCAATTACCCCCTACCCTATCAAATCCTTGGAAAGGATTACTGTGACTATTTCTGGTTTTAGATCTTCCAGTTGGTCATTGTCATAATACAAGTTACAGTTTCCCAGTACTTGATAGTTTTGGACTTTGGCTACTACTGACCTATTTCATTAGTAAATTAATATTTAACTCATATGAACTATAGCCAACGGTATCATGCTTTGTTACTTACATTACTCTCTATATTTCTTTGGTTAGTCACTGATTTTAGTTTAAATAACATTCAACTTGTGTATCCTATTCTGCTTGCATTTGGAGGCCTGTCTTCATTCTTCAGTCTTGGATCTGCTTCCGTTACCTTGAAAATATTCCTTTCATTTCCACTCCTTTTGACAGTCACCTTGCTTTTATGTTGTCAAGTACTGTAGAGTTACCTTTGTTTCCTGTTTTATATCTTATGTCATGGCATTTGCCCATGTTGGTATGTATTTGCTGCAGACTGGTCTGGAAGCAATGCACAGTACATGGAGGAAGAAAAGGTTCAAGGTTCCTCTTTGCCAGTGAAACAGGGACTAGCGCATGAAACTCATTGCACTGAAGCATTTGTGGTGTGAGACACTGAACATGAAGACCCTGAGAGCCAGGGAAAACTGTATCTTTATGGACAGAAGACAAACACATGAGATCTAATGCTAATCAACTCAGAGGAAAATCAGCAATGCCTGTTGTTCTTGGCCTTTGTGTATGTGGGAGGACTCCATCGATGATGGTCTTATGAATTTTTAGGGGACATAGGTCAGAAAAACATTTATAAGCATACTTCTGGGGAGAAAAGTGGAAGAAGGCCAGTGAGAGCCCCGGGGTATCATATCCGACATAGCTTGTTTGGAGACCAGACAGTACTCTCGAGTGTCATGTCTGCCTCAGATTCTCCTTAATTGTCTTGCCCTCCCCACCCATTCTGCCCAGTTGGCCCTGTGTGCCACCCCAGGGTACAGGGAATAACTTTATCACATCATGGTTTTAGCATTCGGATTTTCATGCCCATTATTAAGTATTCCCGGGGCTGGGCCTGAGCTCCCATTCTCATTCTGTTCCCTGGACCCTCCAGTGCCAAGCTACATCCACCATGGTGAACCTGGTGATTCTTGTCTCCTGCTCTATCCACTCTGATCCCTGTGGTGCAGGCCCAACTATGCTATCTTGTCGTCAGCTTCTATTCTTGTTTGCCATTCATTTTTCCTCTTATCTTAGATCAGTGATGGTGAACTTTCTGATGCAAAGAGCCTTCTGTGGCACCCATACCCTAGGCTTGCCACCACTATCTTAGATGATATGCCCAAGTTTTCCTTTATGCCCTTTACTGTTATTACACTGAGGTCATGGGGAGACCATAGGAGAAAAGAGGAGGGGATAAAACTATGATGTGAATCCACCATGCTGTCCACTTCGGTCCACCTCTGGGGTCTGCTCTGATGGAGTCTGAGGGACTCTAGTAACATCAGACCTTGGCTCTGTGCTTACCCTGGCAGCAGAGACTCCATTTGTTAAAATACTATCTGATTCACTGTTATCTGGATCAGTTAGATTTCTTCTCCTATTTCTCTTAAGGTTGTGGAGTGAAAGATAAAACCTGGGAAGAAACATTGAGGCTCAGCTCTTTGACATCTAAGCAGAATGGGAAAGAAGTGAAAAAATAAGGAGGAAACAGATTCCCTGAAGGGCTTAGGGTTATTGTTTGGCTGCAAAGGAATTACTTCCTTCAATTAAAGCTTCTTGGGTTTCTTGGACAGCAGTAATGATTTTATGGCTGCAGTAAATACTGTCACCTCAGCTTAGGAGATAACTCCATTAAGTGCCTGCCTGGAAAGCACAAAGACCTGAGTTTGGTCCCCAGTACTACATGCTATGACAGCGTAGAACCGGGTGGTCTGGGTCGGCCACCAAAACCAGGCATGGTGGCGCATGCCTGTAATACCAGCTCTGGGGAGACTGAGACAGGCAGATCGCTATGAGTCAGATCTGCATAATGAGTACTTGTATCACATAAATAAGTAAATAAATAAATATTTTTAAAGATACTGTCACATCTCTCCTCTCTTCAATATTTGTTTTGCTCTTCCACACACTTCAGCTGCATTTCCTGTTGTCAGAGAACCTGAGCTTGGCACATCAGTATGCCGATTGTTCTGCTGTTCCTCTCATGGCAAATCAGTAGCAACACACACACACACACACACACACACACACACACACACACACCCCAGAGCCTTTTAGAGAAGTCTCTGAGCCCAAAGCAGATTGAGAAATAAAGTTGGCTGAGCATGAAAGAAAAGGAAATGGAAGAACTGGGATTAGTGTTGACCGACACTGGACATGTGCATCCATGCAAGCCAGTGGTGGATGAATCAACAGATGCATTCAGCGACTGGGGTCCCTGTAGTGACCACGGAAAAGGGAGGGTGTGAGCCAAGTCTTGGCCTGGAGGAGCCCAACTACAACGACTCCTTCCCTCGACAGCAGGTTGGGCAACAGGGAGGCTGGCAGGCACCTCGACAAAGGATGAGAAGCACAGTCTGGCTGCATTATGGTAGAATCAGTTATCTGTGGCCACACAATGCTGTGTAGCCATCCCTCAGTGCTTCAATTTATGATAGTGCACACTGACTTTTGGTCACTAATTTATGGGTCAGCTGGGCAGTGTGGCCGGTTTGGCTGTGCTCCTTTGGGCTTCATTATGCCCTTGGGGCTGGCTAGTGGGTCACTGGGGGCTGCGGTCTTGGACAGCTCCTGTGGGATGACTCACCTCTGTTCCATGTAGCCTCTCCTGCCTGCTCAGTGTGGTCTGGACTTGGTCATGACATCTAAGCAAAGTTCCAAGAAAAGGGACAGAAGCTTGCAAGGGACCTTTCTCATCCTGGAGGTCAAAACATGCCCCACACGGCAAGAGACATGGAGGTTCCCAGGGGCAAGGCCACAGATGCAGCGCTGACTAATGGAGGCCTCAAAGCTTCCTGCTCTAGGGTCTTATGTTCAAAACTGTAGCTGGGAAATAGCAGTTTAGTTGGCACATTTTGAATCTGAGAGACTTACCAGGGATGATAGCTGGAAAAAAATTACCTGACTATCTGAATAGTCATTTGTGCAGAGCAGCTTTGAAGAAGGGAATTTGGGGTGGAAACCCTACCAGGCTACTCCTTAAGAAACTAGGCTGAATTGAAACAAATAGTGGTGGTGCCTTAAAAAGGACAGGTCCATTTTGGGGACTCTCATCTTGTGCAGACAAAGACTGGACCTTTCGTCTTTGCTTTCTTTTGTTCTTGAGATTCACCTCAGGGACTTTACAATAAAGTACATCCCCAATTTTTTTCTATGATTTTTTATTTTGATATAGGATCTTGCTAAGGCACTATGTTGCCCAGTCTAGGCTTGAACTTGGGACCTTGCTGCCTGAACCTCCTGGAGTCCTGAGATAAAAGGCATGTGTCACCACACCCAGCCTGGATCTCCTTAAATTTAGGCATTTTTCTGCTTAGTAGTAAGTTCTAAGTATGGGGGTTTGAGCATCCAGTGGACAGAAGCAGGCTGTCATGCTCCCGTCTGTGTGGGGGGAGTTTATTTGGCATTTTACAAACCTAGAAGCTTCTTTCCCATGTTGTCTAAGGCGGTGGATTAGCATAGTGGTTCTCAAAGGGTGGTCCCAGGATGACCAGCATCTCCATCATCCAGCAACTTGTTTAAAATACAAGTTCCCAACCCACCCCAGCTGCACAGAATCAGAAACTCCAGGAGAGTACCCAGGAGTCTTTTTTTGTTTATGTTTTTCATTACTGTGGATTGACCCTACGTCTTTTGCACTGAGCTACCTATCTAGCCTTCCCTCCCCTCCCTTCCCCTCTCCCCTCCCATCCCATCCGCTCCCCTCCTCTCCCTTCCCTTCCCTTCCCTTCCCCTCCCTTCCCCTCCCTTCTCCTCTCTCCTCCCCCCCTCCCCTCCCCTCCCCTCCATTCCCTTCCCTTGTGTTGCCTTCTAGGCAGGGTTTTCTTAAGGCCGCAAATTGCACAAGCCAGGCTGGAACATATGGTCCTTCTTCAAGCTTCCAGAATTCTGAAATTACAAGCATGCTTCACTCAGGAGTCTGTAAGTGACTCTGATATGTGCTTCATTTTGAGATAGGCAAGTTAGGACTATGTATGACTTTTATAGAGTTAAAATTGATAGACTAGCAAGACAGATTTAGCAAATAAAAATAGAGTATCAGTTATGTTTAAACTTTAGATCCTCAATGAGAAAAGAATGTGTGAGTGCGTCCTGTGGGAGGTTTGGGATATGCTAAAACATTACTTGTAGTTGATCTGAAAATTAGATTTAACTAAATATCATGTATTTTTTCTGGCAACCCTAAGAACAGGTGAAAACAACTGCTGAAGGTTCACGAACAATCACGATTCTTAGTATAATAGTAACTCTAGAAAGAAGAGTTAATAATTGACTTGATGAGCCCAGAGAGAAGAACCATGGTGGGATTCACAAGGATGGAGGCTTTATTTAAAGGGAAGCGCTGCGCTTTTCTTCACAGCTGCTCAAATTGACCTAGACGAAATTTCTCTGAGGACAAGGCAAGGCTTCCTGCCAATAAATGGCTTCAGTAGGGGTGCTCGGTGATTTTGTGATTCTCAGAGGTTGTCAGATCCATTTAGAAATTTCATGTGATTGTAGCACAGCCAGGCCTCCCAAGCCCTGTTTCTGAAGAAGCAATTTAGAGAGGCGTTTGCCAACAGGAGGTTGGAGCAGGTGATTTTGCAAAGTTCTTCATGCTACCACGAACATTATTTGAATTTGCAGTTTTTGCATCCCTCACTTTGTAAAAGTTTGTAGTCCTTTCATTGTTTATTGAGCTTGAGTTCCTCTGGGACCCCTTAGACCGGAACTACGTGAGTTCGGATCTCAGCAACGTTGTTTCCATGGTGGGCAGCTGTATGCCAGTTTGTGCCTCAGCTTTCCATTCCACGAAGCAGAAGTTGGCAAGTGTTGATGCGTGTCACATGAGTCGCTGTGAGACTTAACTGAATTTATACATGTGAAATGTAAAAATTGTTCCTGAGACATAGCCTTCATTAAGCGCTACTTTACATCATTAAGGACTTGAAGTGCTGTCTGCATCCTGGACTTGGGCAGGTCATTACAGGTCATTCTAGCCACAAACCAGTGATCAGTTGGAGCTTACTGCCATGTGTGGGGGAGGGGCGTCCCTGGTAAGCAGTAAGGATCTGTCCTTGTGACCCCTCATCTTGAGACACTGGGGCAGCTCACAGGGACCGCATTGGTGCTATTACTTGGTCTGACTCATGAATCGCTTCTCTTTCTCTACCCAGATGAACTTTCCCACATCTTCCAGAAGCCCCCAAGAGAACTGGGTTTCATTTCCCCTTGCAAATTGAATTCAATTAAAATGCTGCAAAAGAATGCCACATAATGTCACTGAGAGCATAATGACATTTCCAAAATATTTTGGAGAAACATGAACTCTAAATCAGTTTAGTTCTGCTAGTAAGGACAAAGATTTAGTCATGGAAAAATTTTAATCAGACAACTAATTTTGATCAGATTTATGGATCCAGTTGAGATCAGTTACTTAAAAAAAAATGAAAGTCTGAAAAAGAAAATCCGGTGAGCTTTCTGACTTACAGTAGGGGAATAAAGTAGTGCCAGCTTTGTTCTGTGCATAATTCCATCTCCACTTGGTTGAAGCCTAAGATGATAAATCCTAAGCTCCTGGTGGAATAAATTCAGGACTCTACTGAATTTTGTGATGACTAACACAATAGAGGGTGCTTAGCTAAATCTGTTGTCATTTGCTAAAAATCTCAAACTTGTTCTTTAAGTCGAGTTCCTCTTTGGGTTTACAAAGTCATATATACTCAGTTTTGCACTCTTGACTTCTAACAGTAAGTGGTAGTGGTCATTATTTTTCTTCCAGTAAAGACAATTCACAGTGCTGTCCCACAGTGGACTCTGGGCATGTGTTATTTTGCGTGAGCCCAGGGAACAACAAGCAGAGCTTGGAAGCAGAGAGGCTCAGTCGCTCCAGATGGTCTCACACCTGTGTCCGTGTGACACTTTGGTTGGTGGCTGCCTGGCCAAGGACAGCCTCCTCCTTCCACCTTGGGAGGTGGCAGGTGGTAGCCTGAAGATGGCGACACTGGCCCCCATACCTGGCATCATCCCCAAAGCTAGTGCAGGCCTATCATGTGCTGGAGGCAGGACTTCAAGAGACAAAGATATCTAGAGATAAACACAGTCTCTTTAAAACAAGGCCAACAGTTAGCACAGGGTTACTTTTCTTACATTGTGTTGGCCACGCAGGTCCCAAGGTCACTCCAGATTATGTGTATAAGGTAAAAGGGGCACAGAATTAGCCACAGGAAGCCAAAAAAATGGCTCTAAAAGTGCGCATCAGCTCCCTATTGCCTTGTAAGGGCAAATCATATGAAAAAGTGAAGGCTTTGAAAAGTCAGGGCTTTTCCTGGATTATCTGCATGAGTCCTAAATGCATTTGCTTGTGTCCTTATATGACAGAAGCAGAGGATTTTACCGAGACCTGCAGGAGAGAAGGAGGTGATGTGAGGATGGAGACAAGGCCAAGCTATGGAGCCTTTGCAAGAATCAAAGCCAAAGTACTCAGGAGACAGATTGTGCCCCAGAGCCTCGGCAGGGGTCGTGGCCATGTCAACACCTTGATGGAGCACTTCCGGAAGCTAACCCTGAGAGAGAATAATTCCTGTCATTTTTAAACCATGCACTTAGTGATAATTTGTTATGGGAGCCCCAGATAATTAGCACAGGGTATGGACCTGGGGAGGGATAAAGATAGATGACAGGATTGCAGTGGACCACAAATAAACTTACATAGTTTACTAGGATGCGTTTTCTACTACTCTGACAAAAAACATTTTCATATGCTATTGCAATGCTGTTGAAAACACTATGTTTTTTTTTAGCTTTTTCTTTGTATTAATATGTGTTTGCAGGACATAAAGATTATGTTACTTACAAAATGGTATTTTAAATAACGTTTAAAGGAAAATCTCAATTGTAGTCCCCTCTGGGCAAGATCGTTCAGTGCTGTGCAGCTGCAGCTGTTAGTTCTTAGCGTTGCGTACTTCTGTAGGAAAGCTGTTCTGTCCAGCTGCTTGTGTAGGTCTTTTCACTGCCAGGCTGTGGCCAGAAAGGACAGTTTTCCTTTCTGCATCTTCGTAGCTTCTATGCCATCTGCCATGATTCTTTGAAAGAGTGCTTTTCTCTGGTGCACTTATGAATGAATGAGTAAATTAGGTAGGGGAAATGCTTCCAGTTACCTTGCCATATAGGACCACGTTTATGCATTTGAGAACCTAGACCCACTCTAGGCTCAAATTGGATTGGTGTGGTTTAGATGGAAAATGTCCTCCTAAGTGCTCATCGTTCCCATCAGGCTTTTGGAAGGACACTGGATCTTGGGCGCTCTGTAGTTGAGTTGCTGTTAGGAGATGGCACCTGGATGAGGGTGGCCAGTCACAGGCTGTGTGCCCTGCAAGGGTTGGTGGCCCTCCTCTGCAGCGCCCATCTGCCATGCTGTCCTGCCATGGAGCCTACCAACTGTGGAATAAATATGAGCCAAAATCAAGCCTTTCCTCCCTTAAGTTGTGGGTGTCGGGTGCTGTGACCCAGCTGTAAAAAGGTGGCTAAGTCATGGGCCAAAGCTATATTGCAGTAGTAACTTATAGAAGTAAACAGCACGCTTTCCAGACCTGCTTCCCTGTCTTCTGCAGGCCTCTCTAGCAAGAAGAAGGGCTTACTGGGATCTGCTGGGCTTGCACGTACTTGGTGACTCTAATCTTCCTCAGGCTGACTCCTCTTGACCCCCTCTTGACTTTCTCCAAGGCTCACCTGCATTGCACAGTGTTCAGAAGATTGGGGCCCCTGCTCCCGATCTGGAAACCACCGCTCCCCAGCCCCAGTCAAAATACACCTCCCTTCTCTGCTATGGGTTCTGCATCAGTGTGTCACAAAAGTGACCTTTTCTTAGTGCTTGTCCTTTCAGGTGACAAGTTGCACATTTCCAGAATGGATTTCACCCAGAGGCTTATAGTTCTGCGCTTGTCTCGCTTAGGACATTTTCACCTCTTCCTGGATGACTAACTCAAGTGATGTGGGCAGGAATGGAATCCGCCTGTGTAGAACAGCTGTTACTCTGGAAGCTAGGCCTTCGTCCTATGATCACATGAACTTTTCTGGGCACCCGGAGACTGAGATTGTATGTACCCCCAAAACACAGCCTTGTAAATTTGCACATTTCTGCTGCGAACTACACTGACTGGGTTTCTTCTGAGGAAGAAGGAACTTTAGAAGGGTGTATTTGAAAAAAGCTACTTCTTATGAATCTTCAACCAAGATATCTCCCTGTATCATCAAAGCCATTAGAATACCACCACCACCACCACCAAAGTGTTGCTGTCCTTTAGACTCAAGAATAAAGTGAGTGGCCTTTTGCCTTTGGAAAGCTACCCTGCTTCTTGGGAGAGATTTTTATATAAAATACTTTCCCATCATAAGTAATGGCCATTGACTACAATGAAAGAATGTTTCTAAAATGAAATAATAATATAATAATATATACTCATTTGAGAAGTATTTTAAGAATCCTATCAGTTTCTGGAAACCATTATTACACTGTAAGTGATTTTAGTCTAAATTGTATAAAAAAAGAATTTAAAGACTGAGCACTTAGAGAATATGCGAGTTAGTAAATTAAATTAATTCTCCAAACTACACTTGGAAATTAAGTGGGTATTTGATCCACAGAGTTGTTGTGGCTGAAAAAACAGAAAAAGACTAAGCATAGAAACTAGAATTTTGAGGACTGGCAAGACTAAGCACCTGCTTTGGCAAGTGTAGGGACCAGGATTTGATCCCCAGTCCCACATGCCACACTGGCCCTGCCCCCAGGGTGTGCTGAGCTGACTACAGAGTCTGGGCATAACGACACATGCCTGTAATCCCAGCGCTGGGGAGGCTGAAAACAGGAAGATCAGCACAAGTGCAATTTGTGTAGTACGACCCTGTACCAAATACATTTAAAAAAAAATAAGAAACTATAATTTAGGAAATGTAAATTTGTGATATGGGGCTTAAAATATTTTCTTACTAAAATCTATCAGATTTATGTAATTCTTTAATGTTAATATTGCAGTAAAAAGTAAATAAGGCAAATTCCTAATGAAAAGTTTTAGTGGATATCACAAGGGATGCACAGCCTATTCAGAGAAATTTTAAGAAATGTGATCCATAAACTCAAAATACATTAGAACAGCAAAAGAGTAACTGTCAGCTTTCGAATATTACAGTTAAGAGGTATGAAGACAAAAGAAATTTTGGCTCATCTGCAATCAAACACTTTTTTCAGAAAATGTGAAAGCCATTAAATACACATTATATCTAATAAAGTATATATTTATGTCTGCAATTTAATAAAGTGTATCTGATTTATCCAGCAGCGTCCACCAGGTGGGGATGTGTTACGCATTGCGCAATTCATAGCACCTTCACGAACACTCTAACCATCCTCCGTGGTCCTGAGCAGATCCTTTGGCCCAACTGCACAGATTTCTGAGTGTGGCTGGTACATAGGATTTTTAAGCACACAGGGCTGATGTGAGAGAACTGGCCAGCAGGATGAACACTTCATGGTGGATTAGACCGGCCCAAAGGGCTTCTCCGTCCTGCGCTCCCACGCACGTACTGTTTCGTTTTCTATCATTGTGAGGGCATTAAAATCTTTGTAAATTTACATCCATTTATCCCACTTCAGAGTGAAGAGACATTGGATTCCCTCCATAAGTAATTACCCTTGTGATAATCTGCAATCTTTTCCTGTAATTGGCTCTATACATATTTTACATTTCATTGACTGTCTTGGCTCTGCTGCAGCTATTCGGCTGTCATCACTAAGCAGAAGCAGTCAGGGGCCAACATGTAAATGAAGATGCATCTGAGTTCCAGCCCAGCTTTGTTTATAAAGGCAGGCGCTGGCTTGGGATTGGCTCACCAGACAGTCCGTCAGCCTATCAGCTACAGCGCAATGCCCGGATCTGGTGGGTTACTGGATGATGTGTTCTATACGCAGCATATTGACTTCTGCACTGCAAAGCGTGTCAGACCTCAAAGGGTGTCCATTAAGGAATCATGACCTTGTTTCTAAGATTGGAGAAAAAGAAAGGTCTTGTGAGGGTCAGCCATTGAAGTCCTTGTCCACAAAAATTGAAGAGGCAGCTAAGATTCGGTAGTGCTGATAGATGGAACAGGTGTGAGTTCTGGGAACCGCAAAGTGTTTAAACACAAGCTTCCTATTTGTCCCTTGTGACAAGAAGATCAGAAGTAGGTAAACCAACAGCCGTTTTAAGACTTACTGGTTTCACTTAGGAATCCACCCTCTCTCCATATGTATTCCCTAACATCTCTTGTTGATAAACCTTCATCATGATTCTCTTTACCTTTTAGCTCTAAGGCAAGTGTCACACTTCCATGTCAAACATGCAGTCTCCTAGTAGAAAGAAAAAGAAGGAAGCGGAGCGAATTATATCTATTAGAAAATTAGAAAATTACCCCCCCAACTCAGCATTCCTTGTGTTGGATTAAACAGTGTCACAAGGCTCCCTTAATTGTAAGGAAGCTCTAAGAAGCAGATATTTTTAGTTGGGATTATTTTATCACCCTCCAAATTCAAGAGAGAGGATGTGGGGTAGGCAAGTTGCAAACCATCTGCTGAGGCATCTGTTCTTGTTTTGGTGGCTTTTATATTTCATTACAGATACTTAGCATTGTATCATCTTCTCCCCTGGGCAATACAGCTTTGTAAGTATCTCCAGCCTTAGCAGCTTGTTTTCCATCTTAGTTGGAAAATTAAATAACATTATTCACAATTTTATGTAGATGTTGTATAATATGCATACACAATACCTTGAGAGTGGTCTTCAGAAATATACTTTCTTAGCGATTTTAGTTTTGGAGGACTTTCACCCTTAAGAGATTGTGACCCTTAGTGTGTTGGTTATCACGGTTTGAGAACAGAGAAAGTTGAAATAGAAGGGAACTTGCCCCTTGGGCTTTGATTGCAGGTCTGAATTGAGGAAGATTGCGTGGTGTTAGGAATGCAAAGTACTCTAAAAAGGAACCATTACTCAGTAACATTCTCAAAATATAGGTCTGAGAGAAGTTTGAGAAAGAACAATTAAATAGATACATAGTGACTATTTCAGCTCTAACTTGGCTTTCTTAGGATGCTTTTCTTTCCCTCTGAGGTAGCATTCTCTTTGTTTGGCATAGACTACCGTAATAAGAAAGATTTTAGTTGTGTCTTTCCTTTAGCAAGATGTCATAAGGCACAAGTGGGAATAGTATGAAAATAATTGCATTCATTTATTGTTCAGATTTTAAATACAGAGTCTGCTCAAAAATGTATACACACTTTAGGGAAAGAAAAACTTGTGTAGGAGCTAGGGATATAGCTCAGTGATACGGCGCTTGCCTGGTAAACACAAAGTCCCGAGTTCGATTTCCAGCATGAAGAAGAAGGAGGAGAAGGAGGAGAATGAGAGGGAGAGGGATAGGGAAGGAGAAGGAGAAGGAAAGAAAGCAGAAGGAGGAAGAGGAGGAGGAGGAGGAAGAAGAGGAGGAGGAGGAAGAGGAAAGAAGAAAACTTGTGTAATTGTGTACATGTTTTAACACTGAATTTATTTGTGAGGACTGACACGAGGCACACACTACTGAATGCACAAGCTTGTGTGAAAGCAATGAGGCACATGACAACATCTGGGTGCAGACTGGCAGACAGTGATAAGGTCATCTGTAGGGGACAAAGTGAAGGGGCTTTGTCTGTAAGGCTTGAACGAAGGCAAGGGACATTAGGCAGAAAGATCTTAGTACGCTTCCTGGTCAGTGTTCTCTGGATGCTCTGTGCCTCATTGGGCAGGGGCCTTGACATGTCTGGTGAGGATGCTTGGGTGTCTTTAGTGGTCCAGGTGCTGCAAGGTCTGTGCGCCACCTTATCTCTTTTAAGATAGCCTGTGTTTGCTGAGGGCTGAACTGGAAGACAAGAAAACAGCCTTCATGGTTTGGAGGGATGCATATGCTGAACTTTGTTCCCAGTCATACCACAGACTTAGTCGGCAAGGAAAAATGAACGCCTTTTCAGACAAATAAGAGCTAAAATGTTTGCTCCCCTTTTTCCCATTCCTAAAATAATTAATGCAATATAAAGCTCAGCAAAACAGAAGAGGTGCATGTGGGTTATGAGAAAGGCTAATCAACTAAAGCCAAGCCATGCCATTAGGAGAGAAGTTCCATGGCAGTAGTTATTTAGCTAATCTTTTTTTTTTCTTTTAACTGTGAAAATTAGAATATAATTTTTAGGGGGCTCTAAAGTCCCTAAAGAAGCAAATCAACTTTCTGTAGCGGAGAGTATGATAAACTACGCTGTAGTCTCAGTGAGCATATATGGTTACATATTTAATTAATTAATTTTGCATTTAGTACAGGGTCTACAGAGTCTTGCTACATAGATCAGACTTGTCGTGATCTGCCTGTGTTCAGCATCCCACCAGCTGGGATTACAGGAGCGCACCACCACGCCCAGTCTCGATTGCTGTCTCAGCGTGCCCCAGGGGAGGGGCCAGCACAGCAGGCCCAGGGATTGAATCCCCGACCCCTGCGCCTGCTTGCAGGCACTTTAATCAGCTGAGCTACTTGGCCAGCCCCTGGTTACAGTATTTAAGTAGGGTCCTTCTTTCCTCTCATTTTTCTTGTCCAGTGTTCCTTGAGCCACACAAGTTCAGTGACAGTCTTTCACGGCCTTCTCTGTGCATTCTTGCTCCTTATTTCTGCAAGCAATTATGAATTATTAGTACTTTTCATATTGGAAATGTTATTTTCTAACTTTGACGTCAACTGTGACACTGTAAAAGTAATGATTTGCTAGAGAAAGTTTGGGAGGTGGAATGGGAAAGGGAGGTGAGAGAAGAGACAGCAACAAGGAAGCCTACCTTGCCAATGTCTTAGGAAAGGAGGTTAGATACAGGCTGTAGAAGGAGACTGAGGCACCAGAGAGATACCTCAGCGGTCTGAGGGCCTGCCTGCAAGCTCAGGGACCTGGGTTCGATTCCTGGTACTGCATGCTGTGCTGGCCCCATGCCAAGCCGGCCACTGAAACCTGGACATGTTGGTGCACGCTTGTGATCCCAGCGCTGGGGAGACAGACAGGAGGATCACTGTGGGTCCGAGCTGCACAGCAAGACCTTATACCAAGCATATAATTTAAAAAAAAGAAGAATTGAAAAGTATAATACCGACAAGCTAATGGGGATCAGAAAAGTTGGTAATGATGTGACATGCAATAAGAGAATAATTTTCAAGATCAAAAAAGAGGCATTTGAGAATATTTTCTAGAAGTTCATTTTCCTACCTAGCAGTGACCAACCATACGTGGTTACTGAGCCACTGACATGTATTAATCAGAATGGGGACGTGTTAGAAACATAAAATATGCATTAGATGTCAAAGACAGTATGAAAATAGAATATAAAATCTCTATAATTTTATATTGATTACATAGTTTATGGGCAATATTTAGAATATATCTGTTTTTTCCATAATTTTATTGAGAAATAAATAGCCATGAGACAGTTTCAAATCAAATTGGTAGGACAGTTCCAATAGTTAACACATTGCACACTGCCTTCCTAGTGGTTATTTTTTATACCACATGCAGACATGATATCCTGTTTACAAACACCATTAGAACAAATCCCTCTATTCCTTGAATTAAAAGAATGTAGCTATATATCTATCCTAACAATTTTGAATACACAGATACAAAATGGACATTCATCTATATTCCCTTTTTTTGTTTAGTTCCATCATTTAAATATTATAGGTGTATGAACTCAGCAAAATATTCCAAAATAGTCCAGTAGTCCATCGTAGTATTGGGTCTTCCGCTTAACTGGCAATGTCAGAAGTTGTTGACCTGAGTCCCCTATAGCTCAACATAACAGCATGGCTTTACTTCTTATACTTCATTTTTATACTTTTCTGCTGGTTGGTTAAGACCAAAATAAAGCAAGACCTATGTAACAAGAGTTGTAGCTTTTGCATCTGATAAGGTCAGTCAAATCCCCGTAAGATTTATTCTGATATCCTGATAGAATATATTTGGCTCGGAGAGCTTCCTGCTACACTGCTCTGGCGGGACCAGTCCCAGCCCAGGCGCAGCATGGGCC
>NW_004524636.1:7999233-8004369 GCF_000260255.1 Octodon degus
GAACTCATGACTTTGAACTTGCCAGGCAAGCAGTTATTCTACTGAGCTATCTCCCCAGCCCTAGATGGCACATATTGCTAAGATTAATTTTAGCTTTGTTTTCGGGTCCTGGGTGTTGAATAGAAGGAGGAGCTTGAGAACAGTAAACACTCACCATGCCTGTGAACTAAGCCCCAGCCTCCACTGCTCTTCCTGTCACCACCTGTTAATTAAAAATTGCACATATGGCTTGCAGAATGCTTTTGTTGAATCCCTGATCTAGAGAGATAGGAGTAGATGAGACGAACTGAAACAAGACCATTTATTGATACCATTGCAGGGCAGGCTAGGAAAGATGGCAAAGCTTCTTGTTTTCTGTCTTTTATAACTCTTAGAAAATTATTGTTCACTAAATATTGATAACATTCCAAAGGACATATGTAAAACATGAAAAGCAGGAGAAGTAACGAGATGAGCAACATTCTTTAGGTAGCACCCCGTGTGAGGAGAAAGGAAAACATCTTTAACTCTGAAGCTGTGTCCCTCTCTCACCCCATACTACTGCACTGTTATGCTTTTAATAATGAAATAAAGTTTTTTTCAGAAAGTTTCTGAGTGAAGTGTACCCCCAAAATGGTTTATTTGTTTGTGTGACTAGTCTTAAATTTTGGAATGAATGTATCCTTTGGCTTAACATTTTTTTTTTCTTTTTGAGAAATGTGTTCTAAAAAATGCTAACTGTGAAAAGTCACATGCAGTTTGATATCTCACTTTAATTATTTAAATTGCATGGCTATTTATGTGTCTATTAATATACATACACTAACAGTATGTGCTGAGTAGCACACCGTGCATGATACATGCATGTGTATTCATGTAGGTATGCAATTATTCCTCACCGTGTGTGTCTCTCAGAAACCTAGAAGAGCAGAAGGAGTTTACTTCATATTTTTGTTTTATAAATTTTCATGGAGGGGCTGGTGAGATGGCTCAGTGGTCTAAAGCACCTATTTGGAACAGGCTTGGCAAAGCACAGGGACCACGGTTCAATCCCCCAGCACCACATGCCAGCCAGCCCCGCCCCCTGGTGGGCTGGGCTGGCCACACACACACACACACACACACACACACACACACACACACACACACACAAATAAATAAATAATTTAAAAATAAATAAATAAATAAATTTTCATGGAAAGATGACCATAGAATTAATGTTTTACTTCCTCAGGTTTGTCATGTTCTGAGCTTTCCAAGTAGACATTCTTTAAGGAAAAAAAAAAAAAATGTTAACGTCAGCTCCACCAGTCCAGCCTTTGTCAGAACAGAACACATTGCCTTAGAAGGTAGGAGGCAATACTTTATTTTTAGAAATATAAAAGAGGATAAGTTTCAGGAAAAGTATTAAAGCCAGCATTTTTTAATCCTACTCTAGCCTGAATACATTAGTGGAAGAGACAAATGTGTTGTAACTCACAAACCAACACTAAATCAATTCTTTATTCCTCACCCCGTCCTTTTAACCCAGGCCTTAAAGAATCCAGCGCTCTTCCTGTAGCCCACTTCATTTCTCGTACGTGGGAAAAAAGCACGCGAACGCATCCTCTTAACGTAATGAACTGAGCTTCCAGCTGAACAGTCAAAGCAAAGGGATGCTGAATCATTTTTTATTTACTGACTCTAGCCCATGTGTCCATTTTGGTGATGTTTACTTCAGTACTTTTGTAGAGGTAACATGTATTAGAAAACACAAAGTTACAATGAAGAAGCTAAATATTTACTGTAACTCTTTCGCCTATGCACAAGGCGAGAGAGTTATATTTTGTTGTAATTGTTTCTGGTATTGCTAGGCATACAGGCCTTACTATTTGAAAAGCTTAGATTATATCCTGTGTAGATGTATTCTGTGTTTTTCCCCATGTACAATGTCTTGTGAATTTTTTTCTGACTGAATATTCTTCATAAGCAAAGTTGTAATTACTCTGAAAGATTGTTATGGGGAAAAATTAAAAATATTCTAACAGCTTAAACCAGAAGTGAATATACTGCATTTTTCTTGTGGTTAGGTTTGAACGCATTTCTTCCCATTTGATTCTGAGTGCATAATTGATCTTATAAGTGAAAAGACAATGCCATGTTTTCTTTGCCATTAAGCAGTAGCAGCTTCCTAAGCTGCTGATATTAGGTAACAGAAGTCCTCCCTGACAATGTGGAAGCATATCCAGTGCCACATCTTTTATGAAAATAGATGGGCTATGCCACTCTGTAGGTAAGAAAGCAGAAACTTTGTTAATGTAGACCACCATGGAGCTGTAACTTTGCATCTTAGACCAGAACGGAATCTAGATTCTGACTTTGTCTCAGGTCTGACCTGGTCTCAAGGAGGCAGAAGGTTGCGGGTTCCTATCTGCAGCATTTAACCTGTAAGGAATGATTTGGTGGCATCCAGCACCATCAAAGTAAATTCCTCCTGTGCCTGGACTCCTGTGGTAAAAGACCAGATGTGCTGGTCCTTCTGAGAAGCCAGGGTTTGCATTTGTGGTTTCTGTGGCCAAGTGGATAAATAGGCTTGGTGGGAGGGGAGGGAATGATCCACATGGGCTTTGGGAATACAGGAGTTGAGGCCTTCTAAGGAGAGTCATTCAGGTTTTTTTTTGGAAGATTTTTGAAATGGAAGCAGAGACCTTCACAGGGATTAAAACAAGAAAGAGTATGGTCAATGAAGCAAGGTGGGAGTGTCAGGCAGGCAGGGGAGCAAGTGAACAGAGGGAGGGATTCACCAGAACCCTACAGCCACTTTGTAGACCATCGCAGGTCAGGAACTATCTCCCATGACATGATGGAAGAAAGACAGGACAAGGCTTCTTTTTACTTGGCAGCAAGGATAATACGATTAAAGGAGGTGGGCAGGAAGTGGATTAAAATAAATGGAGTCTTATTAAAAGAATTTGAATGGTTGACATTGTCTTATGTTTCTTGAAGCTATGAAGGCTCCTTTGACATGGCTTGCAGAAAATCTAAGTTTTAATGGTAATCCCAGGAAACTTCTGTCACATTGAATGTGGACATAAACTATTACTTTTCTAAGATCTTAGCAACTGAGGATAGAGTCAGGATATTTTCTGGAACTTCGGGTCTGACGTATCAATATGTATGTCATGAAAAGTAAAACTGCATTTCCTTTGCAGTAGGATTTGCAGGTATTCTTTCAAGCCAGCTGAGAGAGAGAGAGAGAGAGAGAGAGAGAGAGAGAGAGAGAGAGAGAGAGAGAGAGCCCATAGTCCTCCCTCAAGAGCATGTCTCCAGTGACCAAAGACAAATTTCCACCACATCCCTATAACTCCAGGCTTGACACCCAGCTTTACCATATGTGGATGTCAGGAGCTGGTCCAGATCCAAAGTATAGATAGTTGTCAAAGAGAAGAGTTGCAGATCTGATGGATGAATTCCCTAAATTCCCTACCCTTGGTATCTTAGCAGGACTTGGACAGACAATGGTTTTTCACCATTACTGTGTTTTCTTTTCCATCAAGAATAATGTCTAGGTCCTTGATACAAATTGAAAGTGTGGTCCAGGGACTGGAATCATTAGCGAGAAGGCCACATCTCAGGCCTCGTCCTGGAATGGCTGAATTAGAGACTAGTAGTTCACAAGACCGCTAGTAAGGATAGAACGTCAGGCACTTGAGAAGTGCTGCTTGGCTGGCAGATGAGGTTGGGCACCAGCCACATGGACAAGGGCTGCTGACGTGGCCTCTTCCACATTTGCCTCGCTCCTGCTCTCTGGCCAGCGACTGTCCTGCTCACCCCGCCATTGAGCCTTGCACCCGCAGATGTCCCTCTTGAAGCTATTTCTTCTGGACACTGAGGCTCCAGGATGAGTTTGGAGGAAGGCTGAGGTTGGGTGTGCTTGAGAGGAAGACGCTTCTTATCTCTTGTGCGGCAGCTTAACACGCCCTATTCCTGTGTTGGCCTGGAGCAGCGATGTGACCAGTGGGATGGAAAGGAGAAAGAGAAACACAGTCGAGCCATTAATATGGCCAGCGTGTAAATACCCCATGACACGCTTGCAGTTGGACAGTCACATTCTTGAAACTCCTCATGCGTTAAGTCTTCATACTCTCTCCACTGTCCTTCTAGTGGTACAAGGTTCTGCAGTCTTTAGATTGTTTTTCTTTTACCAAACTTAAGATCTCTGAGTTTGGGGCTGGTGAGATGGCTCAGTGGTCTAAAGCACCTACTTAGAACAAGCTTGGCAAAGCACGGGGACCACGGATCAATCCCCCAGCTCCACATGCCAGCCAGCCCCGCCCCCTGGTGGGCTGAGCTGGCCGCGCGCACGCGCACACACACACACACAACACACACATAAATAAATAAAATTAAAAAAAGAAAGATCTCTGAGTTAATTCAATGTTTTTTGATTATGGAGAAATTTATTAGATAAGCATTTTTAGAATACTGACTCTTTCAGGAAACTCCCTATGTAGTTCATTTTTGGCAGCAATTCAGAAATTGTCGTGGTTAGTATTTTGGATCTGGGCATATACAAAGATAAATTTCTGACACTCCAATTTACAGGAATTTTGTCTTCCTGCAATTTTTCTTTATTCCCTAAAATGCCCTAGGAACTAGAGCATGTCTCTGTAACCTGCTATTACTGCTAAATCACTCTGTTCGTTTTACAGAAAAGCTTTTTACTATTTAGTAACTCAACTGGAGTACCCATAAAATTTTTCTTATAACAACGTTTTCTTTGTCACATTGAGGATTGACAAGTTGGAAACAACAAAAATTTCTAATTTTCTAGATAAGCATGTGGTCCCAGCTTAGTGGGTTCTCTGACACAAATTCAGAACTTTCACCAGTGCATATTTTGTTGGAAGCTGGATAATGTTGGAAATGGTGACACCAGTTGCTTTAGTGCCCCTGGGTTCTTTGTGATTGAATTTCTGTTTGTTAAGATGCATATTTTTTTTCTGGATGTGCAAAATCCTTTTATAAAATGAAAGTTTTGAAGTATTTGAAGTTCTGTTTGTAATAATGGCTTTTAGTGGAGTAACCTTGGGTGTTTGAAAACTGATGCTTGTAACTTCTGTCCAGAGATGCCAGTTATTGTCCTGGAGACTGCAAGGATATACAGATTTCTCTTTT